>NW_026067984.1:1309668-1672723 GCF_014885135.2 Alexandromys fortis | reverse complement strand
GGGGGGAGGGGGAGAGGAGAGGGAGGAGGGGGGAAAAGGGAGGCGGGGAGGAGGCGGAAAAATTTTTTTTTCAATAAAAAATTATATTAAAAAAAAACAAAAGTCAATGAACTGGCAGATTATTAATACTCTACTGTGAACTTGGGCATGAGTTAGCTGGGTTTGCCTCTCTCCTGGCCCTATAGTGTTTCAGTTATGTGGAATTCAAATTTCCCCATTTGAAACACAAGGAAAGAATTATTTATTGATGTTGTTGTTTATTTCCTCAATGACATTCTAATGAGAATGTCTGGGTTGATATACATTCAGAGGAGGAATTTAATGTGCACTTCAGCGTGGGTCGCGGTCAGAAAGAAAATCATGCCTGAGTCCTAAGTCCTAAGTATGAGGAAAAGTGAGCAGGAGGCATCGTATGGCTGTTGCTTATCTCGTGTCTTCCATTCTCGGCAAGCAAGAACATTTTGTGTCTATGTTCATATGAACTCTATGACTGGTTCATTACAGTTATTCCGGTGCAGGTGGAAACAGAGGTAGAATGATCTGTAATTTCTTCATGTCCTCCCTCACATTCTAGTCAGAAATCTTTCCTTACAGCAAATCGCTAGCTATTTCTAAGTACAGAGAAGAAATGTCTTCTTCCAGAGGCAATTATATGCCAGCCGCCTTTGTGGAGATCTTCCAATGCTCTTGCGTTCTTCCGCCTCCGTGAGTAACATGTTTCCCCACAGAGTGACCTTCTATTCTCAGCTTTCTTATTATTTCTCCTAGAAAATCCCTTTGGCTCTTTCCTCTCCTCTTCTCGGGAAGAGGCATTTCTGCAGTTCTGAGGGCTTACATCGGCTTTAAGTCTCTTGATGAAAACCCCAAGATAAACTAGTTTCTTTTATACTATTTGTTGGTAATTTTCTCTCAATTGTCTTTAGTTTTGCCTAAAACTATTGAAGAATAGCAACATCAAAACATAATTTTATACAATCAGAACTAATATCAAATCTGAACATTCAGGTTATAATTACACATAAAGCCCAAAACTAAGATCACACTAAATAAAAATAAAAATAAGAAGAATCTGATCTGGATTTAGATTTGGGGGTCCCAGTTCTGAGTGATTGTGGTGCATGCTGGTAATCCCAGCATTTGAAGAACTGAGGTGGGAGAATTAAGAATTGGCAGACAGCCTACCCACATTAATGAGATTGTATCAAAAAGAATTGGGCAAGTAGTCAGCCACTCTCTGATTGGATTTTAGGCTCTCCCCACGAGATAGAACTCATATCCAACACTGCTTGGATGGCAAAGAACATGAGACTAGATTGACCATAAGTCTAGGGGAAAATCAAACACTATTGTTCTGCTAAATGAACAAAGCAACAAAATGATCTCTAAAGGCATTTTATTATAGTTATAGATCGATGTCTTACTCACTATCAGGGAAGCTTCTTCCTTCTGTAGATGGGAACAAATACAGAGATCCACAACTGGACAAAGGGCAGCGAATGCCAGACCTTGGGACGCTCAGCCCGAAATGAGGTATCAGCATCAACTCTCTCTCTTCGGGGCTCAGGGAGCTCTGAAAGAGGAGGCAGAGAGATTGTAAGAGTCAGTGGGGGTTGAAAGGCACCAAGGAAACAGTCTCTTGGAGACACAACATGGCTGATACACATATGAACTCACAGACTGCGGCAGCACACACAGGAACTGCACTACTAAAAAACCAAGCTACACTGTTGTCACATGCAAGCAGAAGTATTTTCAATGAAAAAGAAAAGTAAATATATAAATAGAATGACTTTGGATCTATCTTAAGGTTTGTGTTAATCTTTCTTCTTGCCTAGTGTAATAAGGAATTTAAATACACTTGACTGCATGCTTTTCATAACTTTACAAGCTACTTTTAGTGTGTGTGTGTGTGTGTGTGTGTGTGTGTGTGTGTGTGTGTGTGTGTATAAAACCAGGAAATTCAATCTATTCACTGGCCCTATATTTTTTCTCTCTCTCTCAGAATCAAGAGGAGGGGTTTTTCTCTTTCTACAGAACACACCCTACCTTCAGCAAGCACCTCTGTAATTGCACTTTTCTTAGAATGCTTAAGTTGATTCTCCTTTAAATGGATGGTTTCTCTTTAATTTTCCCCATTAGTACTGCACACTGGCTAACAGATGCCTCACGCATATTCAGCATGGCGCTCTCTTTCCCTTCAATGCCATCATTATTACCTGGGTGACTGCAGAACAAACCCACTCTGTAGGCAGAATTCTGTGAGCCTGAATTGTCTTAGTTCAATACACTATAGCTAATTGATCATTTCTCCTTTAAGGCTTAGTGTTCTGCAGAGAAGGTGATGATAAAAATGAAAATATTGCAAAGAGTTTACAGTCTAGTTATGATTTCCCAGAACATCGGCTTAATATAAAAATCTGGATATATGTTTTGCCATTGCACTTAGAGATTTTATTAAAAAAAAAACACTATTTTTAAATTGCTATTGCCATTATTACGATCACTGAGCTGAGAAATTTGAAAATATAAGAACTAGTTTAAATAATGTATGCATCTTATAGAATTTTAAATCTACCTACTCACCGGTAAACACTAATCAAAGTCATATATATATATATATATATATATACATATATATATGCCAGATGCTCAGCACATACAAGCTACTGCATGGAAGGTGCTGCTGAGTGGGACAGTGGAGGCTGCTGAGAGGGGAGAGTCCAGGAAGAGAGTGGAGGAGTGGAGTATTACCTCTGATCACCATAGCCCAGGAGAGTGTCACACTGTCAAGGGTTCTGGCTGTAGATCAGATGCTATGATGAAGAAATATGGCCACTGTGCCTCATGGACTCTCAGAGACATTGTCTGGGTTTTTTTTTATTATTTTTAATGATAGTCAAAAAGTTTTTACATATGTATCATTTTTAATATTAATGCAGTGAATATATTTTAATGTTTCAGGTAAGTAAAAAATTGAATAAAATCAGTTAAAGTAAGGAGAAATATGAAAGCAGCTGCTGAGGACGTCTATATATTATTTTTTTCCTATTCAACACCAACATGAGATTTTTCTGGTCACAATTAGCATGTGTTTATTTGAACAAAAATGTTAGCATTTGGATCTTTTAGTTGCACTTGACATTCTTTAAAACATAGAACACAGTATAGTGAAACAGAGATCCAGTGACTTTTTCATTTTGTTCATACAGTATGTCAACATGGACAGAAATAAGGCAGCATCTCCACCTCTTACTACATTAAGTATAAATGGATCAAACACCTAAATATGATAATCATAAAAAAGTGACTCACATTATTGGGCAAGACACACGTTTTAAAGATAAGATTATGAACCTAATTTACATTCAATTTTCCATGACTATTGTAGGTGGATAAGGCTTTAAGACAACCAACCAGTCTAGGGCCTTTTTGTAGATAACCCCGGGGTGGAAGTTAGTAGCATGTTTCTAGAAACTGGCAGGCATTCAACTGCTTCTTGGTTCAGGGATAGGAATACTAGGCAGTTATCTCTTTTATTAAATGTGGAGCTTATCTGAGGGCATATCTAATTTCACAGATGAAAGCAGGATAAACCCCTTATAATACCATAGTCAGTCTTTTGATTTTTTCCTTCTACTTCTCTCAGTCCTACACTTCATCTTTTCCTTATGTAAATTCTAGCTTCAGAGTTTCGCTGGCAAAGTCAAAGTTGTTTTTCCTGTATGAATGCCTCATTTACCTGCCCAGGTACATTTCTTTGTAACAAGAAATTCTTCTATGAACTTGGGGATAAAAAAATTATAAATGTTCAATGTCATAGAAATTAATTCTATAATCTAAATAATTTCATAATCAAATAGAAATATTTTTCAGTTTCTAGTCATTTACTGTCATTCTATATGGCACTAGATGGTTGAAATTTTTACTTTTTTAACATTAGGTATCCATAAAATAATTTTTACTTTATTTAAATTGGGAGGAATTTATGACCAAGAAAATATAGAATACATGCTGTTTTCATAAATATTTAAAAACATCGTTTATCTTAAATGCAGTGCATTTACTCTGGGAAATATGCCCCTAGCCATATACTAACAATTACAGATATGCAAGCTCAATTTTTTCTTTATTTTCATTAAAACAAAATATTGTCTCAATTTCTAGTCTAGTTAGTACTTTCAGTAAAAGCAAGTTATCTGAGAAACAACAAAGTGAAATCACAGTTTCCACAGGTGAAGGTTATCTGGTGCCTAATGTAGTCTCTTCTCAAGTAGCTGATCCACCTTGACAGTGGATGCCTACGTTAAGCACCATCTCCTGCAAGAAGAAGCTTCTCAAATGAGGGTTGAGGGGTACACTAATGATAAGTCATTAGGAACTTGGGCAATGATAGGTCTGATTAGCAGAGTAAACGTGGTAGCCTCTCCCCTGGGATGAGGACTTGTCTAGCCCCCATGCATGCTGTCACAACTGCTGTGGAGCCACAGGAGCTCACAGGTGAAACTACTCCTGACCTCAGGGCCAGTTAGGAGCTATAGCTCCCGGAAAGGTCTCAGGTGCAATCAGGAAATAGGCAGTAATTCTCACAAGATTCTGGCATTAGTCCACCCATTAATATCTCTGGCCATGTTGGTCATTGGTATAGCATACGGTGTTCATGAATGGATAAGATGAATGTTAGATTCTTTCTTTTAGATGCACATTGAACAAAATGAAGCAAGATTTTAATGTTCAAAACTACTGAAATATCTTGATATATGTGTCTGTGATTAATATGTCCATCAAAATGTATTTTTAAGGTCTATGGGGCTGGAGAGTTGGCATAACACGTAAAAGCACTTGCTATAATTCTGATAGATTTCAGACTCCAGAACCCATGTCCGGTGACTCACAACTGCCTACATCTCCAGTTCCAGAGCACACAGTGCCTCTTCTCCATCCTGGGCATGTACACGCATGACATACACACATACACTAAAATAAAAAAATCATCATATGGCTTACAATAAACACAATTCTACATTAGCATAACTATATTCTAAACCTAGTTATACTTTTCTAATTCTCAGTTACCGTATAATATCTATGATGTATAGCTTGCTTGCTTTATTTAGGTGTACACATTTCATGACAGCTACCACTGAATTTGAGACAGGCTGCCAAGCAGACACCTGATGCCTGAGTGTGTAGGTAAAATGCAAATGAAAATAGAATGAGCTGCTGTTCAGTTAAGACGGTGAAAGCATAACCATCATTTAAAGGCCTTTAAAATTTCTAAAATTCAGGCACATTTTTGGCTAATATCATCAAAGCATTGACTTCTTTCTTCTCTGAACAATGAGCAAAAAATACAATATTTATTTATCCATTGTAGATAGGTGGTGTGTATATATATTTATGTGTCTATACAAAAATATTCATAAGCACATAATTTAGGACAGAGTCACAAGGCACCAAGCCCCATGTCTCCTTTTCAACCAGGTCTGCATCAACTGTTACATCTTTATAGATGTCTCACTGATTCATGTGACTTCTATATGTAATTCCATATTTTTGAAGTAGATAACTTAGAAAATAATGGATTCTTTAAAAGTATATTTTTGAAAGTATATACATCTGGCATCCTCAAAACCAAAGCTTACACTGAAATGTCACATGGGCGATCGATACATTTTTCATGCCATTGTTGAGCCATAGCGGGAGAATGGGAAACATGACAAAGGATTAGCGAGGTTCAGGAGCTGCAGCACATTCAGTCTGGTCCTGTCTAACCTACAAGGCTCTCAACACCCTATGTACGGCGGGTATCAGATGTCAGCTCCCTGGTAGGATCACAAATGAGTTCTTTCAGAGCAAGCTGCAAGGAATTTATAGCACCGTTCTTTAATGTGAGAAATCCATGCTCGCTTGAGTTCTCCCCACATTCCCAGCGTGTGCACTTGGCAGCCTACCGCAGCCTCTCTCACTGTGAGCTGCTCCTGGGCAGGAGACCAGCAAGACATCTCATGCTCGGCTAGTTCTCACTACCACTTAACCCTTGGGGGATTAGCAACCTTTCCTGGGCCAAAGGCAAGCAGTGGACAGCTTCATGCTGCTTTACCACCCCATGGCTTTCTCCCACTCTTTTCAGATTTCACTCAAAATAATAAAGAGCCGTGTGCAGTATAAGCTCATAGCCAAAGAGAAATTAAACACATGTGCCTCTTGCTTTTAGAAATCTTAATTTCACTGCATATTATTTTTCTTGGGGCACCCTGATTTAGATTTTCAGAGAAGATTAAAGATACCTCTTGTAATGTGAGAGAGAATCTTCTGATCATCTCTCCCTGTTCCTCAGGCTTGTGTTCAGCTGAAAGTGAAAGTCTGAGATTTGACTGGATGTTTCTGAATGGTGCATCTATTCTATGCAATTTATTGAGCTGCATGTGTTTCCTTCCACTAACTGTGATAGCTTTTTGTACTCTGAATTTCATGCTTCAAGCTTTAATTCAATGTATTAAGGTGGGGCACTTAAGAGGAAAACACACTTTCAAATCTAAAAATAAAATAAATTTCCTAACAATCAATAAGCATTGAGGTACATATGCTTATTTTTTTGTTGATTGAGCCACTTGAGTGCTAATAAAGGTGGGTAGCAATTTTTCTAGGAAAAAAGGAATTGTGTGTGAGTGTGTGTGCACGCACGTGCACGTGTGCACATCCGCATGTGTCCATTTGTATTTAAAATCATATATGTTTATTATGGAACTAATTATTGATTTGAAGATAAATCTAAAATCAACATTCATCTATGAGTCTTTATATAAACAGTGTAGGGAAAGAAAAAATCATTGATACCATTTTGTTTTAATATTTTATTAGTTCTTTGACAATTATGTACAATATGTTCTGATTATATTCACTCCCTCCCAACTTCTTCCAGTCGCCCCCCATTCCCTATCCACCCAAATATATGTCACCTTTTAAAAAAAACCCAGGGAGTCTAGTTTGTGCTGCCCAAATGTTCTCAGACCAGCGAATCATGATCCACTTACCAGGGGCCACATTATTAAAGCAAACTGACTCACCCTCTCCCAAGGGCTATCAGTTGCTAGGGTAGGACTTTGCATCCATTTGTTTTTCCTTTCATACTTCTATTTGGTCTGTCCTGAGTTGCACAGATCTTGTGCATACTCTCATAACCATGTGAGTTCACATATATAGGGGCCTTGCAGCATTCTGAGGATGCTATTTCCTGGTGGTCATCCATCACGTCTCTTGCGCTCTTTCTTCTCCCTCTTCCTCAGTGATTGCTAGGCAGAATGCAGGAGGTGTAATAATAGAGCTGCCCCACCTAAAGGTGAGCATCCCACAGTCTCATTCTCTGCAGCCTGGATAGGTTTGAGTTTCTGTGTTTATCAGCATTGAAGATATCTTTTTTTCCACAACTCATGGGCAGGATGGATGGTCCATGGCGGGGAGTGGTCTGGGATGTGACAAATTAAAACACAGAACAGTCTTTTGCTCTTTCGGGTAGTTCCCACAGTTGGTGGCTCATAGTCTTTCTATAAAGGCAGAGATGCATCTTCCCTTTAACTTAAACATGTGACTTCATGTATAATATATGAGCCATCTGTAGATCTTCCATCCTGAGATTGTACACCTACACTTTTCTTCATTTTAACAAACTCTCTTAATTAACAGACTACAGATATCACATATTTAATGTCCCAAGTCAATAAGGCTACTTATTTACTGGATGGTTACTTGATAGGTCATATTATAAAAATATTTTCTCATTTTAGTAGACATGATTATACTCTTACATAATATATATGCCTATCTTTTAGTAAATTATCATTTCCTATGATAATTAAATAACATAGTAAATCATAAAACAAAGAAATATTTTATGAGGATATTTGCATTTTAAAAATGTGACCAGTTGTGCTTTCTTCCGCAGCACATATACTAAAAAAAATGTAACCATTCACACACACACAAAAAAAAAATAGTATCAAATAAGAGAACAAATAATCTATGGCAGACTTCAATGACAAGTAATTCAACAGGAGAAAAAATGCATATTAGCAGGGCTGGAAGTTCAATATCCAAATTTTTGTGAGTATAATTTAAGTCTATACCAAAGTGTAGTTTGGAAAAAAAGTCAACTGATCCATATTTAGATTTTATGCAAAATTTATTGTGCTTTGCAATATCTTTCCTAAACTCTATGCTAAAAGATACTGAGACCGTGATAGAATAGATAAGGAAAAGGAGAATTCTTGCTGGCATTCCTGTGAAAGGAGAAATTTTCACAAACATTACATACAGTTCCTAACTAGCAATTTTCTATCCTCCGCTTTCTATTTTTGCCAGCATCTCTGTAGAATAAAAGCTCTCTCCCCCATACGGCTGCTTTTCCTTTCACATACAGCCAGAAGCAGAGCTCCATAGAGTATCGCCTCCTGGGGCCTCTGCTGAACTGAAAAACTCCAGTGTATAATCAAAGTGTTATCGGAAAACTTCATGACTATGTAGACTCTGTAAGAAACCATTCATTTTACTTTCATAAAATTACTTCATTTGGCTTAATTGGTTTTTAAAAGCTAGAGATCATTTTTATTGATGAGATTTTAATGAACTTGACCTCATTGTTTTCTTTAGTAATCCAAAGAAAAACAGATATTACACTCTTTTAAATCTATATGATTGGATATTTTGATTTTAAATAATTTCATTTTTTAAAAATGAAGAACAGAATTTTATTGCTAATAGGTCTTTAGCCACACTCGGATGGCAGTCCTTCATTCCATGTGGTAGCAAAACCTGTCTTCAAAGACCTTAGAACACCTGAGTTTCCCTCAAATTCACACAACGACTAAAATAAGTAAAAAGTTTTTAATATTCACCCAGTAGAAATTGTGCTGTAACAGTCACGAAGCAATTTTGTGTGTAATTATAGATCCTGTATTTTAATATTTATTTTTAGTTATGTGTGTGTGTTTTCATGGATGATAGAAGAGGACATTGGATTCCCTGAAGCAAAATTTAAAGACAGTTGTAAGTTGCCTGATGTTAGTGGTAGGAACCAAACTCACATCCTTTGTAAGGGTAGGAGTCACTCTGAGCCTCTGAGCCATCTCCCCAGCTCTGAGCATATGGATTTTATTGAGTACTTTTAGAAACATTAGAGGCATTCATAAGAAGTTTTTAAGAGACAGAGATTGTGATAAACGGATGGGAAGAGGTTTGAAGATGAAAGGGTATTCTGTGCACACAGCATTCTGGAATGGAGTAGTGATGCATGCAACAACATGCAATCTAATTTTTTTACATGCCTGAAAAACACGTGAAGAAAGTCTGAAATGAGGATTTTTACTGTTAATTGAGTTTGTTCTTTTTTGGTAGATGTTAGGAAATCATCAAAATGTTCTAATCAGAATACCACTAAGAAGACAATGCTGGTGGCTGGAGTAATGACTCAGTGATTAAGGGTATTTGTTACCTGTTCTTCTAGAGCGCCCAGTGATGGAGGTGGGTCTTGTATCTTATCTGTTGATTTCATTGGTTAATAATAAAGAAACTGCCTCGGCCCTCATAGGACAGAAAATTAGGTAGGCGGAGTAGACAGAGGAGAATGCTGGGAAAAAGAAGCTGAGTGAGTGAGTCGCCATGATGCTCCCACTCCAGACAGACGCAGGTTAAGATCCTCTCTGGTAAGCCAGCTCATGGGCTACACAGAATATTAGAAATGGGTTAGAACAATATGTAAGAGCTAGCCAATAAGAAACTGGACCTAGCCGGGCCAGGCAGTGTTTGAAAGAATACAGTTTCCGTGTAATTATTTCTGGGTATAAACTAGCCATGCGGGCGGCCGGGTGCCGGGGACGCAGCCCTGCCGCTCCTATTTCAACAGATGGCGCCCAGACGTGATGGGCTAAATCCACTTAAAAACCTGAGAGGGCTTAAAAATAAGGGAGAGAGAGTTTAACACAGATTTTTGCTGTTTTGTTGGTGGCATGCTGTAGAGAGATTCCTGATTCAGCAACAGCAGCAGAGAAAAAAAGCTGCGTCATTTTAAAGCGCGGCTTCCTGGTGCTGTGCTGCCAGCGTGAACTCTGGCTTTAAAGCATTTCAAGGCTTTTATGGGACTGGATGTTTCTGTTCCCACTTGGGATCGGAGGAGATTGCTCTGAGACCTGCCGATGGCTCAGCGTTCCCTGCCTACACCTGGGCAGATGGCGGAATCAGGCTTAGGCAGGCGGAAGAGCATGGCGGATTCCTGCTGCCATACAGAGACGCGTTTTCAGACTGCGCAGTGCTCTGCGTGTCAGATTTGGCTGTAACTTGGATAAAAAGAGTTTCTGTGCTGCACACTCAGTCTCAAAATTAAATTGCTGATTGCGGCTCCAATGTAAACTGCTGTTTGCCTGTAACTGTGCTCAGCTCAAAAGCACCAAATGACTCTGAGGCAGGAGCGGCTGCTCCTTGCTGAACTGTGCTGATCTCAGGCAGGAACTACCGTAATTACCTTAAAACCGTGCAGTTAAGGTTTAGACTGGGCAGGACACAGGCAGTACCGTATTACCTATACATGGTGCAACTTAAGTTTTTAAGAAATGCTTAACATTTTAAGAAATGCTCCTGGATAATAAAAAAAAAAATACAGATTCACAGTAAAACAGATTCAGACACCGTTGGATGAATGTACGTAGGCTTGGGGAAAAAAAGAGAATATAAAGAATAAAGTTAATGTCTTAAAAAGAAAAAGGGTAAAGTCTTTAAAGAGACAGAGTACAGAAGTACAGATAGTTATAGATTAAGAGAAATAAAGAAAAATAAGCCACGTAAAAATGAAAAATTCACAGAGAGTCTGGATTATGTACATTGTGTTTTCTTTAAAATTTTTGACTGTGAAGGAGCTAAGTACAAAGAGACATTTTATTATATGGGCTGCTAAGCTGAACCTGCACATATGTTCTAAAGGTATCTTGACTTCAAAATTTGGATCTAAGGATATGATGCTTTGGAGAGGGTCTTCTTTTGTTTCCACAGAGGATGTGACCCTATGGATTGCATCTATCCCGGTATGGTATGATAGACCACGCCCTCCTGAAAGGTTGCTGTGAACACCCTCAAAAAATTACTTCACTCAACTGCCAACCGAGATGAACCTGACACACAGGTTACACCCTAAATGATCTGATTAACAGTGCCCCCATTCAGCAGGAAGCAGTTTGGAGAGAAAAAACTACGCCCATGTTCCCAAATATTGTTTATAAATGTTCTTTTACATTTAAAGGGGGATATGATATAGATATGAATAATTTGCATTGGTATGGATTTTAAGGTCAATTTTGTTATATGTATATGTATTTTTGAACTTGATTAAGGTATTGTGATTATGTAGTTCACTTAAAATGTAATGTATAATTAGGAAATATAGGTTGTTAATGGATAATCATTGCTAATAGTTAAGCTTGTAGTCATGTTAGTTAGATTTTCTAGATATATAGAGATATATTTCAATTAGATAGGCATTCTTCATATCTTTCAAAGACTGCAGAATATGGCATTTAAAATATTTTAATAACTTAGGACTTTTCATGACAAGGAGACACGTCTGCTCCTGGCAGCACCAGCTACTTCAAGAGGAAGATGGGCATCGAAGAGGATCCTTATGGAGTTGGATAGTCATTTGGGCAAGAAACTGCTCTTGCCTGGACTGTTGCATAAACTGGACACAGAGAACCCTCAGAGAGAGGACTGCTGAACTTGCCTAAAGGTGAGATGGTCTTTCGGGGTTCCTGATTCATGAAAGAGTCTACAAGACATTCTACAGAACACAGCAGAAAGTGACTGAACTGTCTTTAAAATTTCCTGCTTCATGGAAATGTATCTGGATACCATGGGCCTGTAGGCCGAAGATGGATGCCCCAACGGTACAGAGGAACTTTGGGTGACTGTCCAGGCAGCGAGATGTCTCTGTCATTTCTAGAGTTTTCTTATTTCTTGTTTACTTAGATAATATTATATCCTTCTGGAGTCTTTGATGGAGTTGAAGAATAAATAGTTATAGTTTTCCTTAGTTATGATAAGAGATAAAATAGATATAAATATTGTAACTGTAATTCTTACTTGATAACTGTTTTGTTATATGTAATTTTACTATGCTAAAGTTAAAGCCTTTCTTTTTTGTTTAAACGGAAAAAGGGGAAATGATGTGGGAATGATTTCTTACTAATAAAGAAACTGCCTTGGCCCATTTTATTGGATAGAAAATTAGGTAGGCGGAGTATACAGAAGAGAATTCTGGGAGAAAGAAGGTTAGAGGAGGAGTCGCCATGATGCTCCCACTCCAGACAGATGCAGGTTAAGATCCTCTCTGGTAAGCCAGCTCATGGGCTACACAGAATATTAGAAATGGGTTAGAACAATATGTAAGAGCTAGCCAATAAGAAACTGGACCTAGCCGGGCCAGGCAGTGTTTGAAAGAATACAGTTTCCGTGTAATTATTTCTGGGTATAAACTAGCCATGCGGGCGGCCGGGTGCCGGGGACGCAGCCCTGCCACTCATATTTCAACAGCCCAGATTTGGTTCAAGGGACTCACATTGTGGCTCAAAACTCTCTTTAGCTCCATTTTTCAGGAGATCTCTATGCCCTCTTCTTGAAGGCTGGGACACCAATCAAGCATGAGGTTCACAGATACAAATGAGAATAAAACGCCCATGCATAGACCATATTTTTTTAAAAAAAGAAAATTCTAAATGTTAAATACAAATGTCATAATTTCATTGTTATTTACAGCTTAATAAAATTCCATTGTGCATAGGTACCCATTCTCATTATCTATTTGATAGTTGATGAACATGTCAAAGCCACTGTGAATTCTCATTATCCATTTGATAGTTATTGAACATCTATGCCTTTCTATGTCAAAGCCACTGTGAATAGACTTGCTAGGAACTTATAGATAAACATGTGTTTCTGTAGTAGTGGAGTATTCAACCATAAGTGGAATATCTATATGAAAGAGAGAGAGAGAGAGAGAGAGAGAGAGAGAGAGAGAGAGAGAGAGAGAGAGAGAGAGACTTTTCAAGGACCATCATGCAAGACAATATTTAAAAATTATAAAAGCCAGAAATCTAGGCGGGCAGGTTTAACTATGTCTTTTGGACATGACAGGACAGCTGTGTTCATGAATTCACAGCAGCTGTGGTTGCCTCTGCAAGAACTGCACAAGATCAAGTCAGTAGACATTCTAGCATGATGGGTCTCGTGACTTTATTCTGGGGGAGAAAAAGTCAGTTCTTCAAATGTATAGCCCTTGGTTTGTTAACCAATCGATAGTGGATTGCCCTATATCCATGAGTAAGTGAGAATTACAAACTAGACTCAGTGGGTAATTAAAAACAATGAAAAGAACACAAAGTCAGGAGTGGATAAGGTGGAGGTGGATCTGGGAAGAGTTCAGAGGAAGGAGTGGGCAGTGACGAGGATCAAAATAAACTGCCTGGACATTTCCAAAGAATGAATAATGATGTTAGATTAAATGTATTGTTAAAAAATAGTTTCTGATACTACTAAAGATTTTGTCAAAGTGTATTAAATTAAGATTTTGGAAAATGCTTGTTTATTACAGCTATGGAACGGTGAGACATACTGACCAATACCAACTATTATGAAGCTGGAGGAGATTATGGAGCTTTTCTGAAGACTTCAGCAGGTGGACCATCTTACGTGAGGGTGAAGGAGGCCAAACAAGGCTCAATCAATGTCCAAAAGAACATTTTGTCCTTCATCACCAAAACTATTTTTAAAATCAGACAGGAAAGAGTAGATATGAGCGGGTATTAACTTAGAAAATTTAAAAGTGTGTTGCAAACTGGAGAGATTTCATACAGGTAATGGGACACTAATAAATTTTTTTTTGCAAAATATGCAAGAACCAACCCAGGAAATGATTAGTATCTAGATAACCTCCAGCTACGATGCAGAATTCACCATGTTTCTGTACAAAGTTGCTACTGATAAAGCTTCAGAACCATCTGCCCCATGAACCTGGGACAGGTAAACGATGTCTGCCTAATAACTGGGACTGCTCTTGGCTAATCACCAGTATGCTATATTCCTCGTCTATAAAGTTGTGTCTTTTGTAGAAACCAAGGGTTCAGGAAACTCATTGTCAAAGTCGTCTAGGAAATGTGGCCTCAGTTTCCAAGCACTGGGTGCAGGGAGAACAGAAGAGCAATGTAGAGGGAAGGAAAATGATGGCAGAACCTGATTTACACTTCAGAGGATCACTCCAATTATAACTCAAGGAGGAGAAAAGATAGTAAATATCGAGCATGTTTGGGAGACAAGTAAGAAAACATGCATAGGAAAATAGTTAAACCAAGTGGTATGGTTGGAGATGTGGTTTTTTATTTTACTTTTTTATTGATTTTTATTGAGCTCTACATTTTTTCTCTGCTCCCCTCCCTCCTTTCCTCTCCCCCCTTCAACCTTCCCCAAGGTCCCCATGCTCCTAATTTACTAAGGAGATCTTGTTTTTTTCTACTTCCCAGTAGATTAGATCTATGTAAGTCTATGTTAGTGTCCTCATTGTTGTCTAAGTTCTCTGTGGTTTTGAGAGATGTGTTTTTTGAATTCAAGACCTTGTTATTTAAAATATAAAATAAGCCAGTTTAAGGATTAATTGCTCTTTATACTATGATCCCATTGTATATATAACTCTGATACTTTTGGTATATTTGTCTCTAATTTAACTTGTTTTTGAATAAAGTATCACTATAGGGAACATTTTGGAGAAAATAAATACCATAAATTATCATAGAACACAAATAATTTATTTTGTATTTTCATTGCTTATATGTTATATTATGATTAAAAACCAAATCATAAAGCAGCTCACACAATTAAAAATTTTATTATCTCTGTGGAGTATAAATACTTGCATTTTACTCTAAAAAAAAGGAAGCAAAATCTATTTGCCACTTTGGATTTAGATTATGTGACTACTGCCTAATAAAAAGAGAATTGCCTCATTATACCTCTGTCTTGCCAATAATATGTACATTGGCCCCTAAGGTTTTTCTTTGAGGAGTCAAGCAATGAAAGAAGTATAGCTGCATGGTAATTTTGTTATATCATCCAATATACTTTTAACATGTTTTTATGTTTCGAAAATTCATACAAATGGTAGAATTAGCACCTGAAATAAAGATAGGTTACATCCAAGTATATTTAAAAGCTTATATCTTCTTCTAAGCCAGAACTTTTATTATCAATATTAATGATATGATGTGTGTTTTATTATGTATGGTAGTGTTACGATTCTGAACAGAAATGTTGAACATGAAAGCCCTCTTAACTTTAGAAGACTGAAATCACTTTTCACGGCACTGACCGCTCAATCTGACCCTTTCTCTTCTGTATAAGGCCTCTTCTGTTTTAGTTCTCCATGACTGATTTAAGTTCTCAATAATTTCATTGTCCTTGTTGAAAATGAGGCTCGTCCCACTGGCCTAAAGCTGTATCCCTTTATACTGAACACCACGCAGCCTGCACATGTTCAGCATCCTTAGCCACCAGGGAAATGAAATCAAAACGTTACTGAGAGCCCATGTTACACCTGTCAGACTGGCTAATATCAAGAACACAAGTGACAGCTCATGCTGGAGAGGATGTGGAGTAAAGGGAACACTCCTCCACTGCTGGTAGGAGTGCAAATTTGTACAGATATCTTGGAAACCAATATTATGGTTTCTTGGACAATCAATCTACCTCAAGACCTAGTTAAACCAATCCTGGACACGTACCCAAAGGACATTCTATCAGAGCCACAAGGCCACTTACTCAACTATGACTATCCCAGATTTATTTGTCATAGTCAGTGATGTGGGAGTGATTTCTTATTAATAAAGAAACTGCCTAGGCCCCTTGATAAGGCCCACCCTTAGGTGGGTGGAGAAAACAGAGGAGAATTCTGGGATAATGATGCTTTGTGTTTGAGTCGCCATGATGCTCCCACTCCAGACAGACGCAGGTTAAGATCCTCTCTGGTAAGCCAGCTCATGGGCTACACAGAATATTAGAAATGGGTTAGAACAATATGTAAGAGCTAGCCAATAAGAAACTGAACCTAGCCGGGCCAGGCAGTGTTTGAAAGAATACAGTTTCCGTGTAATTATTTCTGGGCATAAGCTAGCCATGCGGGCGGCCGGGTGCCGGAGCCCTGCCGCTCCTATTTCAACAAGTCAGAAACTGGAAATAAAATAGATGTCCCTCACCTGAAGAATGGATAACAAAAATGTAGTACAGTTACATGAAGGAATATTGCTCAGTGGTTAAAAATAATGACATAAGGAAATCTGCAGATGGAAGGAACTGGAAAAGATTATTCTGAGTGAGGTAACTAAACTCCAAAAGACAAACATGTTAGGTGCTCAGTTATAAGGGGATATTAGCTATAAAGTAAAGGGAAATTATGCTACAGTCCATGGAAACACAGAAGCTAAGTAACAAGAAGGGCTCAAGGGTAGTGGGAAGCATGAATCTTATCGTGAAGGAAAAAAATGTACATCATGGAAACAAACTATCTAAAGGTAGGCTTTGGAACTCAAAAGAGAGGTCTCAACAATAAAACAGCTAATGAACACTTGAAAAATACTCAACATGAGCCATCGTAGAAATTAAAGCTACTTTAAGATTTAAAGAGACTCTGTAGATCAGGCTGGTCTCGAACTCACAGAGATCTGCCTGCCTCTGCCTCCCGAGTGCTGGGATTAAACACATGCGCCACCATCGCCCGGCTTTAATCTTGTTTTTTTAAAGATTTTATTTTTATCTCTATATAGGGCTCTTTGTCTTTGCAAGTGGATGCCTTTGGAGCCAGATAGGTGTTGATCCTCTGGAGCTGGAGTTATGGGTGGGTGTGAGCTGCTTCACTTGGGGTCTAGAAAACTAACTCAGGATTTCTGCAAGAACCTACATGCTCTCTGAGTTATGGTCTTCAGCCCCTCATTTGTGTTCGTGGGGTTTGTTTGTTGTTTCAAGACTGGATCTCACTATGTACCCCTGCTGGTATAGAACTTGCTAAGTAGACCAGACTTGACACTGCCTCTGTTTCCTGAATGCTGAGATTAAAGGCTATACTCGACCAAAAAAAAGATTTAAAGAGGCTCCTATCAAATTATCAAGTGACAGCAACAGGTGCTGGCAAGGGAAAGGGGGGCTCTTTCTCACTGTCGTGGGAGTATAGAATGGTGAGGTGATCCAGCTTCATGTGATCCAGCTGTAAGGCTCGTGAGCATGTATCCAAACACATGTCACTATAAAGTACCACTCTTACCTCTGTTGGTATTGTTTCATTGTGAAATCCAATTCGATGTAATATGGTGTTTCTTGTTAACCAACAGCTTCCATGTACCTTAAAAAAGGGCATGGTTTATTTAAAAAAAATCTTTCAAGCACTGCAGAAAAAATCAAAGGCCCGGAGCATGCTAGATAAAGCTTTCTTTTATTTGTAATTTAAACACTTTTAATTGGAATCCTTAGGAATTTGTCCATATAAATTGATCTGATTGGATTCAAACCTGAAGCCCTGCTGGGTGTTTTGGCTTTGTCCTGTGTGCCATGGTATCTGCTCTCTTCTCCTTTTATGATTCTCTCAGTTATTATCTGTAATACCACTTTATTCTCTCTATTGCTTTTGTTTTATTATTTACAGTTTTTAGTAATTTTGATGCTTTTCAAACAAAAATCTGAGCACAGCAACGCTTTCATCTTTACTTTGTGGTCCTCATTAACAAACTCTGGCTCTCTCCTCCGGACTTGCCTTGATGTTCATTTTCCCCAGAGGTCTCACAATACAGTTCATTGCTTTTGTATTAGACAGGCAGAGATTTCTTAAGGAAATAAAGATAAAAATAAGAAAAACATTTCATTATTCCAACTGTGAACCTCTTTGATGATTGTGTAACATTTCTTCTGCATGGAGAATTTCTTCGGAATCTCTTATAGAATATAGCTACTAATAATCAATTTTCAGTTTTATCCAAAGGAACCTTTATTTGACCTTATTTTCTGCCTGCTATAGAATTATCTGAGATTGGCACTTTCTTTTGGTTATTTTTGAAGCTGTCTTACATGTTACTATTTTTATCTTTAGTTATCAGTGGCTTCAGTATGATTAGCCAAGATATTCTTATTTATTTTTAATGGCAAATGTCTTTTAAGAATATCCTATGGCTTTTGGATAAATAGAGTGATATATTTTATGATTTGGGGAAAATTAACTATTGATATCTCTTTCCACATTTCTTCCCTATACTGTTTCTAGGATGAAATAGTTACTTCTATGACAGACTGCTTCTCATGTCCTCGTATTCGTGGAAGGTGGGTACTTGTTATAACACCATCTATTCTCTGTATGCTTCAGATTAGATCATTTCCACTTTCTTATCTTCAAGTTGAATCATGTTTCCTGTGCTGAGCTCAACAAAAGACCTACTTATCACTGGATTTTATTTCTGCTATGTCTTTTTGACACTTTCTACTTAAATTTCCCCTCATTGTTGCTGAAAGCTATCCATTTTCTAGTAGACTCTTGGACATATCTAATATATATATTTTCTTATAACTTCAGTGTATTAGTCATCTCTGAGTTGGTGTTGTTGATTGTCCCTTTACAATAGGTTTTTCTTTCTCTTGTTGATTGAATACTAAATATAATAGTTATGACTATATATATATATATATACTCATACATATATGCATATATATAGAGACTGTGTAAAAGAGAAAGAGAGAGAGAGGGAGAGAGAGAGAGAGAGGGAGAGAGAGAGAGAAGCAGGCTTGGAAAGGGGCAAAGGCACAAAGGAGCTCTGGTCTTCTGTGCTGTTGGTGACTTGAGTCAATCAATATCATCAAAGGATGGTCTAGATTAGGGGTTTGATGTTAATATCAGTGCTAGGATTCCTCGTGTTAAAGGTTGAACCTGTGGTGCTGGAGTTTGCTCTTTGTGGACCAGATACACTATGAGTGTTCAGCCATCCCGCAAGCCTGTGTACAGGTTGCTTGGAAATACCTTGAATTCCTTCCTATTGTAGTCTGATCTGAGTTTTTATTTTAATTGAAGTGGAATATGTTTGCCTTTGCCAGTACAGCACCTGTCTTAGGCAGACCCTGTGAGCCTGGGCTTCATTGATGAGATTTTTCTCAGAGTACCTGTCCCTTCTTATGACAGCCAGACTCTGACATGTCATGTGAGAGGAAATCCTTGGCTCTGAGACATTTAATGTTCTCGGTACAAGGTCCTGCTACTCTGTGCTCACACTGTCCTTCTCCTGCAGGTGAATCTTCTCCTACAGTATTGCACCTGTGTTTCCAAGTAGATCTTTACCTTCACCTACAGGGTAGAGGATTGATGTTGTCATGGGTAGCCTGAAGCTTCACCTGTGGCTGGGATCTCCGGATATTTGTGTGGTGAATTGCAATGACTCTGGGCCCTGTAGAAAGAAAGGCATTTCTTGTTTCTGAAGCAACCTTTTCCCAGGGTCATGGAGAGTTGAATCACAAATTCCCTTAATGGATAAGAATTTGATCCTCAAGGGTCACCTATTCATACACAGAAAATTATAACACTGTACAAACCCATTTCCCTGAGTCATGTTGGATCAATTTTAGAACATGTCTCGGTGTGAAAATCAAACCCACTTTCTATAATAGTGAGTGAATCTCAAGGGAAAATGACTGTGACATTTCTTCCTTTGTTTCAATGTAATAAGAAGGCAGAGCCAACAATCAAAGTTAGGTCAATCATCTGTGAGATAGTCCTGGAGCAGTAACACACACACACACACACACACACACACACACACACACATACACATGTGTGTCACACTCACATCTACACTGCTCTATTAACGTCAAACAATGTAATAAAATTTAAGATACTGGTATACAAGTATAGGTCAGGAAAACACACTCTCCAATGACATAAATTTAGAGTCACATATTTTATTTTAAGAAAAATAAGAGAAGATTGGCAAGAAGAGTTTTCCAATACAGCTTTTTTTTTTTAAATCCTACCCTAGATAGAACTACTACATGTCTGCCAAGGTCAAAATGGATATATTTATATCTACTACTTTTATAGGAAAACAGTATTTGAAGAAAACATCATACTATAGTGAAAAAATGAGTTCTATAAAGTCTATATTTCTCCAAAATTGCATTGAATTTGACAGATCTGTGTTGTACCCAATTCTTGCAATCACTGTTTTTATTTCCTCATATTGACACATGTAAGCATCAAACCGCCTCCCTGAGCTCACACCTTGAATCACAAATTAGAAGTAAGGAAACTCTGTCAGGTGGCAACTCCCAGGGCACGGGCCCAAGTGAAGCTACTTTCAAACTTGGTGTCAAGATCTCATAAAATGTGTTTCTTAGGAGACAGGAAAGAAAAGCTAAGTGCATTTTAGATTTGTAAAATGTGTGCTTTAGGCGAGAGGAAAGAAGAGAAAAGTACATTGCAGGTTTGAAACATTATGTGGATGTTAACTCCAGACAGCACTTAAGAAAGAACTAATTTTGAGAGATTCTTCAAAACATAATAATATACCTCAATATGAAGTTTTAGGGAAGAAAGCTATAATACAAAATTTATATGTTTGGACCATTGAGTATTTCAAATATGCAGATATGGTACATCAGAACTTTATACTTCATAGTGTTTTTCAATATTTGCTTCAATTTCTTTTTTTATTTTTAAGGAAATGTATTTGATAGGTATGGTGGTGTATGCCTACAACCCAAGGGTTTCACTTTAAGGACAGCTGGGCTGTATAGACAGATCAAGGCCAGCCTGATTGCAAAGTAGTCTTTGCCTCAAGGATAAAAGGGAAAGAAAAAAAAAAACTCATGTCTAGTCAATGAATGCAGCCAAATTTCCAAAATCTAAATAAATACGCCTGAATTTATCATTTATAATGTGTAAGCAAATTTCATGTTTTTGTAGGTAAGTAAGCATAATGGACACATTCAGATGTTTATAGAAATGAATGACCATGTCCATTTCTACCCATTTCTCAATTAATTAAAGAAATCTCTTTCTAGTCTTAAATTTTAAGATGTATCATAATAATATTTTAGGTGATTTTCTGCCATTTCATACTAGGGACCTTTTTGGCATTTTGATTAATTTTATTTACTCTTTGAGATTTGACTTTTGTTTTTTGTAACAGTTATAAATGAGCTCATTTCATGATTTATTTGTCAGCAAGGTTAATTTGGGTATATAAAAAGCTTCTTGCCTTCTGAGAATTAATTCTTTTCTTTTCTTAAAAGTATAGTATAATTACATAATTTCCTCTCACTCTTTCCACTCAACAAACCTTCCAGGAAAGCCCTCCTTGCTTACTTCTATGTATTGAATTTTAGCCCAATTTTTTATAGAGTTTGGTAGTTCTAATAAGCATTGGGTGGGGTTTTCAGTTTCTATAAATAAAGAAATATGCTATCTGCAAAAGATTATGTTTCTTTCGTTCTCTTTTGTTCATTTTGGCTTTGGTTCTTGATACATCTTTTCTTTCTTTTTTTTAAATTTTTTTTTAGATACTTCTTTTCTTGCCTCTTTGTTGCACGCAAACTTCAAATACTCTGTTATGATGAGTACAGCAAGAGGTAGCAGGCTCGTCTTGATTTTGAGCTTAGAGGAAATTCTTTCAGTTTCTCCCCATTCCCTCTCATTCTACCTATGGGTTGGTAATGCACAGATTTATTAGACTACAGTAGACTCCTTCTGGGTTTAGAGGGTTCAGAGTTTATCATGAAGAACTGTTGCTTACACTGCATAGATCTTCCATACCCATGTCTTACCTTTCAGATGGATCTGTCTTTAATGGAGTGTGGAATCTCAAAGTCTAGTTGGTTTTTAAAGTCTACTTTTTGCACCTATTGGCATATTTATGGCTGTAAAATTAGTTTATTTAATGCCTATAATATAGATCTTCACAAATATGTTCTTACCATGAAGAATTTTTTTATTTGAAAAATATCCCAATTTATAATATGCAGTGCTGATGTGGGAGTCCCTCTGTGTGTTGCTTGTATTGGTTAATGAATAAAGAAACTGCCTTGGCCTAATAGGGCAGAACTTAGGTAGGTGGAGAAGACAGAACTGGATGCTGGGAGGAAGAAAGCAGGGTCAGAGAGATGCCATGGATCCGCCAGAGACTGACGCTGGGAATTTTACTCGGTAAGCCACTGCCATGTGGCAATACACGTTTTAATAGAAATGGGTTAAACTAATATGTAAGAGTTAACCAATAAGAAGTTAGAGCTAATGGGTCAAGCAGTAATTTAATTAATACAGTTTCTGTGTGTATTTCAGGTGTAAGCTAGCTGGGCGGCCGGGACAAACAGCAGGCCCCTCCTTACAACACAATGTTTTTGGTTTCAAATGTACTTGTTTCATACGAGGATCAGGTGCTTATGTTTTGTCATGACTCTTCTTTAGATTCCTGAATAATGCTATCTGAGCTCTCTGCTTTATGTGCAGTATATAAATAATCCTTTCTTTCTTGCACAAATGAAAACATTTTCTTCCTATAGTAGACAAGTGGCTGACTTAAAGGTTTTACATAACTTTAAGCATGTTTGTTGCATATTCCCATCGAATGCCCCCTAAATGTACTTATTATCTTCAGTTCTTCTAGAGCATTTTAGTTTTAGAGGCCAGAGATATGGCTCCTCAAATAAAGGCACTTGCCAGTAGGTGCGATGTTGGTAGTCTGATCCCTGGGCTCAAGTGGTAGAAGAGGGAACAAGTCACTGAGTGTTGGCTTCTGACTTCCACATATGCCTCATGGCACTTATGTACTGTACATGTACATGCATATGTGTGTTCACATACATAAGACACACACACAACTAAAATATTGATAGACAATTTGAAAAAAATATTAAAAATGTAAGAAAGTATTTATTGTTTCCCCTATTCTGTTACCCCAATTTTTATGTATTATCTGATAACTCATGTGAAGTAGATCTCAATTATTTTTCTTGTCAGGGTGCAGGAATTTCCTCATACAATTTATTAAAGTAATTTCTCCCTTCCCAAATGCTGTTGTTCTTTCTTTTGATGTCATCTGATTTGTTATGAGACAGTTGAGGTCCTTCACACATAAGAACATGATTTGGATTGGATCAACTCTCTCCCGTTCTGCTCGGCTCCACAGCACGCTGCCCTAGTTTATAGCATCCTCGCATCCCGAAGGTGACAGTTTTACACTCGAGCTTTTGACAGACTGCTACTTTTATGTTGTAATTTTATTTTCTCAACAGTTAGAACTGTTGACACAAGGAAAAATTTCATATTCTTCCTATCGCTGATTTGCTGCAACTAGTCATCTCTAATGCTCTGTCTGTTCTTGCAGAGGATGATCTCAGAACATCTTAAGCTAAGCTAAAATTTCCATAGATCCTAGACAAATCCAGTGTACCAAAGAACTTATTCTTGGAAACAGCTCTGTGGGTCAGCTTCACTTATAAATACATTAAATCCAAAATAAAATATTAGCAAATGGAATCCATGTGTGTTATTAAAGACTAATATTCCATGACCAAATTGGGTGTAGTTTATCATGCAAGGGTGATTTCGTATTAGGAAATCTATTTATGTAAATCCTTATGCCAAGTTAAAGAGAAGAAAATGTACGATTGCCTCAATGGAATACAAACTGTCTTGTTTAAAAATTCAACAACCAAACATCAATATTTTATATAAATAGCCTATATAATATACTCATTATATATGAATTATATCACATATATAATGTGTTATATAGTGTATATGTATGCAAGTGTACATGCATATGTATGTATACATATGCATTATTTTCCTCCAAAAACACCGTTATCTCACTATATTATAATATATAGTATTCATGATATAAAATAAAAATGTACTTATTGTTAAAATACTAAGAGGTACATGAGTACCTGGGAAAATATAAACTAATGTGTGAGCATGATAATAAAATGCTCTGGGAATACAGGTGCAATATATAATTTATAAATAATATCCTTCACTCTGTAGTAGGTCCAGGCAATCAGACAATAAACAAATAAATCAACAGTGCAAATGTTGCAGACTATTAATACACATTCATATTAAGATTAACGTGCATAAATAGCAATGCTGTATGTCAGTATATATTCACTGAAAAATATACGGGAGAAACTTAAAATGAAAGAATACTCTAACTCCTTGAAGTGTCAATTAAAATGATTCAGATATCAGAATGGTTTCAGAAAGGAAACAGCAGGAATAATGACTATAACAAAGAGATACTTTCAACTGGTGTCAGAAAGAGAAATTGAAGACTTCCCAAGACAAGATGGCGGCTTAGACAAACTGCTTGTGTGTGACCAGTGAGGGGTAAAATTGGGATTTAACAACAACAACAACCAACAACAAAAAAACAGACTCTAACCCTGTCAGATAGAGAGTGGGAGAAAAGATCTGAAGCAAAGTAGGAACTACAAATACTCCCTGGAGAAGGATCCAGGGGCAGATGCTTTGCACTGCTCCTAAGCCTTAGGATTAAGTGTCAGCTGATGTTAAGTCCCCTTCTGGCCATAGGTGCTAGAAAAGGAACAAACAAGTGTGAACTGACCTAAATGTGGAGATGTGACCAGGGCTGGATATAGCTGAGGCTGCTCTGGATGTGGAGACAGAGGCACCAGTTTGACACAGGACCTAAGACTAATATTCTCTGCTAGTACTCTACAGTAAACAATCTGAAGGGGACAACCTGTCACTGCCTAGGAAATACGGGAAGTGTGCTGCGGAACTGGGTCCACAATTGCAAGAATCCTCAATTGGAAAAAAAGCAAATACAAAGAAGCATAAATAAACAAACAGAAAGCAAAATAAGTAAATGGATAAAAGGGTAAAACGCAGCAACCCGGATGCCACACATACGTGCATAAGTAGGCGTGTCTTTCACAGTCCTTTAAAGCCTTTGCCAAGAAGGGCCTTCCATTGAAAGCATCACCAACACGCCAGGGAGGACATCATAATAATAGACAGGGCATTGTTATGCTGCAGGATTTCTGCACAAGCAGTCTCACACTGAACTCCCTCTGCTTGCAGGGAGAACCTCCAATAGCAGCTTGTGTGGATTTCTGAGGCTAACAGCGCTCCCTCTACGTGCATTTGTGGCTACAAAAGACTATCTGGGTGAAGGGAGAAGGTACATTCATTGCAGATAGGAAAAAAATGCTGACCAAAGGTGTATCTTCTATTTCATTTTCTTTATTAATTTGTGTTCTTTATTTTTATTGTGTATTTTCACTTCTGTGCTTCATTGCTTTGACTCACCAAAGCAGGGCTTTAAAACTGCTCTTTCTTCTTCTGCATCTAGTCTATAGTGATTCCCCAAGGATCACACTCCTGCGTTTGCTTCTCATCTGACACCAAATAGGCCTTTCTGCCTCAGTGTGACAAGGGAGAACAGCTAAACCAAGGTCATTAACTAGAATTATGACTAGCCTTAGGTTACATAATTTGGGGCTCATTTGTTTGCAGCCAGGGGTAGCTGATAGTTTGAATGGTTTAGTGGGTATTGTTTCTCTAGTACTTAAAGGCATTTTAGCGTATTTCAGGGGCTCCATATTTATTCTTCATATTAAGAAGTATAAATATGATTCTAATAACATACTCATTTCCAGAATTGGGGGGGGAGGACAAAATCTTAAAAGTAGTGAAAACGTATCTTTGAAATTTTCTCCTTAAGAAAAATGAGATTCAATATTTAAAACAAGCATTGGCCTTCCTTTGCATGATGATTGACTCTGATCTTGAACTTTCTCTTTTGTAAAGTGAAGTACCAAAAGATGCAAACTCCCCTCCAGTTCCATATGTGTAAGTATATCTTTTCAGATGCTCTAAGGTCATCTTATAAAACATCAAAGATTTTCCCCCGTATTATAACATTTTGTGGAAAATTTATTAAAATGTATGTTTTTCTTCATTTTAGCTCCTTCTTAAATGAAGAAAAAACACACATTTTAATAAATTTTAATAAATTTTCCACAAAATGTTATAATACGGGGCTAGGGCTGGAGAGGTGGCTCAGAGGGTAAGAGCACTGGCTGCTCTTCCAGAGGTCCTGAGTTCAATTCCCAGCAACCACATGGTGGCTCACAGCCATCTGTAATGAGACCTGGTGCCTTCCTTGCCAGCAGTACATTGTATGCTTAATAAATAATTAAATATAAAAAAAGAAGGAGCTATCAGGCCAGCTAGATGGCCCTGAGGGTAAAGGTACTTGCCATAGAAGCCTACATCCTGAGTTCAAGGCCTGGAGTCCCCCGTAAAGGTAGAGGGAGGTAGGGAACTAGAATGAGGTAAAAAACACAATCTTACATTACTGATTTGCTGATTTCCTTAAAGCACTTTGGACTGTTTGCTGAGCAGGACTTCACTTGCCACCTGGGGCAGAATGACCCGGAGAAATAGCTAAAACAATTTAACAACCTGCTGGCACCATGTGCAGCCTTACAAAAATCTCACTTCTCGCTACCTCCTGATTATAGGTTATAAAATGAGAATACAAACTGGACTCATGACCAAAGCCTTCCAGGAACTCTCCTGGGTTTTTCCCACTGCTGACATCTCCTTTCTTCCTGTCAGAAGCCGTGCCAGAAAGATTCCCAGAATAGAAGAAATGAATGCCACAAAATTGTCCTCTACCTTACATGTGCCCACACCCCCTCACACACATAATAATAAATGTTTTTAAATGTAAAATGGCATGATTGACATCGTGGGGTCACTATTAAATGATTTCTGTATGCATTTGATAACTTTCTCAAGTATGAAACTCGCTTTTTTGTTTGTTTTTTGTTTCGCTTTTTTGTAACAGATTGTTGAAAGTTATAAGTCTTGGTCTATATTATATTCTCCTAAACTGCTATTATATGCAGATTACTGTATTTCCGTTCTTAAATACCGTGTTATTACTAGTAACTTTAAAATGTTTTCTGTCCCTTGCCTAAGACTTGCTTTTAATTATAAAGTTGAATTCATTTCTTATAAAAAAATAATTCCCATACAATGTAACTGACTTTTTTCTCCTTCATTTCCTCCCTGATCCTTATATTTAGAAAATATTGAGAGACAAAGTGAAACATACAGAATTTATGCTCTAAATAGAAGGTAGATATGCACACAAGTCTAAAGCCTGGAGGGTTCTTTCTATAAAAGTTAACTGTATTATTTCTATGAATTTATATATTATAACTATATTATGAATATTCAAAAATATATTTAGTCATATAAATATATTGTCAATATATAGTTTTATGAAAATATATATGTAATGTATAATTTTTATCTATTTATAATATATAAATTCATATACTGTATAATATACAAATAATAAAATTCATATTATATATGGATTCATGTTCTATACATAAAAAATAATAATATGTGTGGATTATATATATAATTCATATGTATGCTGAAACAATAATTATGTGTCATTATGATAGTGAATAGTAATGTTACCTTTTATGTATCTACACCATAGAAGCATACTACTTACCTAAAAGCCTCTGGGCACTTCTTAAGTTCTTTGTGGACTGGCAGCCCGTAGTGACTATTGTCAATGGCTTTCTTTCCCTGTGAGCTGTCCTTCCTCTGACTATTCCACCCCAGCTACCAGTGCTTTTATTTCCCTTCCAAAGATGTCCAGACCTTGCTTTCCTTTTCTTTTAAAACGTATTCTTCTCCCACATATTACTTCTGACTGCAATTTCCCCTTCTTCCTCTCCTCCTTCTCTCCCCCTCCCCCTTCTCCCCTAGATCCACTCTGCACCCATTTCACTTCAGAAAAAGTCAGGCCTCCCAGGGATAACAACCCAACATGGTATATCAAGTTAAAATAAGACCCTGCACATCCCCTCACAATAAGACTGAATGAGGCAGTCTAATAGGAGGAATGGGGTCCCAAATGCAGGTAAAAAGATCAGAGACAGGAGTCCCACATGAGTGCCAAGATACATAGCCATAACATATATGCAGAGGACCCAGCTTAGACCCATTGATTGTTGGTTCAGTCTTTTTGGGTCCCTATGAATATTTCTGATTAGTTGATTCTGTGCACTGTGTCCTTGGCCCCTCTGGCTCCTACTATCTTTCATCTCTCTCTTTCACAGGATTCCAGGAGCTCCTCCTGATGTTTGGCTGTGGACCTTTGCATCTGCTCCCATCAGTTGCTGGGTCTGTTGCTGGATGAAACCTCTCTGAAGATGACTATGTTACGTTCCAGTGTACAAGTATAGCAGGTTCTCTCCTAGGGCTGTGGGCTATCTAACTTTGGGTTCCTGGCTGCCCAGACACTGTGGGGCATGGGTTTCCCCTTGTAGCATGGGTTTCAATTTGGACCAGTCATTGGCTGGACACACCTACAAGTATTGTGTCACCTTTACCCCAGCATGTCCTGCTAGCAGGACAAATTGTAGGTTAAGGGTTTTGTGGCTACATTGGTGTCCTAGTCACTCCAATGAAGCTTTGCCTGGTTACAGGAGATGGCTGGTTCAACTCCATGTCCCTTATTACTAGGAGTCTTAGCTATGGTCGCCCTCATAAATTTCTGGGAATTTCCATTGAACTAGTTTTCTAGAACAGGTGGGGAGTCATGGAGGGAGAGTATTGGAAGAGAAGTCTGGAATTGGGTCATTCAATGCAGACCTTGCTGTCTTAATACCTGACAATAAATACTTGAGATTTTAGACTCATTTTCTGACGAATAAACACTGGCATAATTAGTTGTGGATTTATTTTAATTAAATCAAAAATATAGTATATACTTCTTTAATCTCTAGTCATGCCTTCTACTTTTCTGTACTTATAAACAAATTATTTTATAAGCTGTTTCTATTATTCAGATAAAAATGTTACAAACATTCACAGCCAGTTGCTCAATTGTGATTTCATTTAGTAGACACCCACTAAAAATTTTTTACCAAATTTTTTCTTGTAATATCTCTGTTCAAATACATTTTAATATGTTTCTTCATAAAAACTAGGCAATGTGCTTGCTTATACAAGTAAGTAATACAGATAGGACTCTGAGCCAAGTTGTCTGAAGCTTGCCTTATGCATATCAACTTCTACACTGAATTGAGTTTTAAGATTAACATAATCTTAATCCCTGAGGGTCCAGATGCAGATGTCAAAGCACTCAATGAGCTGAGCAGATCAAAAATCTAAAAGTAAATTATGAGTCTTGAGAAAGATGGGCAATGTAAATGCTCTTACATTCATATTTTATGAATTATGCTTAAAATTTTCTTCCATATTTATTAAGAATGGCCTCGTACAAATTTGCAAATTTCCAGCATTCAAGAGCATCACCTTCTTTCAGCAAAAGTAGTAATATATAACCTAGAAGGTTCATCACCATCTTAGTATCAGTGAGAATTAAATGTATTGTGTGTCCATTCATGACTGATAAATGTAGACATTTACAGTGCCATTTACTGGACTTATTCCTTTCCCTCAATTTTAATGAAGAAGAATCTGTATGATGCTTAATGCAATGTTGGACATGGTTATTAATTCTTGATCCCTATTGCTGTGCAGCCTTTAGAGCCAGTAGACAAGAATCTTAAAAGGAAGAAAGTAAGATTAAAGGGATGAAAGAGTCATTGCTTTTAATGAGCACACATGGTGTTCTGTCAGAACAAATTACCCCACGATGCCTGTGATTAACTAGGCTGCCTCTTTTTCTGTGAGCTTACAGTACTGCAAGCCAAGTAAGCATAATATAAAACTGTCTGAAAAATTAGAAGTCAGTTTTAATTTTGCATTTATCACCACCTTGTCATTTGTGACAAGGCTTTATCATATACGTGATTTTGCCTGGAGAGATCAAAATTAAAATTTACTTAGATAAGTGCCAGACCATTGAAAAAGATTCTCCCCGACAAACAATAAGGTGTACAAATTAAAATGAATTCTTCCAGCTTGAAAACAGCATTGCACCAGTCTCAGTGGCTTCACTTTCTTCAGGGCTAACATAGATTTCCATTAAGGGGAATTTCAGACCATTAACCCAATTGGTAGTGATGCCCAAATACAAATCTTTGGGTACTTTGTACTTTTTCATCTTGATATTTCATCTAAACTAATTTTAGAAGAGCCTTGGGTAAATGCCTGTTTGCAAAGGTGTGTGAGGAGAAAATATTTACTGTCAACCAGATGTCATAAGAATGCAAATAAATAATGCAGAAGCGATATGAATCAATCATGTAACTGTGTATTGAGTCACAGCCAGGGAGACATCACAACATGCACAGGAGCAGGAGCCTTGTTTGCACTTTTGGTAACCATCTGTGACTAAGAATATGGTTTTATTCCATTGCATTCTGAAAGGTTCTGTCTATCTCTCTAGAGTCAAGCATTGCATCCCTCACTCGTTAATATGGTAATTTCTGATGGGAATATGCTCCTCCACGTTTCCGTGCACAGAAACTTTATCTGAGTTACCACACAGTACTTCACAGGTTGTTCCTGTTCAGGCAGTTTTGGCTTTTCCAACTCCTTATTGCACCCACAACCCCTCAGTTTCCATAGTTCCGCTCGTACTTTCTCTGGCGATTTAAACACACTGGTGGTTCTGTTTCCGTGGCAGATGCTATGAACTGTGGTTTCATATGTCTTATAGAATCCCTGCAATTTCAATGTGCAAGATTCTAAAGCCGTATCTTGTGTTTTATGGATTCTGTATCACAAAGTAAGCCTTCCTAGAGCCCAAATGAAAATATATTTCGTGTTCCAAAACTATTATAGGATCAATTTTGTTTTCAGATACTAGAATTAATTGCTATAAAACAAACCAGAATACATATAAAAGTTAATCACAACATAATCACAGAATTGATAAGCAACGACAGTTAGTGTCATCACCAGTTATCATCGGATGCTGCTATTGTAACAGGACACGGTGCTCTAGTAAGTGAATGATGAGCAAAAGAGATCTCTGTTGAAGAAAACAAACAAAAATTTATGCTTTAGGTAACTGTTCCCCAAAGAGCTGGTGCTTTGTCTGGAGTAATGTTAGAAGGTTATGGAAAAGGAGGAGGTGGAACCAGTTTCCAACTCTTCATGGTCTGAATACTCGTTCTCCAGATGGTGGCACTGTTTTTGAGAGAGTACCGAATCTTCAGGTGGTGGAAGCAGCTAGAGGAAGTACAGGCCTCTGAAGACTACCCCTACCCTGGGTTCCTGTCCTGCTCTCTGCTTCCTGTTCTACTGAGACATGAACAGTTCTCTTTGCACAATCCCACCATAGGCTGCTCTGCTAACCATGCCTTCCCTGTGAGGAAAGACTGAGACTCTCTGATATCATGAGTCAGCCTCAGCCTTCCCTGTCTGTCACTGTTTCCATCAAAGTATTTTGTTCAAACCAACGAAAACATAATTAACACAGATCTTCAAAGATGTGTTTCAGAATGAATCTCTTTTCTTTTTAAGTTAATTATCTCAAGAATTTATCTACAGTAATGGAAAGATGAAGGACACAAAATCAAAGCCGATTTTTTTCATACTGGTCAATACTTACTACCTTCAAGGAAGAGGTAAAGAAGCCCACATTTGTAATGTGGATTCCACAAGTTCAGTGACATGGCTGCTCTGCCAAGTCTTCAGTCCAGGATGTGAGAAGGGCTGTGCCACAGCAGGAACTGTTCCTGAGACAGGAAGCAACCAGCAAGGGCTCAAGGTAACACCATGGCATTGCTACAGTGAAGGCTGGCCCATGGGCTGAGAAGGATCATGGCTGCCCTCAGATTGCCTGGAAGGCTTCTAATTCCTAAAGACCAGAGCAGGGCAGGGAATCCCAGAAGTTCTGTTGTTCAGGAAAGCACTGTGTAAGGATAGGGGGCATGTCTCCTGCACCCTTCAAAGAACAGGCCCTGGTGCATGCTGTTATTTCAGTCTCTTTCAAAAGTACTATTTTAACCTCAGCATACAGCTTTCTGATTTCTCCTTCCCAGAAGCTGTGTATCCCATACTTCTTAAGCTACGTTCTTCAGGACAGCCTTGACTGCCTAATAGTTATACCATAGCAAATGCATATAATCAAAATATGATAGGAAAGAATTAAGTGTGGGCATCAGTGGCATTTTATTATCTTGATAATAAATGTAAAAAAAATTAAAGAGGGAAGGGCAATGTGAAAGGAGATGGGAAAGAGAGGCAGCAAGTTTCTAGAAGATAAATCACCTTTATGCCATTAAAAACATAAACTCTAATATTTATTAAGTATAAGGAAGTAGTGAGAAACACACATACACACAGCTTTGACCATGTGCTAAGTAGCACTAACAAAAAGAATAATAAATATTTTAGTGAAATTATTGTCCGACACATGTCTTTAAATGTAAAAAAAATTGGCCAGCTGAAATTGGCCAATATAAAAAAATTGGCCAGTTAGGCTGAAATATCGTCTGGACTTGCAGAACAAGTTCATATTCTTGTCAGGTAGAAAGAGTCCTTGTCACCTCTTGCTTCCCTTTACCGAAGACTTTCTTTCTCTTGGCTCTAAGAATGTGTCATTGAAGTTTTCCTAAACACAGAAAGTTGAAGGAATAAGAAAACCAATTTTCTAGGTCAAGTAGCCATGTTTTCCCTAAAAGTGGAATCACCAAAATTCAAGAGAAGTTAAGACTTGTGAAAGAGAAAAGACATGGCCTCGGAGACTTGCTTTTAAGAAGGGCACCATGCTGTGGATGGAATCAAAAAACATTCTTCCACTTCCACGGCTATTAAGAGCCAAATCTCCTTCCAGCAGTGCAGCTGTTTGCTACTCTATCCTTTAAGCAATACCAAGAGGTAGATCCATCAGTGTTGCATTATAAAAAAAAATAATAAGAAACAAGCAAGGCTGAGCATGGTAGCATAGAGCTGTTCCCTAATACAGTTCGTGGGAGGCAGAGGAAAGAACAGCATTTGACATCAGCGTGGAATAGACAATGAGGTCTTGTCTCAGGAAAAATGGAAAGAATAAGATAGTCAACAGAGTTGAGTCATCCAGGATACAGGGTGAGCAGGAGGTAGAAAATAATTCAAATCCATGGATTAAGTATCATCATCTGCAATGCTAATATTTTTATTAAGTATGTTACAAGCACAAAATGACAATATTTTTGTATGCCGGAGACATTTTACAAAATCTAACATTTATGACTCTTTTAAGATTATATCTTGTTGTATAAAGACATATTTTTCTATAAAACACTTAGGCATCATAAGATGCCTATTATTACAATTATCAAACTTATTGTTTTAAATATTTCCTCTTCATAGTCTATCTGCCACTATGCCAATATATGGATTCACTTACCATAGTCGTAATTTAAACGATTCTTCTAACAGAACAGAGTGAAATTGAACAGATGAATAAGATGAATATGAAGTGGGTAATTAGTATAAAACCTACTGACAGGTTACAAAAGTGTCTACAGATTTTGTTCTGAGAGTCCTCTCACTATAAACGTGAAGAAGGTTAGCAACTCAGGAGAGGACCCCCGACAACCCCTAGGGTAAATACACAAATGGATTTTTAGAAATTGATCCCAGGCAAAGGTGAATCCCCTCTTCCGTTGCTGGATTAGTTCCAGATTTGTTTGTCAGCCTGTACATCTAGGACTTTCACAGGGAATGAGATCACCTTGGTGTTGACTGGTGTTGGGGGAGCGGGAGATGAAAGGGTAGAGACAGCAGAGAGGGAAGTTGTTATCTGTTACACAGAACACAACTTACTGACTCAGACAACTTGACCTGCCTCTCTAAGCCAGAGTTCAAGATAAAGGTGGATTCACAAGAGACCAAACACAGAAGGCGATTTCAACAAAAGACTCAATGGTGGATATTTTGGTTTCTGATCTCTGTAAAGATTATATCTAAGGGCATTTGCATTAGATGAAGTTACTTAACAATTTTAGCACTTATAAAGAAAGACTGTTGTGACTACTAGAAAAGCATGCAAATATAATTTTTTTTAAGAAGACAAAAGAAATGTTAGTACAGATTTCTTTGGGTGAATGTTATCCTTTCATAACATGCTTTTAATATATACTCACATAAAGCCAGTGTTTGATTTTGGGGAGGGGGTGTTTTTGTTTCTTTTTTTGTTTGTTTTGACTGAAATATTAGTTGTCTTCAGAGCTAAGGTGCAGGAGCCAACTAGCTGTTTGCCCTGACCCTGTGGTGAGGGAGCAGGGATTTCCAAGCTGAGAGTCAGACTGTTCCCTTGTCCACAGGACTGGGATTTGAGCAGAGCAGCAGGATTCTTCTCAGCTTTCAGAAAGTACACAAGGTAACAGCTTTTCTGTAGAACACCTACTTTCTCTAAACTCTGAAAGTGTTTGTCATTAATCATCAAACAGAGCATTATCTCCCAGCTGCTATTTTAGAAAATAACAATGTCCTTCAAATTTATTAGAAAGAACAGTACAGGAACTGTGAGATTCAAAGTCCTCAAATCTTAAATATTCACTTTATTGGTTACAACCAGTTTATGGGCCAAGAAACTAATTTAGTCACTTCCTAGTTAACTATTAAAGATGAATAATACTAGACGAGAATGTTAGGATTCATTACATACAGGAGAGAATAGGTTTTGATTGTGTGTATACATATTTTTAACGTGTTAGTATGTATTTTCTTGGCACAAGCTCTCTTTAGGTTAATCTTTATTGTCTTTGAATGGTGTTCCTATGATCTATCATCCAATCAATGTAGAAATCACCCTTACTGAGTTCTGTTTTAGAATGTTGTCATTATTGTATAAAAAGTTATAAAGCATAGCCAGCTCTGTAAAATCAGTTTAAGATGTGGCCGAGGCTGTTCTTCCTGTAACCATAGTCACCACCAACTCAAGTAATTAAGTTCCTTGAATCACATAAACTCTGTCCTAGGAAATGCTGATGAATGCCTTCAGTGTTGGCACGACTTATCTATTCCCTTTACAAATCAATAGCATGAGTAGGATTGATCATTGAAATTATCTACTTTGAAATGTTAGACACGCACGATAGCAAATTAATATAAATTAATTAGCACAAAATGGTTGGGTCATAGTTCAACATGTGATCAGAAACAGAATTTATTAGTGTCAGGAAGTTGCTTTTTTTCCTAAGAACAATTAAATTTACACACATTTATTTTAAAGATCGAAACATTTACACTTGATATTTATATGAGTTAAGATTACATTGTTTATAGGAAAGAACACAGTAGTAAATATATTTATTTTATCATAGTGAAACTATAGAAATAATCAAAAGTGTTTATCACTTTTCGGGCATAAAGATGGAAGTGAATATCTGAAAGGATTTATAAGAACAACATTTTGAATTACAGCATCAGTTCTGAATTTCCTTCAAATTTGCTATAAAATTTTGATATTGTCACTTATTCTTGTACTTTTAACTTGTTTGTTCATGCATCTACAGTATTTTACATATCATATTTGCCAAAAAGGTATCCCTTTACTAGCTCAAACTGAAATGGTCTAATGCTCTTTTCTGCTTTATATTTTAATTGACCTAATTTTATAATTATGATTCCCAAAGCAATTATGATATATGTATACACTGTCAGTTGGCCAATTGAGAAGATGATGTATTTTCTACCATGCATACTTACAACTTTTGTGAAGAGAACATTTAAATATCTACAGTCTTTCTTGTTTTGAAAACAAATACTTTTTTGAAGTTTACAATGTTAATTTTTTAGCAAGTGGTCAGCTGCTTTTTTCCAGTTAATCAATTTACTTTGTCTAATTTTAATTTGTTATTTACTTATTTAGATTTTAAAGAGAGGATCTCACAATTTAGTCCAGGCTTCTTCAAATTCATTATCTTCCTGCCTCCAGACAGGTCTATTGTCCATCTCTGAAATTATACTCACATCAAACTATGTTTTCTTCCAAAACAGAGAAGATAAAACGCTACTTATAAATGAGAATGTGATGGTTTTAGGCCCATGTGCATTCACTGCCCTCCAAATTATGTAAAAACTGTAACAGTTGTCCTGAGTTAGAGAGGAAATACATGCCGCAAATGTTCTTCTACTTCTCCTAATAGGAAATCACCTTGTCCTTTCATATTCATCAGAGGAGTTTTCAGAAGTCCCGTATGTTAACAAAGTAGATGTTGCAGCCGAAAATCAATTATCACCAGAACTGAGGAAGTCAGACCTTTCCTAAGTGCCAGATGAAAGGTGAGAGGAAGCTCATAAACACCTCTTAGAAATTAACAGCACGGTCATTTTCACAGGCTCCCTGCCTGCATCTGCCGCCTGCCTCCCAAGGTTTCTCCATACTGCAGACCATGTGTGGCACAGCTTTGCACAAGTCCAGTGTGAAGCAGATAGGCTGTGACTCATCACTTCAGGAATAGAAAACGGCCATGCAGACCTTCTGCGTGGCCCTGGTAACAACCATAACTTGTAAGGGCTACACAGCCTCTGAAGCACACCATCTGCTAGACATTCCCATTGCTACTTCTTCCTCCTTATAGCACATAAACACTAATCTAAAGCCAGATGGTAGTGGTGTACGTCTTTAATTTCAGCACTCAGGAGGCAGAGGCAGGCAGATCTCTGTGAGTTCAAGGCCAACCTGTTCTACAAGAGCTAGTTCCAGGACAGGCTCCAAAGCTACAGAGAAACCCTTCTTCAAAAAACAAAACAACAACAAAAAAAGATACAAAACATTAATCTACCATCAAATATCTACTTCCAGAGAGCTTCCCAAAGCATGGGAGGAAGCTAGTCTCCCGTTGTTTTCTGCTTCTGCCGCCGATACTCTTTGCACACAAGACCTGTATACATAGGTACACCACTGACTAAACATCAGGAAATAGAACCAATAATGCCAAGAGGGAGCTTTGAAGACTCTCCTGAGGAGGGAAGAACAGACTGCAACCTACAACATGTTGCTCATTTTCTTCTAATACCTCTAGAGAACCAAAACAGGATGAGGAACAGAGTATCTGACAGGGATACCCAACAAAAAGAGGGGCGGCCCTTATAGTCGTCACTGGTAGTCATGTAATTTATCTGACATGGGAGGGAGCCGTGAAATATGTGATTTTTTCCCTCCATCTTTCCATTTTAGGCCGCAGAACAAAAAATTTAACTAAAGGAGAAAATGTAACTCCATGTAAAAGAATGAGCACCCAGGGGTGTTTGAAGTTTGCAACAGAAAGATCCTCCACAGGCCTGTGTGTCAAGGGCTCAGTTCTCAGTGAGGTACTGTTAAGAACAGTAGACACCTAAAAGACATCGCCCTATGTTGTTGAGAGTTCATGGGTGTAACTTCATTGGCATTTCTAGGAGCTATAATCTCACAGCAGACTTACTGTTCTTCTGGCTCTTACAATCTTTCTGGTCTCTCTCCTGCAATGTTCCCTGAGCACAAGGTGCTGGAGCTGTGTTGTACATGACATAGCTGGTACTAGATAGCACACAACAACCTGTTCTCTACAATTTGATCAGCTGTGGCTTTCTATAACAGCTGGAAAGAGAAATTTCCTTGTTGAGGGGTAAGAGCTAGTCTTATATATGTATATGATGGTTAATATTTAGAATATAATTAGAAATTACACTGGTTTAGTATAGTGGCAACTGTAGCTCCTCTAAGTTCCATGACATCACCAGCCCCAGGGAATTGGCTAGCTTCCCAACAACATGGCTGCCTAACTAGACCTGAACAATGACAGTACCAAAAGACATGCTAACACAGAGGAGGACTCTCTCACAAAGAACTTCAAGCCACTAAAGACTGCAGAGAGCAGGAGAAAACATCTTTCCCAGGGAAGAGTCTCCCAATTGATTATCCAACACCAAGTGGCCAGCCCGGAAATTACATACATACACATAACACCGGGCAGACTTTACAGACTTAGGAATAAGAGAAAGGGGGAAATCACATGATTCTATTTTAATTAAAAAAAATAAAAAGAGGTGAGCCTAGTGGTTAACTTTAAATTACTGGGACATGCCTTCTAAGACAACTATGGGAATCCAGTCTTTCCCACGTCTTTCTCCAGACCCTAAGGAGATGATCCACTATATGATCTTGCCATGATGTGCTGTCATGAGGCCAATTGGTCATGAGCACAAACATGCTTATATAGTAATTCGAAATAAATCTTTTCTCTCTGTAAATAAATAATTTCAGGTTGTCTTGTCATAGCAACAGCAAGCCTTCTAACATAACATTAAGCCATGTCATTTCAGTGTTTTTAGACAAACATAAAATCCTAATATAATCCATTGTTGTCTGTCTAGCTTTGTCTCAGTTGTAGCTGATGCTAGATGCTGTCTTCCAGAAAGATCACTTGATTATGTAATGGAATAAGAAAACGATTTCTGAAAACTTCTACCTTCACTTAAGACAAACTGCTTTGTCAACTAGAAAGGTTAATATAGAGAGGGTGGGAAGAAGGGAGATGCAGAAGGGGACCTAACTCTTCAGAGCCTGAGATAAGGACACACCCACACCCGTCAGGGAGAAAGGCTGAGCACAGGATCCTTTCTGAAGAAAACAAACCAACAGCACGTTCTTGCCCACGTACCTCATTGTATTTTTGTTATTCCAATTCTCTTTGCTATGAAGCCTTTTATAGCTCTGAGTGCACATCTGTTCTATTCAAAACTCCAGGCATTCTGCACTATCTTTCAGATATCCTCCTGACATTTGAGATTTGAAAACTTGACTCTTCCAAAGCACAAAGGGAGACATGATGAGCCCTGCATGTTTCCCTTGCAGTCTATTTGCCTAAATCCTTTCACTTTTTTTTTAATTCCACTTATTCTATATTCAACCTTTTCAAGTCTGGATTGCAGAAATACTCAAATTTTCTCAAATTCCTCATTTTCCAGTTATTTCTGCCTTTACTCTGAACTTGACTGCCTGTCAGAACTAAAAGAGATGAGGTCTGCAGTCATCAATCTTTAGGGACTACTCATTTCTAAGTGTGTTAATACTTGACTTTTTGTTTCCTGGCTTCATTTAAATTTAAGCAAATATTAAGCTAATCATTGAGCACAGACTCTGAGCTGAAAACCAGACAGATGTGCACAGTCATTGTAAATTCTGTCCCTGCACCTCTCTTCTGCCTTCTGATGACAGCCTGTGTACTGAGCATACAGTGGAAATTCAATACAACACTCATTTCTCTTTCTAGAATTAATTGTTCTAAATTAAAATACAAAAGAATTTGCTTCACTCTGACATTTTATGAATATATGTCATTTTACTTTCCTCTTATTTGTGCCCCCCCATTGTCTTCTCTATCTCTCATCTTGTATGTCACTTTCCTTGTCCTAGCTTCCTCCTATCTGTTCCCATGTTACAGTATTCCACTGTCCATACACACATGCAAGCGCACACACACACACACACACACACACACACACAAAAGCAAACATAGCTATATAACTTTAAACTGTTCTGCATATAAGAATGGGGATGTTAGTTTTGGCTTTCTGAGTCCAGCTTATTTCACTAAACATTAGATCTCCAGGTGTACTTGTCCATGTTGATTCACGTCTTGAGTGTCAAAACAGAAATTCAAGCATTGGACTTCAGTTTTCCATTTCAGCAGAATCAAGACACAACTCAGAGCTGGCAGTAAGCCTTCAGGAAAGTAGTGAAGTCAAGTATTTTATTCCTAACAGTTGAAAGGCAGAACAGTCACAAATTTCCATAGTAATAAAAGGACAGATGGGTTAGAAATAACATCAAGCATGTTAAAATATTTAATGTTAATTTCCAGTGGCTAAATCCATTAATATTCATGGGAAATTTTTGAGGCTATAAGAATAAATAGTAAAATTCTATGATCCTAAACTTCTCCAGATATCAAAATTATGTTGTGTGTTCACACATGCATTGGGGAGATTGAGAAAGGAGGGTTGCAAGTTTGAGTCTCAAAACAAACTGGAAAAAGTAAAACAGATACAAAGAAAGTGCTGAATAAAGAAGGCTTAGACTAAACGAGAATGTAAAACCATCAGAAATTAAATGCTATGCTCAGAAATGATATGAGCCTAAGCTTATCTAAGGAGGTAGATAAAACAATAAATACCAAGTCTACTTTTGAACTTCCTTTTTATTTTTGACTCCAGATGGATATATGTTTGAAAATCTGAAAATGGGCAAGGGAGAAACCAAGGAATTACATCATGCAGAGTCGAAACAGTATCTTGGCTGCAGGGGATTATCCTGGAGCATCTCAAAAGTACCGCTTGTTGAGACATGACAGTAGTTTACCAAATTACTACAGTTTACAGCCCCCAAGGACATGGTCCAGAGCATATGATCTCTGTGTGTCATATAACATCACCTGCACATATCCTGGAGGATGATAATAACATCTGAGTTATAGGCTGTGCAAATACTATAAAATAGTTCTGATTGCAGTATGATTTTGTGCAGAACTACAGCATAATAGCGGCATAGATGAATATCATATGACATAAAAAATAAAGGTTAAATATGACATCAGAGCTAAAGGTTAAAAGGAAAATATTTGAAGCTGTGGACCAAATGCACACAGATGGAGTGAATAAAGATAACCAATAGCTGCACAGAAGAGGGATAGATGCTGTGCATGGTCAATTCACTGTACAAACATTAGCCTTTAAATAGTTCCTATACAACCCTTGACATTTATTAACAAAGAGTTTGAAATGATGTGTTAAGTAGTATAACTAAAGTACAGAACATATTTCTTGGCATTAAAAAAAAGAAATTGTCATTTCTAAAAAAGGGATGAGGGGAATAAATTACCAATATCGATTAACTCCTGTGCTAATGATGAGCATCCTGTTTCTGAAGAAGCCCAGCAAGTAGACAAAGGGGGCACCTTCCCTTCTTAATGTACAACACTGTGTTTTCTTTGAGTCTTGCAGAAGGGCTGAGGAAGTGAGGAAAATGGTCTCTCAGGAAGTTAGAAAACTGGACTTTTGACTTCAGCGTTTGTTTTTCTAGAATATCTCGGGCTCTTTCCTTAACTATGCCATTTGAAGTTTGCCTGGAAAATATCCTATCTCCAATCTCATATTCTAGTCTCTGTGTCTGACATCTGTGATCAGAGGTGAAACTGAAGCTCTCATCCAGCTAAATCAAAAAAGAAAAAAAAGAAAAAAGAAACATTGAATTCATACTGGCTACAAGAACTTGGAAGGAAAGTCTGGCTTTGTTGTGGTTTTGTTGTTGTTTTTCTATTGGTTTTCTAGTTGTAAAGTTTTACTATTAGTAGTAGTTTTTATCTTACTCATCTTGCCGCTGGTGGTAGGGTAAGGAGACTGCTTTTACAAATAGCGCTGACACTTGAGACCAGTTAGGACAAACGTTCAAACTGATGAGAGTTTATTTTGTTTGTTTTTATTTGTTTGTTTTGTTTTGACATTTTTCTTAAAATCCAAGCTTCTCTCCAAGACCCTGGTGAAAATAACAAGATTGCAGTAAAAGGCAGATCTCATTCTCCTATCTTGTGTCAAAATTATTTTAACAGTATATGTAGGATGCACTGAAGATTTTCTGATTCCTATCATAACCAACCCCTGACTTCATAGGGTGAGGAATGGCAAAAAGAAACCGTACCATCGTCTTTCCTTCTCGCTGTATTCAAATCTCAAAATCATATGTGAAAATGCCAGAGGATCTACTTTGGATTTCTGAGTTGGGGAACTATTTCAAAAATAAATTTCCTTCTTGTTGAGTAATATATACAATACATGTAATACTCTCCTATCCATACCTACATATATCATTCTTCCTTTTGTTAAAAGTCTCTGCCTCTTGTGTAAATTCCAATGAACCTGGAAGATTTTGTACTAATAGAAACAGGACAAATACAGAAAACAAAGGATGCATATGTATAATTTAATGGCAGCAACAATACTAAACCCAGAGCAATAAAGAGAAAATTGAATACATGAAAACAAAGAGAAGAGTGACTAACAGGACAGAAAGGCTGGTGACTTGAAGCTATAAGTAGCCATTCTTCTGGGTAAGCAAATGCAGAGACACACACAAATCATGAGTAGTGCAATTAATAATGTAGGATTGGATGTCGCAAACTTGCTCAAAGTAGGTTTTAGACCTTATTGCATACACAATAAAGAGAACTATAGGATGTGGGGCATAGTCTTTGGTTTGACTGTCTCACCAGAGTATGTAAATTACAACACCATGCTGAATAGAATGCAGTGATTTAAAGCCTTTGGTGACAGCAATAGGCTCTTAAATAAAGTGGTAATGGATCACCAATCACCGTGATGCAACTTATTCTTCTAGGGTGAGACAGCAGCAGCATGTGCCTCTGTGATACTGTTGCCAAGTGTACTACCCCTGCATGATGTCAGACAATATTAGAAACAATTTTACCTGAGACAATATAATTTTAGAACTTTCAGAACTCAAAGAACAATAAGATATTCACACATGTCTTTGATATGTGTGTACAGATATAGTATTAAATAGTCAGAGGAGTGATACACAGAGTTGAGAACGACTCTCACCTAAGGATAAAGTAGTATGCAGAGGATACAGAATATAGATTCTGAGTATAATATATATGTACATAAGTATTTTTTAAAAAAGAACATTCTAATTTTTTTGTTTTAATATTTACAATTTTATAGACATATGATGTGTCAAATCCAAGGAAAAACAAGAGTTACTTTTCTATTAATCAGAAAAAAGTTTAGCTATCTTGATATACTTTATAATCATTTAAACACTCGTGCTATTTTTGATATTTTGAATAAAATTAAGATTTATTTATTTATCATTCAAGTAAAAATGATTTGTTGCTTAAGGCTGATAAGGATATGTCTTGTAAACTAAAGAGACGGCATGGTGTCAAGAGCACTTCCAGGTCATGCAAAGAACCTAGATTTCATCCCCAGCACCCACATAGTACATCAACCATCTGTAGTGACAGTTCCAGGGGACCCAATGCCCCCTTCCGGCCTCTGTAGACAAGAGGCATTCACATATATGGAGGAATAAAAAAAATCACATCCATCATATACATAAAAAAAAACAAATCTTTAAAAAATATGAACCTCAAGCTTCTTGTATTAATTCTCTTGCATAGGAAAAACTGATACCATCTGATCCAAAAATATAATTGTCCTATTACCTTAGATACAATCACTGATAATGCTGGGAGGTTTGCATCTAGTTGGTGATTTGTTTGGAGAGAAAAGTGTTCTGATGTTTTCCTAATTCTAAGACTTTTGGCAGTGATGAATGGGTTGGCTGCTTGGTTGGTTGGTAACTCAGTTATTAGTAAGGAACATAATGAAAAGACAGGAAAGTCTGGCTTAGATATCTCTGGATGATTGTGCAAAATGTAATTGATTGTGAAGAGTAATGTTTCTAATACAAATCCTAGCAGAAACCATCCAAAAAACCTGGAAAATGAACAGCCCAGTGGGTGGGAGATTGTGTAAGCATCATGTATAAGTCTCTTTTCTCAGCGATCTCTGTTCCACCAGAGATCTGGGGGAAAACAGATATTATACAGCCAGGCTTGGTAGTGTACGTCTTTAATTCCAGCACTCAGGAGGCAGAGGCCGGAGGGTCTCTGTGAGTTCAAGTCAGCCTGGAATTCCAGGACAGCTAGGGCTATTACACACACACACAAAAAAAAAAAAAACCTCTGTCTTGAAAAATCAAAAGAGAAATTGGATATTACAAATAATATAAATTATAAACATGCACATTGCTAGGTATAGCCACACTTCCTAGCAGTTCAGACTTAGACTCTGAGTCTCTCTCATGAAACAGTCTTCTGAATCTCAATCCAATATCTTAGGGGCAAGTGGATTATACTGAGACTCCTGAATCCTCCAAAAGCAGTGTTTTATGGTCACCGAAACTGACAGCTTAGAGTTTAGATATCTGTCTAACCTGGCTGTAAAATAACTCTAAACCCAGCGTTATAAAATCATCGACCTGCGAACATGTTCCTTATAACCATTCCCTCAGAAAGGGAATTGTTTTTATGATGAAGCAAGAACTTCAAGGGTTTTATATTGTAATGCATGCTGCATTTCCCCCCACAGAGTCAGCTATCTGTTACCATGGAGAGCTAGCGATGTTCTAAACAGTGGATTAAAGAGGAGGGTGTCTGGAACCTAGGGGAAGCACTAGCACATTTTGAAGCTCTCATGCTCCATTAAGGGACTGGAAAGTTAGAAGCATGTAGGCCAGCAAAGTGGGGAGGTAAACTTCATATCTTTACTATCCTCTCTGCCTCTCTCCTTTCCACCACAGTCAATCCCCAGTCTCATTTCCAACTCTGTAGCAAATTATCTGTTGTGGATTCTCCTCATTATCTGTTCCCATTCCAATGGGACTAGCCGAATCTGGTGGAACACCCTCCTTTACTCCCAACACTCTCAGCCCCTTCTGCCAACTTAAGTGCCTGCTTAATACCCAGAAACACATTTTACCCAGAAACTCCAATGGCTATGCCTATCAGGATCCCAGAAAAAAAAAATCCCTACCAGGCAACATGCAGCGACCACACTGCTAAGAAGCAGAGAGGACAACAGAAACCAAGGAACAAACACCCAGTCAACAGAGACAAGACCAGATATCATCACCTAGTATTACAATCTCCCCAAATCCATATGCCTAGATGCCATCCTGAAAATATAATCAATAAGACCCAGAGCAATGATTCCATTAGAAGACAACAACCATAAGACAGTAGACCATGAGAATAGCAAGAAAAAAATTCTTAAAATAACCTTTTATAAATATGGTAGAGACCTAAGGAGGATATAAATAACTCCCTTAAAGAGCAAATCTAAGAATAATAGAAATAGAAAAAGGAGAGGAAAACCAGCTCAAATGCCTGGAAAATATTTATATCAAAATCATAGAAGAAAATGTCCATAAACTAAAGAGAGAGATGCCTATCAAGGTATAAGAAACATACACAACACTAAATAGATTAGTCCTGTTGGCACATAATAGTTAAAACTTTAAACATACAGAACAAAAAAAAATAAAATCTATAATGGAAAAGACCAAGTAAAATATAAGGGCACCCCTATTAGAATAATATCCAAATTCTCAATGAAGTCTCTAAAAGCCAGAAGGGCCTGGACAGATATTCTACAGACTCTAAGAGACTACAGGTGCCTGTCCAGATTACTATACCCAGCAAAACTTTCTATCACAATAGATGGAGAATATAAGACATTCCATGATAAAAATAAATAAATTTAAGGCATGTCTACAAATCCAATCCTACAAAAGGTATGAGGAGATAAACTCCAAACTAAAGAGAGTAACTACATCCCTTAAAACACATAATATAAATAATCCCAGATCAGAAACATCAAAAAAGGGAAACCATGCACATACAGATGCATACATGCATGAGCACACATACATGCACACAATAGCAAAACATAACAAGAATTAATAAACACTGATCATTGACATCTCTCAGCCTCATGATTTCCATTCCCTCCTCAAGAAGATATAAAGAGAATGGGTGTGAAAACAGGATCCATTCTGCTGCTACATCCAAGAAATACTCCTTCACATGAAGGATAGATATCACCTCCTGGCAAAACATTAGCAAAATATATCCCAAGAAAATGGATTGAAGAAGCAACCTAGCATAGTTCTTTTAATAACTGGAAAATTGGACTTCAAAACAAAACTAATCACAAAAGATACAGAAGGACTACAGAAAAAAACTACATAGTCAACAAAAGGGAAAAAAAATCTACCAAAAGGGCATTACAATTCTTACCACCCATGCAAGAAATACAACAGCATTCAAGCCCATTAACAACAAAAAAATCAATAGTTGGGCATTGGTGGCGCATGCCTTTAATCCCAGCAATCGGGAAGCAGAGGCAGGCAGATCTCTGTGAGTTCAAGGCCAGCCTGATCTACAAGAGCTAGTTTTCAGGACAGGCTCCAAAGCTACAGAGAAACCCTGTCTTGAAAAACAAAAACAAAAAGAAACGAAGGAAAAGAGAAAAACAACAAAAACACTACTATAGTTTAAATAACATATTGACCTTCATATACTGATAGTGGGAAACTTAAATAATCCACACTGACCAATAGACAGGTCATTTGAACAAAAGCTAAGCAGAAATACTGGAGATAACCGATGTTATAAAACAAATGGACCTAGCAGATTTCTACAGAACATTTCACCTAAACACACACACGCACACACACAAATATATAGACTTTCTTCTCTGCACCTCATAGAACTTTTTCCAAAATGGACCACATTCTTGGGCACAAAGCAAACAAAGCAAGTCTTAAGAGATACAAGAAAAAATAAGCAGTACCCTGTTTCCTTTCTGACCACCACAGTCGAAGGCTGGATATCAGTAACAACTAAAAGCCTGCAAACTGAATAATTCTTGACCACTGGGTCCAGGCAGAAATAAAGAAATTAATGACTTTCTAGAATTTAATGAAAATAAACACAACACTTTCCAACTGAAGGGAAACAGTGGGTGTGATTCTAAGTGGCAAGATCATAGCACTAAGTGCCTACGTTTTAAAAAGTGGAGAGATTTCATATTAGTAATGTAACAGCAAACATGAAAGAACAAAAAGAAGAAATCACATCCAAAAGGAATAACAACACAAAAATAATCAAACTCAGGGCTGAAATCAATTTTTAAAAAAACGACAAACAGAAGTCAAAATGAAAAATTAATGAAACAAATAGTTGGTTCTTTGAGTAAATAGGTATTATCGACAAACATATCCAAATATAAGAAAAATTATCCGTTTTTTTAAAATTAGAGATAAAAGGGAGCATATCACAACAGACACGGAGGAAATCCAGAGACTTGAAAGGATACTTACACAACCTACATGCCACCAAATTGGAAAAATCTAGAAGATTTTGATAATTTTCTTCATACAAACCACTTATCAAAGTGAAATCAAGATCAGATAAATGAGGTAAACAGACCTATAAATTTTAGTGAAATGTGATAATTAAAAGTCTCCCAATCAAAAAAAGCAATGAACCAGGTGGTTTTATCACTAAATTCTGTCTCAGTTTCAAAAAAGAGTTAATACCAATACTATTCAAATTATTTTACAAACAAAAAATAGATGGAACACTGCCCAATTTTTTAATGAGGTTATAGTTAACCTGATACCCAAAATACATAAAGAACCAACAAAGAAAGACAATTAGAAATCAATTTCCCTTATAAACATAGATACAGAAGTTCTCAATAAAATACTTACAAACCCCTGGAGACTTTAAACTGAGAGCCTATTTCCACCTTGTCTGAAGGTCAGAGAATTTCACCTTGCTCTAAGTTGTTGCCAGTCCACCCTGACCAAAGGTCAGAGAGTTGGAACTCACTTTTATTCCTTCAAGGTTTGTTTGTTTCTACCTCAAACCAAGGTCCCACAGAGATTTAGGTCGGAGAGCTCTGCTTTTCTGGTTATTATCAACAGGTGTGGCTAATATCCAGACCTTGTATTTCGTTCAGGTGTAGAGAAGTAGATCTGTTTCTACCTCAAACAAAAGTCTAAAGATCTAACTGTGTTCCTAATCCCTTAGGGAGATAACAATGGATTCCACCCAGAGAGTAGTTTGCCTAAGAATGTTTTGGTCTAGGGTGTGAGTCTTATTTGTCCTGTTCTAACAACAGAAAGTTTAACTAAGAATGTAGCCCACAACCTTCAATTGGCCTCTTCATTTCCTTGCATGATGTTAATGCAGTTTTTTTTTTTAATCTTACTCTGACCTTTGTGGTCAGGAGTATTTTAAGCAGATGGAAATTAAATGTGGGTGGTTTCAGTATTCACTGGAACTCCCTCCTAGTACTATCCTGTTTTCTGTTTCATTATTTTTACTTTTGTCTTCATACTCCTTACTAACTTTTCTAATCCCAATGCCCCTACCCTGGTATGTGGTATCTTTGTTGAAACTGGTCTGTAACACAAACCAAATCCAAAAACAAATCACAAAAATCATTCACTATGATCAAGTAGGCTTCATCCCAGAGGTGCGGGGATTGTTCAATGTATATAAGTTGATAAATGTACTCCACTGTATAAACAACCTGAAAGACAAAAGCCATTCTATCACAGAAGCACTTTCTCAAACATGTTCATGACTGCTATATTCATAATAGCCAGGAATTGGAAACAACCTAGATGTCCCTCAACAAAAGAATGAATAAGGAAAATATGGTACCTTTCCATAATGGACTATTTGTAACCAACCATTAAAAAGAAAAGAACATGAAATTCTAAGATTAGAGGATGCAGCTAAAACAATAATCATATTGACTAAGACAACTTAAGCCCAGAAAAAAACAAATAGAGTATTTATTCACTAATACGTTGATATATTGCTTAAAACTGAACTATTCTGGGAGCCCTGGAGAAAGAAACAGTTGTAAGTCACAGATGAAGTCAACTTGCCAAGATTCAGGATGAAAGACAGCCCCAAAGCAACCCTTCCAAAGTGGGAAGATGTAAGGGTGACAATCTGGAAAGAGTAGGAGGCAGGAGGATCAGAACAGGCAGTAGAAGTTCACTAGAAGTGGTCGCTCTGAACCCAGTAAAGAAATGGCCTCTCTTGATAATAACTGTGGAGTTGAATTGGATATCCTGAGCCTGAGGAACAAAGATGGATTGAATTCTGGAGCCACCTACATTTGGATAGGTATACAACTACAAAATCTGAGAATGTCAGAGTTCTAAACACTACCCAACATCCACAGATATACATCTCCAGCAGAGTGAATGATATTTAATAGGTTTTTTGGGGGTTTTTTTGGTTTTTTTTTTTTTTTTTTTTTTTTTTTTTTTTTTTTTTTTTTTTTTTTTTTTTTTNGGTTTTTCGAGACAGGGTTTCTCTGTGGCTTTGGAGCCTGTCCTGGAACTAGCTCTGTAGACCAGGCTGGTCTCGAACTCACAGAGATCCGCCTGTCTCTGCCTCCCGAGTGCTGGGATTAAAGGCGTGCGCCACCATCGCCCGGCATTTAATAGGTTTTGAAATTGCAAACATTGCAGTACATCTTTAAGTTGTTTATTAGAGATCACTCTAAATTTTTATTAGAAGCAAAAAGAGGAGTAAATTTCACTCTTATTATTGCCTTTGATATATACTGCCATGTCTTAGAAAAACCAAGAATAATCCAAACCCTGAATTATGCACAAATCAATGAAGATAATGCATAACACGAATAGGCTAAAGAACAGAAGTTTTATCATGATCTTAAAGGATTCAGAATAGACATGTAGCAAAGTCCAACAGCTTTTCATGATAAAAGCCTTGAAGTAATAAGATATAGCAGGTGCATGACTTAAAGTCATAAAGGCTATAAAGCAAATAACCTATTTTTAACATTGTACTATAAAAGGAAAACCCGAAGCTTCTCCTGTAAAATCAAGAATGAAATAAGAGTGCTGATGGTCTCCGTCTTATTCAGTATAGTGACTGAAGTTTTAGCTAGGTAAATAAAGCTAGCAAAGAGAATTACATTACATACAAATAAATAGGAACTTGTCTAATAATCCTTACTCATATATGGCATGATTCTATAATTGAAAGACTCTAAAGTCTTGAGTAGAGTATTCTGACATCTGATAAAAACAGATTTCAGAAATATAGCAGAATGCAAAACTACATTATAAAGATCAGTACTTTCCTGTAAACCAATAATAAACATGCTGAGAAAGAAATCAAAAAACCACCAGTGCCGTTCACAATGGGTTTTTTTTGTTTTTGTTTTTGTTTTTGTTTTTGTTTTTTCAGAAAATACTTAGAGCTAAACTAACAGAGCAAACATAAGATCTTTAAAATGGAAAATTTAAAATACCAAGAAAAGATATTGAACACAACAAAATAAAAGGTCTCTGATGTTCACTGGCAGAAATCATACTGTAAAAATGACTATGTGATCCCAAGTAATCTACAGATTTAATACAATTCTCATTGAAATCCGAAAGACAGTCTTCACAGAACTGGAAAAAAAAATCCTAACATTTATATGAAACCACAAAGACCCTGAATGAACATAAAAGTCCTAAGGGGAAAAATAAAAATCAATGCTGTAAATATCACAATACCAGATGCTAAATCATTCTGTTGAGCCACTGCAGCAAAAATAAATGGGCTGGGAAAAAACAAGTGTAGACCAGTGGACTACAGTTATGGACCCCAACATAATCCCACACAGCCGCAGTCACAAATATTTGACAATGATGTTGGTACACATATTCAAAGAAAGACAGCCTCTTCAGCAAATGGTATGATGAAAATTGAGTCCCCACGTGCATGAATAAAACAAGATCCATATCTCTGGCTATGCACGAAAAGCAACTCAGAATCGATCGAAGATCTGAAGGTAATACTTGAAACTTCGAAACTGGTAGTGAAAACTATAAATAAAAGATTTCAAGATGAAGGTATAAGGCAAGAAGTTTCTGATAGGGTTCTAGTAGTTCAATAAATAATAGCAAAGATTGACAAATGAAAGGTTGTGAAATTCAAAGGCTCAGCACAAAGAATCAACCAGGAGAGCAGAGACAGTACACAGAGTGGAATTCATATCCAGAAAATATAATGGACTCAAAAATTAAAGAAAAAAGTCATCCAAACAATCAATGAACATATTGGCTGAATAGCAAATTCTGAAAAGAAGACATATAAATGTTCAAAGAATATATAAGGAAATGTTCAACAACCTTTACTATCAGGAAAATATAAATTAAGCCTAAACTGCAAAGAAGTTCTAGCAAGATAGCTTAGTAGGTAAAGGTACTTAGTCCTGTCATATAACATGAGCTCAATTTTTGGAATCCACACTGTGGTTGAAGAGAATTTACTCATGCACATTGTTCTCTGACATTTACACATGTTGTATGGCATACATCCCCTCACATACACATTAGACAGAGGATAGGTAGGTAGGTAGGTAAGTAGGTAGGTAGGTAGGTAGGTAGATTGATAGATAGATAGATAGATAGATAGATAGATAGATAGATAGATAGATAGATCAATGAAATTAAAATATATAAACTGCAAAGAAGTTCTCTCCCATCCAATCAAAATAGCTATCACCTAGGAGACAAATAAGAGTAAACGCCAGACAGTATTTGTAGGAGGAAGAGAGCCTGGTACAGTCCTGGTGGTAATGTAAACTGGTAAACCACTATCGAGGCACCTCAAAATCTAAACATAGAAGTATGATGTGATCCAGAATATCAATCTTGACTGGCAGCATAATAAAGAGTTAACTGCGCATCACTTCTTGCAGTTTATTATGCATTCATTGCCGTTCCACCGGGAGAAAGAACATATTGGGAACATGCTACATTCCCCACACAGTACAACTATATTCAGCCATGAAGAATAATGAAATCATGTTATTTGCAAGAAATGGATGGAACTGGAGATGATTATTCCAAAAGCAATAAGTCAGACTCAGAAAGATAAAAGGGGCATCTTTTTCTGAATGAAGAAAATGTATCTGATCTGAATGCAGAAAGTGGATTGAACTTCATAAGAAAAAGCTTTAAAGGAAAGAAGGAAGAAGCTGGAGTGAGGAAGAAGGAAGCTAGAGCAAATGTCATGTTTTCTTTCACATATACAATCTAGATCTTCCCTCTCTCTCTCCTCTCTCCATCTGTCTGTCTCTATCTCTCTATCTCCCCTTCTGTGTGTGTGAATGGTGTGTGTATGCATGTGTGTGTGTCTGTGTGTGTGCATGTGTGTGTATGGTGTGTATGTGTGTGTATGTGTGTATGGTGTGTGTATGTGTTTATATGGTGTGTGTACGTGTGTGTGCTTATGTGTGTGTGAGAATGAGAGTGGGAGGGAGGGAGGGAGGGAAGGAGGGAGGGGGGAAGGGAGGAAAGGAAGAAGAGAGAGAGAGCATGCGCTAAGAGCAAAGGAAAATGGCCCAGTGAACGAGGGGAAGAGATAGGTTAGCGAGGGCAGCTGTGAGAAAAGTGCACTCATGCAATTGTATTAAAATTTTCATGATGAAACATTACTTTACATTGTTACTAAAACATTGATAAAAAAGATTTAAAAATTTGAAACACTATATTTTCTTGTTCGTTGTCCACTGAACTTCTAATTCTCCAGTTCCTTGTCATCAGAACTAATCTGTAATAATGACGGCGGCATGAAATCCTTATATAGAGTGTAATCACATTTATGAACCATAATAGAACATATAGTGTGTTAGATATGTTAAAAATACATTTAAGATAAATATCTTTAATTTTCCGAATGATATTTTAAAATAATAACAGGATAATTTAGAATGGAAGAACCCATATAGTCGAAAGTGATGCTGAAAAAATATCTTATTATCTGCTAATGAGACTCAAGACAAAAACCTTGAAAATGAACTATCCATGATATAAGTTAGTAGATGATCCATGTTAAAGGGATAGATAATTGATAACTTTTAGGATAGATCATTGATAACTATTATGATAGATAATTGATAACTATTAGGCAATACAAGGAAACGTGAAGGAAGGGAAAAGGTGTGAAGAGATGGAGGAAATGAAAATAAAATAAAAAAAGCATTTCTCTCTTCTTGGATACAGAGAAAGAGGAGAAAAGACAGAAATAGATGAAGCATTGTCTGAATCCCACTCTGATGGCTGGTTCCCTAAGATATCAGAAAGTGAGGAGTACTCTTGGACACTTCCCAAAGGCTAATTGCAACCTCCTTGAATTTATCTTCCTCCTACGGAAGAGCATATTACACCTGAATAGATAGTACATTTTTTTTCCAAGAGCCCTTCACCAGGCACAACAACAGAGTCTGTAAGAATCAATGAGGTTTTTATTTTCATAATGTACCTTTTTCAATTATTCCATTCAGTTTATTTTATAGATGAGTAGGAAGTGTGATTTACCCCAGGGTGTACCGAAAATTGGTTCCAGAATCACCATTCTCTCCTGCATCAAACCCCATAGAAGCTAATGCCTTTATGTAGAAAGGTGTAGTGTTGATAGGTTACCTACCTGCACCTTCCTGTCTGCTGTAAATCACATGCAGCATGTTGATAATCCTGAAACACATCTGTACTAACAGTAAGGGAATAGCGATGAGAAAAACCAGTACAAAAACAACTTCCTAAAATGAGTTTTAGGCTTACTTGATTGAATTGGGAACCAATATATAGAGTGCCAGTTTTTTTTAATGTGACACATTACTTTTAATGTCCAGAAAATATTTTTATGGAATAATACAGTCAAAGCATATGGACAAGATTGTCCCAAAATAATAGAAAAGCTTAGGTCTGGAAACATGATTTAGTGAGAGAGGGCTTGCATAGTGTGCATGAAGCCCTGGATTATCTCCCTGTGAAGACTTCCTTCTTTCTTGAACATTGTGCTTCATTTTGTTTTATCTTGATTTTTGAATCAACATTTCTTAGTTATCCCAAAGTTATTGTTGCAGAGAAGGCATCTGGTTATGTGTCTAGGCTCACACAAATTCTATGGGCAGGTGCTATATTTTGGTGGGATATAAATCATTTTCCTTTCCTTTTTGGCTTTAAATGTTAAAATGTTTAAATGTCAAAATGTTGGTTCACTTCTTTGTGAGTGATAATGCAGCTAAAATATGGAAGACAGCAGATTCTTAATGTCAAAATATCCTTCCTACCAAACCACCTGTTTTGTTTATGCATATTCATAAAATATGTCATTTCTAGAGAAGCCAAATTAATGAAATGAAAATGATAGGTTTGTTATTAAGTTTAAATGCTTCTAGCTCAGATAATCTTAATAATCAAGCTTCTCTACTTGTAAAGGAACTGATACTCATCACAGTGTCTAAATTTGCATTCACCTTCTCATTCCATTAATATTCCAGATTCCATCATACAGTGTTACATAACTGCCATCACCATCAGTGCCTCAGCATTCATGGACTCTATCAAAATGTACCCAATACACACAAACAATGTATATGAACACATCAAAGAAGAAAGGTGTGGAAGTATTGCTAATGTTTCCCAGATCTTCAGCTAGAAAGTACTCAAGAGCCATTGGAAGCCATGGGCTTCCTCCAGAGACGTTATGGAAACAATACACAACTGCAGTCTTGCTACTAGTGAGTTTATATGAACAAGAGGAACAGATACACTACAAAAAAAATTCAGAACATGGAATTATGCTCATAGCATGAGTATAGAGAAGCAGCAACAAAAGGAGAGGAATTCATGATGGCATACCATCAAACCAAGAAAGAAAGAAAGAAGAGGGATGAGCACCCATGTAGAACAAATATGGGAATTATAATTATTGTACTAACATTTGAAGAGATATACCACAGGAGGGCCAGAGGCATTGTAGAGAAGACTCCAAAAAAATCATTCAAGATGTATCTTTTGGTCTTGAACCAGACCAATTACTCATTGCAATGGACAGTTGCCAGTCAAGCTGCTGGTATACTATATGACACACCAAAGACTCCTGCAGCATATCAGGTGGGAACACATCACAGGGAAGCAAAGGGGTACACAGTTACTACCAATATTTAGTATACCTCAGATCTGGAACACAATTTAAAGTAATTGTCGGGGCAATGCAGACATAGGGTGCTATCCATTCAGAGAGCGGTGGATGATGTGGCAGGGCACAATGTGTGTGTCTACTCTGTGAGCTTCATGTTTCTCCACTCAGCCGGGTTGTGCCCTTTCCATCCATTTAATCACTCTCCATGTTGGCTTTAATGACGATGTGGCATTTCCTGACTTTCTGCTGAGTCTTCGTCCTTTCAATGTTATTTCTCATTTGCTCATTCATTCTCCTCATTCAGATACAGTTATGATTTTTATCATATATTATTTGGAGTGGGGGGTATATGTGTGTGTAAGTGTGTGCGTGTAAAGATGCACATAGTGCATTTGTAGATCAGAGGACAGTTTTGTGAGACACCTCATAGGTCCTATGTTGTTTTTTTTTTTCTTCATGCTTTAGAATTAACTGTCCTAACAGGATTAGTAGGATATTTAATAAATTGAAAATACTTTCAATAAAATTGATTTTGTAAAAAGACATAGAAAACATGAGCAGCTACTTCAATATGTGTAGATGGCGAGTGTACTTTCATTTCCTGACTGCCCAGATACGAATAATCTATATTAATTACTATATTAATTACAACACTGTTTGGCCAATGGCTTAGGCATATTCCTAATTAGCTCTTACAAGTTAAATTTACCTATAATTCTTATCTATGCTTAGCCACATGGATTGGTGCCTCAGTGAGGCATTCTTATCTTGCTTCCTGTGTATCTGGGTGGCAACTCCATCTGTGTCTTTCCTCTTCCCAGAATTCTCCTAGTCTGGTTGCCCCAAATATACTTCCTGCCTGGCTACTAGCTAATCAGCATTTTATTAAACAAATATTATTGACAAATCTTTACAGTGTACAAAAGCATTATGGTATGGTAAAAATCCTGTGCATAATTTTACTTAATTATTTACTAATTTATTTATTCATTTTATTTTATGGTGTATGGGTATTTTTATTCCATGGATATCTCTGTGCTGTGTGCACATGGTGCCCATTGCAGCCAGATATGGCATCATATCCTTTATGGAGTTACAGACAGTTGTGAGCTGCCACTGGGTTCTGGGAATTGAACCCTAGTCCCCTAAAACAGCATGCAGTGCTCTGAACTCGCTAGCCATCTCCCCAACTCTATGTTAAAGAAATGTCTGTACTTACAGTTCTCTTTTTGGCTTTCGAATCCCAGAAAGATGAATTTATTATTGTATATGTACCTTATCCAAACACTTACAAAACAAATACAAAATGAAATTGTCATCAACAGGAGTCAAAGAATTTTATATTAAGACTAAGCTAAAGTGAATCAGAGTACTGCTACAATGTATCAAGAATTTGATTTCAGTCTGTAATCGCAGGTACACAAATAGAAATGATGTACAGAGGAAAAAGTTAAATAATTCTCCTATTGAATTCACAAACTGAATTTTGATTTGATTTCTCTGTATTGGGAGGGGGTAATTTGAAAACGTTTTCTTTTGTTTACCGAGAAACTGGTTGTTTTCCTTAAATATCTTTAAAAAAAAGAATACATACATAGTCTGAATTCACAGTGGGTGATCTTGCTCAAGTATCATAAAGGATGAGACTAGACGGGCACAAATGTTCTTAATGTGGAGGTCCCGAAGCTTTGCTTAGGAGCGTGTAGTCCAGTGTCCTGGAGATAATAATGCCTGAGTATGTTACATTGATTCTGTTCTTGAGAAGCTGGACATATTCCATCAGATTCTATGCAAGGCAGACGCTGTGCTTCCTTGCCTCTCAAATATTCCCTTGTTCCCATGGTGATATAGCAGTGAATTGCTAAGTTAGGCACTGTGGTGGCTAATCTTGTCAATTAGATGGAATTCAGAATACCCTCAGAGACAAACTTCTTGGCGTGTCTGTGTGGGCATTTTCAAAGAGGCTGAGCTGAGGTGGGAGGACCCATCCTGAATGTAGGCAGCATAGTTCTGCAGCTGACCTGAGAAAACACTTGTGGATGCAATGTTACCGGCTGCATCAGAGTTCAAAATCTGCAGTTAGTGCTGCATCTGCTGTCATGGTTTCTGGTACCATGATGGACTATTACCATCCTTGTACCATCATTGACAATATGAACAATTGCACCAAAATAAAGACTTCTATAAGCTGCTTTTGTCAGTTTTGTGAGAGTCACAAGAAAGCTCTCTTAGCATGGTCTAGGAGGGTTCTCAAAACAGGATTGCATATCAGGAACCAACAGAACTCAAGTTGGCCAAACCTTCGTGTACATGCACATGCACACATGTATGCCTAGATGTAGATACATGAGTGTGTGAACATGCGTGTTACAATGCATATGGACACGTGTATATGAATGTGCTCATTCATGCCTGAGCATGTGGTAGTCAGACATTGATGCCAGTCCCCATCACTTTGCATTGCTTTTTTGAGATAGATTCTATCACCAGGCCTCTGTGTTTAGACTAAATGCCAGTGAGCCCTTAGACTCTTGCCTCTGCCCCCAGAGCTGTGATTATAGTCCTGTGCAACCACATCCAGCGTTTACATTGGTTCTGAAGATCTGAACTCAGGTCCCTGTGCTTACACAGCAAACATTATCCACAGAGCCACGTCCCCAGCTCCACCCAAACTTTTTTAAAATATCAAAACAGAATGCTGTTTTATAGTATATACGGCCTTCTATATGCAGCATCCTTGCCTTAATTCTACCAGGATGTATGTATTTAGGAAATTAAAAAGCAATGACAGATGGTGGCACCTGCCTTTAATCCCAGCACTTGGGAGGCAGAGGCAGGCATATCTCTGCGAGTTCAAAGCCAGCCTGATCTACAGAGTGAGTCCCAGGACAGTCAGCACTATTTTACAGACAAATCCTATCTCCAAAAAAAAAAAAAAAAAAAAAAAAAAAAAAGGAAATCAAAAAACAATCATGTAATCATGGAATCAAAGCCATGGCTTTAAAATTCCCTCACTCTTCACTCTATAAATTCACCTCCTTAGAGGAACAACCTTGAAAAGTTTCAGAATGTCTTGGGACAACACTAATCACCTGCCTATTGATTACTGATAGGAAATGAAAATATCTACTGTACCAATGCAGCTATTAGATAAAAGCTAAGGGAAATTGCTACAATATGATAGAATAATTCTTCTAGTTACCTTTCTAAACAACACTGTCGTGCTGAAAATAAGAAATCTTAAAATTTATGACTTCAGACAGACTATCCTATTAAATTGCAGTGAGTGAAAACTGTCTCTTTAAAAAATATATTTAAGTATTTACCTGGCCTCTTATTACAGTCTGAGTAAACTATTCATGTGTTAAATAACAAACAAATTCAAAGATATGAAGGAAAGATTTTACTGAAAATTATTACTGAAAGGCAAAAAGCCACTACCAAGAATGAGAATAAGGTTTTATTTCACTGAAAGACTTGGATCATAACTTCAACAGGGCAGCTTGTTTGATAGTGGGCAGTGAACAGTGCTGGGAAGACCAGGGCATGGGACAATTCAGGAGATTCTGGTGTGTGAGGGACTGTTCCACCTTGAAACTATTCCAAGATGGGACTCTTCTAAGGGAGAGTTGAGCCCAAGTTTCCCTTTTGTGACAAGTTTTCCTTATCTCAAATGCCCCTCAGTTTTTTCCTTCTAAAATATTGGTGAAAATACAGAAATAATAATCTAGGGCATTGCCTTAGGGTTTTTATTGCTGTGAAGAGACACCATGACCATGACATCTCTTATGAGGAAATATTTAATTGGGGTATCTAGCTTGCTGTTTTAGAGATTCAGTCTATTACCATCATGGCAGAGAGCATGCAAAGTGTAGGCAGATGTGCTGAGGCTGAGAGTCCTACATCCTGTAGGTGACAGGAAGTTGACTGAGACACTGGGAAGTATCCTGAACATAGAAAACCTCAAACCCTGCCCCCACACACCTCCTCCAACAAGGCCATACCCACTCTAACAAAGCCACACCTCCTAACAGTGCCACTCCCTATGAGATTATGAGGACCTATTACATCCAAACTACCACATTCCAGTCCAAAAGAAAGAAATGTGTTGCAGGCAACAAAGCTGAATGGAGTTGGAGATCTGAAGTGTGCTTTGACATCAGACATGGAGGTACAGAGTTGGCAGTTTGTCCAGCTTTTCTGTTTCGCTTTGGTCCGGTATTTCCTCATTATGCTCACTCCTCCACATTTTAACAGTAATGTATACCTTGTGACATTATATGTTGGAATCATGTGATCTGTTTTTTTGATTTTGATTTTACAGGGGATTGCAGATTTCATGAATAAGAGTTGGCATGAATCTCAGAAGAGTCTTTAAACTTCAGACTTTTAAACATTGTTGAGCCTGTGATAGACTATGAGGACTTCTGAAATTGAACCAAATAAATGCATTTTCCATTATGATATTCTTACAATCTATGAGAGTCAGTAGTAGAATATGTTAGTCTGAATGTAGATGGCCCCCATAATCTTATAGGGAGTGGCACTATTAGGAGATGTGGCTTTGTTGGACTGGGTATGCCCTTGTTGGAGGAGGTATGTCACTGTAGGGGTAGGCTTTGCGCTTTCCTATGCTCAGGATATCTCTCAGTGTCTCAGATGACTTCCTGTTGACTCTTAGCTACAGCTACAGTACCACATCTGCCCGTATACTGGATGCTCTCTGCCCTGGTAATAATGTGCTGAACCCCTGAAACAATAAGAAAGCCACCCCAATTAAATGTCTTCCTTTTAAGAGTTGCCATGGTCACAGTATCTCTTCACAGCAACAAAAACCCTAAGACAGGCATAGAACACAGTGTTTGAGAAGCTATCATGATATAAGGAACAGAAAACATTGTTGCTTTTGTTACCACATGTTAGAGATATCTTTGATGATAATGGTGGAAAGAAGTAGTTAGTAACCAATACTTGGTTGTACAGACTAATGAAATATCACATTCATGTATATGAATGCTGGTTGCTCCAAAGAATTTTCAGGGTTAATAACACTAAAATGTACACACAATACAGAATTCTATTCTAAAGATTGAAGTAAAATCAAAACCAATCATGGACCGGATTATCTTACAATAGATCATAAGATACTTTTACAGTTTTCTGGCATCCTAAATAAGAGGACAGAACTAAGCAGGGATATGGGCTTCAGGAATCAGCATGGAGCAACCTGTTTCACCAGTAACCTTGGGTATTCTTGGCTATTCCTTCTTTCCCCAATTATACTATGAATATTAGCATAACTCTAACTTCAAAGTTGTTCTAACAATAAAAAGCAATCCAATTAGTGTTCCTAAAACCCTTTGGAAAATCCCTGATGTGTTTAAAATGTATTAGCTGTGGTTTGAGAATGTGGTGCCCTTTCTCTCTGCTCCATATGAATTAGTCTCATTATTATGTGGTCCTACTTTAAAGGCATCGCCAGATCATTGCATTGCAGTAATGTGTTAGAACAGCATGGTCTCCTGTGGACGTAGATCGTTTGCTTTCCATCGTTCTCAAGGTCTGCCAGCATTCTAGCGTCAAAAAAATCGAAAAATTTAAGCACAGAGTTACAGACTACCTGCTGCAAGATCACAAACTTTGTAAAACACGGCAGTAGAGGAAACCAAAGCCCTCCTCTGGGCGAAGGTTGAACCAGGAATCCCATCAAGACACCCTTTACTTGCTGTGTTGTAAACAAAAGCTAATTAGCATCTGTTCTGTCTTCTTACCTGGAAAATAGGAAGGTCATTGCATGGTCTCTTTTGCTTCTCAGGTTAATGCACAGGGAAAACGATGCAAAATGATGAAAATACAGCGCAGTGAGGAGTGGGGACAAGCTAGGATTCCTCAGCAAGGGTCTGGTGTGGTACTTTTGCATTGAGCCTCTAATCCTAACTGTCTTACAATCACGTGCTTAATGAGCTTGGCTCCTTGGCTTCCTCTGATGCATGCTCCTATTTTCCCTCCAGGAGAGGAAGAAAGGAGGGTTTTTTTTCCCTGCAATTAAAACAAATATGTAGCTGCACAGAATCTGCCTCCAGCCCTCTGTGACCTTGCTACCAGAAGACACAGAAATCTGGATTGCAACATACACTCTATAGGTCTTATTTGAAATGTTCAACTCCAATAAATTTCCCCTTCTCTGGCCTGAAGAGAAATGTGTTCTGCATCTCAAAATTCTTTGTGGATTCCCCAAACAGCACTGCTGAGGTCTTGGCGAACCAATCCATCTCCAATAGAGACTCTTAGGCACATTTGGGGAATCAGGGATTGAGAAATACTGCCCTTCGTTCTTATGAAGAGCTATTGAGCTCTCTAAACTGTAAGCCCAATTATTCATCTTTGGCCTTTCTGCCCAGAATTCCACAGCTCAGGGGTTTTTTTTTTTTTTTTTTCCCAGCGTTCCACTGTCTTTCCTTGGTCCACTTCAAGGGCTATGCTTTATCAAACAACTCAAACCTGTTTAGAACCCGTCATGACAAAAGACTGATTAAACCATAGGCTCTGAAATCAGTATGGTACATTTTAATAAACATTCTGACAGAAAACATTGCTCATAATATAGCAAGGAACATAGAATCGAGTCATTGAATTGAAGAAAATCAGAAATAACTCTGTTGAATTATTTGAAATAATTTCCAGTCAGATTTGAAAAAGTTATCCATGGGGAAAACAGTGATTAACTAGATTCCACTGAAATTAACAAATTGTGTGTGTTGTGTGTGTGTGTGTTAACTGGGGTGGAGGTTTTGTTGTTCTTTGTTTTGTTTTAGACAGTGTCTCACTATCAGTCCCTCTAGCATTATATCGCTATGTATCCCATGCTGTTCTTGATTTTACAACTCAAGATTCTCTGGCCTCGGTCTCCTGAGTACTGAGATTATAGACATAAGCCACAATGTCTGCCAAAAGCTGTGTTTTATGAACATCGCTAAGGAAGACAAAAGGCAAGCCAATGACTAGACAAGTTATTTATAAGCATTTGATAATCAAGCAACTTATCAAAAAGAGAAAGGAACTGAAGAAAGATGGATTTCTTTCTAACACTCAACCCCAGCAGACCCTCCCTGCCTATCCAATGGCCACTCCTGCCAGGGTGACAAATAGGCTCATGGCAAATCCACACTTCTCCTTCTGCTCCTCCAGACACAGTCCCCGAGTCTCATCTTTAGATCCAGAGCTGAAAACCTGCTTTGAGTCTCCCATGCTCTTCTGACCCCATTTCCAGTTGATCACAGAGATCTTCTTCCCAATCTTCCATTTTCTAACTAGTCTCTTTATTCCAGCCTTCAACACCAGCAGGCCTTCCCTGGGAACACAGCAGCTGAACAGACCAGGAGAACAGATTAGACAACTAAAACCTTCACCACTCCTTCCTCCCTCCAAATCCCATTCCCCAGTCTCATCCCCAACAACAGAACACCAGCTGCAACCTTCCTCTCCCCTCCCCTCCACCCATTGACTACATCTCCTGTAGATCTCACAGAGTGTCTCCTCCTAACCTCCCTTCTCTTACTCATCACTTTATCCCAGCCCCCAACTCTGGGGCGGGCACGCCCTGCTAAACCATGGCCATTCCTGTAAGAACCCCAGATAAACTACTCGCAGACCTTCTTACTATCTCTGTTGCCTCAGATCTACTCCCCCATTTTCCAGGGCTATATTAGACTCTCTAGGGTGATTTTCTTCACAGTGTTGCCCTATTCCAAGGGGAGGAAAAAAACAGATCCTGGTTCAGCACACTCTGCTCTCCTCCCTCCTGTGAACAAACCCCTTTAGACTCTGTAGCCTGCCCTTATTCCCAAGTGTCAGCTCCTAATACCCAGAAACACATTATACCTGGAACCCTCAGTGGTCATAACTGTCAGAGCCAACAAAAATTTCCTACCAGAGAATTCTCAGCCATCACAGTCTCTGAAAAGCAGACAGGAAACAGAAACCAAGGAACAAATCAAAAAGATAAAAGCAGAAATCAACACCTAGTGCTATGATCATTCCAATCCCAGACACACAGATGGCAGTATACATGCACAATCAGTAACAACCAAGGCACTGTGTCTCCACAGAAACACAGTATAACCTGCATGAGGATGACAGAAGTCCTCTAAAATGAATTTAATAAATCTTCTTAAAAATAACCAGGAAAGCACAAACAAACAATCAAAAGAGGAAATGAATAATCCCTTCAAGATATTCAGATAAACACAAAAAAAGCAACGGAAGGAAATGAATAAAATTTTCAAGACCTTAAAAAGGAAAAAGAATCAATAAAGAAAACCCAAACTGAAGGAATTTTATTAATTTGAACAGGATCTACAGAGGCAATCAACAACAGAGTACAAGAGACGGAAGAGGAAAATCTCAGGTGCTGAAGATACCATAGAGGAAGTAAATACATTGGTCAAAGAAAATTTTAAGTCTAAAAATGCTGTGGGACAATAGTCTTTTATCCTGTCGCTTGTATTATTTTTAATAAAATGCTGACTGGCCAGTAGCCAGGCAGGAAGTATAGGTGGGGCTACCAGGCAGGAAACAGAGGAGGAGCAATGAGAACAGGAGAATTCTGGGAAGAGGAAAGGTCAATCTGTAGTCATCACCCCAGATACAGAGGAAGCAATATGAGAACACCTCACTGATAATGGTACCAAGAATTATGGGTTTAGATGTAGAAATTAGTTAATAAGAAGCCTGAGCTAATAGGCCAAGAATTTTATAATTAATGTAAGACTTTGTGTGTTTCTCTGGGATTAAACGGCTGAGGGATCAGGCGTGACAGAAATCCCAGCCAATATAAACAAATTCCTGACATGAAGAATTCAAGAAAGTTTGGGTACCATGAAAAGACCAAATCTAGAAATAATAAGAATAGGGGAAGGAAAAGAGTCCCATCTCAATGGCTGGAAAATGCTTTCAACAAAATCATAGAAGAAAATTTTCCTAACCTAAAGAAAGAGATTTCTGGAAAGGTATAAGAAACATACAGAACACCAAAAAGATTTGATCAGAAAAGAAAGTCCCCTCAGCAAATAATAATCAAACTACCAAATGTACAAAACAAAGAAAAGTATTAAAATATGCAAGGGAAAAAGAGCAAGTACCATAGAAGGCAGACCTATTAGAATTATACCTGACTTCTCCATGGAGACTCTAAAGCCAAAGGGCTTTGGAATATGTGCTGCAGACTCTAAGACACCACAGATGCCAACCCAGACTACTATACCAAGCAAAACTTTCAATCACCGTAGATAGAGAAAAGACAAGACATTCCATGATAATCTCAAATTTAAAGAATATCTACCTACAAAACCAGTTCTACAGAAAAGGCTAGAAGGAGAACTCCAACTGAGAGAGGCTAACTACACCCATAAAAGCACAGTAGATAAATAATCTCACATCAGCAAAATCAAACACACACACACACACACACGCACGTACGCACACATACACATGCACACACCACCACTAACAACAAAATAGCATGAATAAACAATAATTGGTTATTGATATCTCTCAATATCAATGGTCTCCATTTCCTAATAAAACAACACAGACTAATAGAATGGATGGGAAAACAAGAGCCATTCTATTATATCCAAGAACTATACCTCAACATCAAAGATAGACATTACCTCAGGATAAAGGATTGGGAAAAAAAGGTATTCCAGCAATAGGACACAAGAAGCTAGCTATGTAGCCATTTTTAACACCTAACAAAATAAACTTGAAACCTAAACCAATCAAAAGAGATAAGGAAGGACACTACATAGTCATCAAATGTAAAAATCCATCAAAATGGCATTTCAGTTCTTAACAGCAATGCTCCAAAAATAAACTGTGTTTGTAGAAGAAACACCACTACAGCTTAAGTCACATATTGACCCTTATACACTAATAGTGGGGACTTTAAAAATGCACTTTCACCAATGGACAGGTCAAACAGACAAAAACTAAAAAGAGAAATACTGGAGCTAACATACGATATAAAACACATAAACACAACAGACATTTACATTAGAATATAACTTCTACTCTCCACCTCATTGTATTTTCTCCAAAATTGACCACGTACTCAGACACAAAGGACATCTCAACAGATACAAGAAAATTCAAAAAACTCCCTGGATCCTATCAGACCACCTTAGATTAAAACAGAATATCAACATCAGAAACAACAGAAAGTTTACAAACTCATGGAACTGATTTACTCTACTGAATGAAAAAATGGGTCAGAATGGAAATAAAGAAAGAAATAAGACTTTCTATAATTCAATAAAAATGAATATAATATAAAACAAACCTAAACTTACTGGGCACAATGAAAATAATTCTAAGAGGCAAGTTCATATACCTAAGTGCTTATATTAAAAAAAAAAACTAAAGAGATCTCATATGTGAAATAGCCTGCAATTTTCTCAAAAAAAATTAAACATAGAACTAGCATATGAACCAGCTGGACCACTTCTGAGCAGACACACAAAGAACTCTATATCTTTTTACTGAAATACTTGAATGTCTATGTCTACCCCTGCTCTGTTAACAACAGCAAGGAAAACGTATCAGTCTAGCTATACACAAAATGGATTGACAATGAAAATATATATGCATTCATACAGTCACGTATTCATAAAGTAAAAGGAAAGTAGGATGTTTTCAGGAAAATGAGTGAATCTGGATGGACGTTGAAAAGAAGTCATTAGGGTGGGAAGGTTGAAGAAGAAGAGGAGGACTGGAGGAAGAGAAACAAATGCAAACCCTGTGTGAAAATACCATGAAGAATCTAACGCTTTGTTTGCTAATCTAAAATAATGAAACGATCGTAAAAAGAAATAAGCCACCACACACACCAAAAAAAAAAACCCCACTCAAATTATATAGAATTAAAAGACACATGGTTTACAAACAGCTGATGTTCATATTCAGTCAACAGGAAGGCTTCCTACAAATACCACTCACATAACACAAAATTACTACCCAGTATTGATAATAGCTTAATTATAGCCAGGGTGAAAATAATTTCTGTAAATATGATGCAGAAGAAAAGCTAGACGCATGCCGCGCTGGAACACAGTCCAGGAGTGGAGGCATGTGGAGAGAATTCCGAGTGCTTTTGAGAGCATGGAGAGACAAGTCTTGTGACCTAACTTCCTCCAAATCATGGAATTGCTCTCAGAATGTGTTTTGAGATCTTTTCAGGTGTAGCAGATAGGAGTGAATTTACAACAGATTACTCATCATAGCTTGCTGCTGCTATTCAGTTACGTGTTTAAACTATCCTTTTTTATGCCTCTACAGAAAAACATGTTTTTGCCACAGGGGGTTTATGCTTGTGATGTACACTTTACTCAGGTAACTCTTCTTATCCCTCAGGGTATAAATTGTCTGATGCTCTGAATAAAGTTGGCTATTGTATGAGACTTCAGTCAGGCTCATTTTTAGGCCCTGCTCTCCCAGGTTCGTGCTGCCAGCTAGAATGGCAAACGACGCGCTGTGTAAATTATTTTATGGCCCTGCACACACCTTCATCTGGGACTTCCGTTCTCCAGAGCCATGAGAAAATAAACATCGGTTTTGTAAGCCACTCAGAACTTTGCGATGTCAAACCAGGCATTTATGAATGTATGATTGTTCAGTAAAGCTATAAATAAAATGAGAAAAATGAGATGTGGTTATATTTGAAGTCAGGAGAGAAAGGTCATTGAGAGAGGTGACTAGGACTGAGATGAACCCTAAGTTTTACTTCATGACCTAGATAGAAGTTAGTTCGTGTTTCTCTCATGGGAATTCTTCCTCTGAGTAGTTGTTTGTCCTGTGCTTTCCTCTGTACTGCACAGTAGAGAAAATAATTATGCTGTGTGTGCCTGGTTGACACCATAGGTGAAGGAAAAACTTGTTGATATGACTCAGACATTAAATATTCTGGGTTTTTTTTATATATGATGACCCACTTCCTGACCCAGTTAGTCACCCAGCCTGCCATTTACGTCAAACATGATGAGAATTCTAGGCTGGAGGCGGGTTATGGAATCTTCAGATGCTGGGTCTTCCAAGCATGCTTTCTGCTTGTCATTGCTTCTGACTCTGTGCATGAAATGAGCTGGATTGCTTACCAAAATGTTTTTTTTGGGGGGGGGGTCACTAATGAATGTCATTAGAGTTTCATAGAGAGAAAATTATGCAAATAATATTAAGTATATCCTATCTGTTTGCAATATGCACAAAAGTTTGACTTGGCTTAAACGTGGAATATGATAGCATGATAGATTTTCTGATTCGGAAGTGACACTTAGTTTCAAGCATACTGAACAACACAAGATGCAAAAATAGTTACTTGAATGTTTATTTTAGCTCATAATGAAGTTGAAGGCAGCATGATTATGGAGTATCTTGGTCAGCCAAGTGAGTTTCAGTGGTGAACAGTTTAAATAAGTTGCCTGAACTACAGAAATGTAGGATCAACCTAGCTGTCATGCAGAGGCAGGGGTGAGAAACCTTGCCTAGGTGAATAGGTGACCACCTGACAATACTTTACTCTAACCAAAGGCACACTTAAAGCTAGAGAAGGGTCAAAAGATAGCCAGGTATTTAAATCACTAAAATAAATAATTAATGTACTAATAAACTTCTGGAAGATTTCTATCTCTCTTGTTTGTTTTGTAAGCACCATTACAGACTTACTACTTAAAGAGAGGAGTTCCTACTTGGTCTTGCAAATTCCCCTGGTGTATCTACCTTCACTCTTCTTATTGCCTTAATCTCATGTGATTTTCAACAACTAGTCTTTGGACTAACTGGCATCAGGATAGAATATCTCCTTGTCATCAAAAATCCATAAGTAATTTTTAAAGGCCATGGCCATGCTCGGTGAACAATGGAACCAAATGAAGATTAACCATCTAATGCATAGACATTAAAGTAAGAAAAAGGCATCAATTGCAATGGCTACCTAAAAATAGGACAATTTTTACTTTCAGGAAAAAATTGGCAATGTGTGAAGTCATCTAAGGTTTTATAACTGACCAAGTTACTAATTGAAATCTAATAGCCAGAGCTCAAGGGCATGGTAAAAGGTCCTAGCGTACACAGGACTGGACCCTAAGCCAATAAGTTACAGTCTAAAATGTCAGTAGTGTCACAGTTGAGAAAGCCTGGCCAACTGAAAACTATTATTTTATTGTCCATATAAACATATAAAAGTACGAAATGGTCACCACATAACATGAATAAGCTTAGAGCATATATTTAAACTAGTTTCACTGTGTGCATGGACTGTCAGATCTGACTGAACATTGCGCTGTTTTTAGTTCTATTTGGTCTTAAGGATATGCATGATAATAGAGATTCACTGTTATTAACTCTGATAGAAACGCAAACACAGGGAGAGATGTGAGTGAGCCAAGGTGAGCCATACAAACAAGCACTATTTCATCCCCAAGAAAATATTCAGCATAAATGGTGACACAGAACAATCCATGTAAAGGACTTGTCATAAGAGACAGAAAAACAGTTTAACCAAATTAAAGAGTTGCAGATCGAGCCTTCAGAGCAGGTTAATTCACTACAAGTCTGTAGCGATGACATGACCAAGTGAGCATCAACACTGAGAGAGAAAGTAACAAAAAGATGAGGATGGAAAAATGCAATGGTTTTAGAAATTACATGAAATAGCATAGCAAAGGGCCCTGTATGCAAAGGAGGGAGCCAGACTACGCAGCCTTGGACTTGAATATTACTGGGGTAATACCAGATTTTAGTCTTTAGACCAATAATCAATGAATGAACCTTATCATGCATCCTGGTTTGGTAATTAGAAATAGTTGACAAATTCCATTAAGATTATTCTTTGTATTCATTTAAATGCCAATTTTGTAAATGGACAAATTCAGATTGGAATATCTTTGTACAGTTTGCACATTTAGGTAATAATAAAATTCATTATCATTGTGATAATAATGTTTATTCTATTTCAAAGTATCAATATATTTAAATCACCTCCTATAGATGATTCTTACTGACATTCAAGGAATTGAGTTTATAAATATGTATTAGTATTGATTAAAATTTTAGTGACAAATACATAGGGTGTTTGTTTAGTGGTTTCCAAGTTCATAATTAAATGCTATGCAGAAAGCTGAGAGTTTCTCCCTCATATGATCCAGTAGATTATCAAGTTTTTCTGACAATAAATGGCAGGAGATTGTAGGGCAGGGATTGGCGTGCCATAGTCCATAGATCAAGTACTACCTGATTCCTAAATTTATACATGTTATTATATGATAGGAAAATGCAAAATACAAATATCTTACTATAGGAAGCATTCCATTGACAACCAATTTTCAGTATCCATGAATATTTTACTCAGGTCACGACTAGAATAACACCATGCTCATTTATTTACATATGACCGTTGGCTGATTTACATAGACAGGGTAGAGGTAGCTATTCCTGGAAGAGACAACCCTCTATAGAAACTTTGCCCCAGAGTAGAAGTTGCTTGCTTAGGGCCTAGATAAGATGGATTCAGTTTTGATGTCAGCTCTTCTCCCACTAGCCACAAAGGCACAAATTGCTTCATCTGGAGACACTTTTATCTCCAGCTATGCTATAGAGACAATTCTTATTACTATACTATGCAGTGGCTGCAAATGGTACATATCTTCATGCATATAGAACATCCAGAGTGCAGGGCAGTTAGGAGGTAACTAGGCTCTTACTAACACTGATTCATACCGGGCTCAGGCTCTGCTCCTCTGGAACTTTGTTAGAGGAATACTTATTCTCTCAATTTGGACATGTATTATTAACTTGCATACTTGTTTTCTTTTTTTTTTAATTAATTAATTTATTTATTTATTAAAGATTTCTGTCTCTTCCCCACCGCCGCCTCCCCTTTCCCTCCCCCTCCCCCAATCAAGTCCCCCTCCCTCATCAGCCCAAAAAGCAATCAGGGTTCTCTGCCCTGTGGGAAGTCCAAGGACCACCCACCTCCATCCAGGTCTAGTAAGGTGAGCATCCACGAAACTGCCTAGGCTCCCACGTAACCAATAGGTCCAGTAGAATCAAAAACCCGTTGCCATTGTTCTTGAGGTCTCAGTAGTCCTCCTTGTCCGCTATGTTCAGCAAGACCAGTTTTGACCCAGGCTTTTTCAGACCCAGGCCAGCTGGCCTTGGTGAGTTCCCAATCCCCATTGTCTCAGTGTATGGGTGCACCCCTCCCGGTCCTAAGTTCCTTGCTTGTGCTCTCTCTCCTTCTGCTCCTGATTTGGACCTTGAGATTTCAGTCCGGTGCTCCAATGTGGTTCTCTGTCTCTGTCTCCTTTCATCGCCTGATGAAGTTTAATATTCAGGAGAAATATTCAGGATTTTCTTTGGGTTCTCCTTCTTATTTAGCTTCTCTAAGAACCCGAATTATAGGTTCAATGTCCTTTATTTATGGCTAGAAACCAAATATGAGTGAGAACATTCCATGTTCCTCTTTTTGGGTCTGGCTTACCTCACTCAGGATGGTGTTTTCTATTTCCATCCATTTGCCTGCAAACTTCAAGAAGTCCTTGTTTTTTACTGCGGAGTAGTACTCTAATATGTATATATTCCATACTTTCTTCATCCATTCTTCAATTGAAGGGCATCTAGGTTGTTTCCAGGTTCTGGCTATTACAAACAATGCTGCTATAAACATAGTAGAGCATATACGTTTGTTGTGTGATAAGGCCTCTCTTGGGTATATTCCCAAGAGTGGTATTGCTGGGTCCATGGGTAGGTTGATCCCAAATTTCCTGAGAAACCTCCAGCATACTTGTTTTCAACTCAATTTAAAATTATTATGCATTTTAGCTGTCAGAGTGCAGCTGCTAAGTCAGCGGGCTTGGCTTGACTATGTTCAGGTTCACAAGGAGTTGAAGGCAGAGGCACTAATCAGAGTCGGAATCACATGAACTTTCTATAACCCAGGCTTGGGTTACGTTACACATCTTCTCTTAGCAACACCAGTTAATGCACTTAACTGCCACTTATGGACATTGTTTCTCTTATTTGCATAATTAAAAGTATTATACCAACATCATAAATATTAATACCTGTGTCCAGGCCTGCTGTTTCACAAAGGATGAGCCCCAGATATTTAAAATTATTTAAAAGACAAAGAAAATAATTCTGATGTGCACACAGAGTTGACACAGCAGGTGGTCATAATATTTAAAGGTTTACTGGTGGTCTAAATGAAACAATGAGTCAGCTCCTAGCAAAGGACCTGTGGCACCCTGTTTCCCAGGTCTAGTTCTTTCTATCTTTGCACATATAAAAGGGTAGTGGAAAACTGAAACTAGATTAAATGTCTTCATGCCGGTACTGTGGAAACATAGGAAGGATCACTTCTCTCTGCCTTAATAACAGGCAATAAATACAGTTTACAGACTGTGCTGCCACAACCTTCAGAAAATGAAGGAAGGAATGAAGAAAGGAAGGGAGGGAGGGAGGGAGGGAGGGAGGGAGGGAGGGAGGAAGGGAGGGAGGGAGGAAGGGTCTCCACACAGGGGAAGGAAGGAAGGAAGGAAGGAAGGAAGGAAGGAAGGAAGGAAGGAAGGAAGGAAGGAAGGAAGGAAGGAAGGAAGGAAGGAAGGTCTCCACACAGTAGAAAGAAGGAAGGAAGGAAAGAAGGAAAGTCTCCACACAGTAGACTTTCCTTCAACTATTTATGTTGGAGAAGACAACACTGCTGTCTTCCCAAAATATGGTAATGATTGACACTTAAAAACTCAAGTGTTTAAATACACTAGCATGTTTTCTAGAGATAGCATTTATATCAAAATTATACCTTTTCCTCTTAAGCACTCTTGAGCGCTTATTAACACGTTGAAATCACTGGAGCTCCTGCAAGGTGGAGTTCACAGACTTGCTCTACTCTGAATGGCTCGGCATCGATATAAAGCCTTATTAACCTTATCACGTTCCAGTCCTTGAGCACAACAGGATGTGTCAGGCAGCTGCCACTGTCTGTGTGCTCTAATGCATAAACCTAATGGGCTTGATGAACAAGCTTTCCAGCAGAGACACAGCTATTTAGAGAGAGTTTTCAGGAGCAGCGACGTTATTTTGAACCAGCTATTGTCAGAACATATGGAGCCTTTATTCTGGTGTAATGGTGCTTTTGTCAAAGACAATAAAATGAAATGTAAGTAACATTTCACAAGTTCAAGCAAAATTAAAAGGAGACATTTATGACGGGAATCAATTAACAGTACTGTCTTAAAACTTCTGACCATAGAAGAAAGGAATGAGATGTTGGATCAGATTCCTTTGTACCTGAGAGCTGTGTCATCACCACAATGCCCTTCACACTACATCCCACAGATACAGTTTTTGCTGATAGACAATGTCACCTTTGACATTAAATGGAGGCATTTAATATAAGAACAAGAAGAGCCTTGTAAAATGGAGGGGATTAGTTGAAGGTAATGAGGGGTAAACATGATCACGATATATTATATACATGAGTAAGAATGTCATCATCAAATCTGATATTATTGATAATTAGCATGTTCCAATAAAATATTACTTGTACGCAAAATAAGCACCAGAGAACCCATCATGTTATTAAAATGGTCTTCAAAGAAAGAAAAAAATTAAATCGATAGCATGGACAAAGATGTCTGTTTGATACTATCTGTTCTCTTAGTGGATAACAATATTATTCTTTAGAAAAACAATTATCATCTGTGGACAACAGCATAGGATATTTCCGTCCATGGAAATGTTTTGGCACGGCTGTTTTCTGATAAGACTGATGCAATCATGCTACCTCAGTTAGTTTCAAATGTCTTCTTATGGTTCCTTTATGTTTAAATTTCCACGTGTGATCTTTAACCTTACCGAATCCAGCCCTAATCCGTCTTAATCATTTTCCACAGCGCAACCTCAGGAAATTCTCCCCACTAAACAGCATCACCATTCCTCCCTTTCACAGGCCCCATGCAGTCCCGCATCCCATCTGCACATACAGGGCATTATTGGTTGACTGAGGAATCCGCTCCCCATGCCCTATATTAAATTAGTAGCTTCTGCTGTGCGACCCTCTCTTCTACCCAAAACTAGTTCTACTATACATACCCAACTCATGTAGATGGGCCATGAGTAGTCCTGATCCCAGGATGTGGAATTCTGCACAAAATCAGGAATTCCTAAAGCTATAATCAAAAATCAGACTTAAAATGACAAAGTATCTTAAGAAACCTTAAATAAAAAAAAAAAAAACTTCTAGATCAGTCACATAAAAAGTGATATGGACCATGCACTCTGTCACAGGGGCTTTCTGAACCCCGGGCATCGAACTTCAGAGTTTCCTTCTCCAGGCTCCTCCAGCCTCACTGGTTTGTTCTTCTAGTCCTAAACCTCACATTGACCCCTCTTCACACTTTGAGATTTTCCTAAGTATACAAATCCTCACTTCCGTTCTTGACGAGTCCCTTGGCAATTACTGTGTTCACTGCCCCTGTAACTTTTATGTCTTCCTCTTCCTTCTCCTTGGAACAAATACAGACCAGCAAACTTCAGCTGCTTCTGCATGGCGGAGCATTGTTAGAGGGAAAGATGTACTCAGGCACTGCCTCTCCCTGTGGATCCAAGGACATGCTTCCAAATCAAACATGTTTTCTTTGTCCAAATTCTCTTTTATTACAAGGACACCATTCTTTTGGTAGCTGAAAGTATTTTGTAAAAGCAATTTCTATAGACATGTCTTTTGTAAGATGTAGACAAAGGGGTATACTAGTTAGCTTTCCAACACTGTGATAAAGCATCTGAAAATTGATTAAAGTAGAAACAATGGCTCATGGGCACACAGCTTTCAGAACAAGTTGGTTGACTCAGTTGTTTTGAGTCTGAGGTGAGGCAGGAAGCACATGACAGAGTAAAGATTCTCACCTCATAGTGCCAGGAAACAAAAAAGAAAGGGAAAGGATCTTGTGTCTCCAAATCCCTTTCAAAGGCACACACCAATGACACCCTTCTAGGAGGTTCTATCTCCCAATACCACCCCAAACCAGTGACTAAGCCTTTAGCAATTTGTCCTTTGGGATGGACACCTTCAGATTACAGACCTAGCGCTGAACCCACTGGAGCGACGATGGTTCTGGACTGTGAACACGCTGAGGGTCTGCATATTTCCACTCTTTCCATGGGATAGGTGGCTGCTGCAGGCAAGAGACGGGCACTTCCCTTCCTCCAGATGAGCAAGGCTCTGGGAAACACTGAGCAAGTTAGGCTCTGGTTTGGAAGTTTCTCTGAGAGAAAGCCTGCCTAAGAAGGGATGGCTACTTGTTTCCTCACAAGTGAGAGAATTTTATCCAGCACTCACCAAGAAAATGAGGTCAGACTCCTTGTGACAACATGCATGAACACACATTTACGCACACACACGCACACACCCACTCACTTGCACACACACATGCACACATGCATGTATGTACACATGCATGCACACACACGCACACACATGAGCATGGACACACTCGTGCACTCACACACACAAGTGCACACACATGTACACATATGCACGCACACACAAACACATGCACACACGCATACACATACACACACATGCACAAGCACACACTCACACACACACACACATGCACGAGCACACACACCCACATGCATGCATAGGTACAATGTCGTCTATGATTTCTCCCTCATTTCTCTATACTGAGCCTCTATTAAAAAAATCAGAGCTGCTCAAGGATGCTGAGGTTCTCTGCGTTCACCTGTGTCCTTTTCACTCTCTGCTTCTGGGAGAAATGTTTGTCCTATAACCTCATTTTTCTTATAAATCTACAATAAACTCCTCTCCTGAATGCAGTATCTAGCTTCCTTCCTTGAGTACTTTGCAATACAAAACGTATCAACTGTGTATCTGCTTCATTGTCATCTAAATACAGACGGCTTCCACAGCACACCTGTTCCACGTCCTAACTCTAATGAATGAGATGGCCCATCCGAGACAAGGTACATAAAGCCTTGCCTATATTATTATAAAATGCTACAAAATTATTAAGAAAATGTATGAAACGCTCTTTTAAAAATGCTTGTGACCCTCGGCACATTCAATAGACTCTGAACTTTATGTGTCTTTCCTATTTTAACATGTCTGAGACCACTTTGTATTCCCATTTTTTGTGGCCACATCCTAGCACACAATTCGTAAGGAATATGTGTTGGAGCTAGACCTCTCTTTTGTGACTTTAGTTTTGGCTTAAGAGAGAAAGCAAGGGTTGGAAAGGACAAGTGTAGCACAACCCCCGACTGCAGAGTTCTGGAAAGTCAAGTGAAGTCCAGGTTTTAGTGAATGCTGATTACTCCCCTGGCTGAAGAGATTGCTTCTGCTTTCTCCCCACGAGCACGCTGAGGATGATAGGCAATTCCCCTTCTTGCTGTTTCTCTGTTGATAGCGTTTCTAACCTCCCTTTGTTTCTCACACCCAGCGATAAATTGAAAAGATAAGATGAAAGAACCATGCAGATAAAAATGTGACCAAAAAGCAGAGGATGTGGAGGGGGGGAAGGGAGAAAAAAAGATGGAAACAGAACAGAGGAGAGAGAAGACAGGGGTGGATACTGCCATCACACAAAGGTCGATGTGGCTGGGAAGTAAGGGTCAAATGTGAGAGTGGACAGTGGACCTCATTCAAGCTGAGGTGTCTGAAAATAAGCAGGTGGCTGCCAGAGGAAGCTAAAAAGTAGCAGAGAGGTTAAGCAATATAATCCAGCTTCATAACCCCCCCCCCCCCAATAAGAAGCCTGCAAAGCTTCCGTGGTTCTTAGACATCAGAGTGCTGACAGCTCAAACAAGACAGTTGCATTGGTCTGAATCTTGTCATTTGGGGGGATAGGGCTGCCTGTTACAAGTTAATTTTTGAAATACTAAGACCAATTCGCTAAAAAAAAAGTATCCTCAGACTTACTTTTGTTTGTTGGAGTTTTGCTCTGTTCCGGAAGGGGAGAGGGAGCACAGATTGCTTAAGTCAGAGCACTGTGTTCATTGCAGCTGGAGTTGCTTGACTTTGAAGCTTGAAACTTTTGCACCTCAGACATTTAACCAGTGGCCACATTCAAACCCAAATGTCAGCACCAAGAAATGCCAAGTATTTCATGAAGATTGTGCTCATGAATTTTACATGTGAGGCTCATGCTCTCTGATCTATTAAGATGTTCCCTCTCACCTTTATTTACTATAACATTTAATATTTCAAAGATACTCCAGTCATTTGTTAGTCAAATTTGTTACTCAAAGAAATCTTAAGAATATTGGTTCTGAAATGTTTCCATTTTACCAATACTGAAGCATTTTCTAACGCTAATTCTACACCATTTAACAGAATATCCAGATGTGTTCTCTGGGATCCTCACCACACTCTCTTTTTGCAATCAGCATTTCAATACTTTTTTAATAAGAGAATTATTAATCAGGTGGTTTGAAGAGTGATTTGTAACCAGAACAGATATTTAGAAGACATAAGAATAGAAAGAATTTACAAAGTATTTTTCAAGTTTAAATCAAAAATTTGTGGGAAAATCTACTTTAATTAGAGTAACTATGATTAATTAACTAGAATTTTTGTTTCAGTAAAGATTAAAAAAATGTATGTTACTCCAATGTGGGTCTCTGTCTCTGTCTCCTTTCATCGCCTGATGAAGGTTAATATTCAGGAGGATGCCTATATGATTTTCTTTGGGTTCTCCTTCTTATTTAGCTTCTCTAAGAACCCGAATTATAGGCTCAATGTCCTTTAACTGAGACAATGGGGATGTTCTATTGGGAACTCACCAAGGCCAGCTGGCCTGGGTCTGAAAAAGCCTGGGTTAAAACCGGTCTCGCTGAACACAGCAGACAGTGAGGACTACTGAGACCTCAAGAACAATGGCAATGGGTTTTTGATCCTACTGTACCTATTGGTTTTGTGGGAGCCTAGGCAGTTTGGATGCTCACCTTACTAGACCTGGATGGTCCTTGAACTTCCCACAGGGCAGAGAACCCTGATTGCTCTTTGGGCTGACGAGGGAGGGGGACTTGATTGGGAGAGGGGGAAGGAAAGGGGAGGCGGTGGTGGGGAAGAGACAGAAATCTTTAATAAACAAACAAACAAATAAATAAATAAATGTATGTTATGTTTCCATATCCCTCCCTCTGCTCCTTCTAAAGGATGAAGAGAAAATGAGTAATGTATGGATTGTTACCAAATTTACAGAACTATTAGCTCTAGCTTCTTATTGGCTAACTGTTATATTAATTTAACCCATTTCTACTAATCTGTATATAACCACAAGGTCGTGACCTACCAGCGGTTTCACCATGTCTATCTCCAGCAGCAGCTCCATGGCGCCTCTCTGACTCTGCCCTCTTTGTCCCAGCATACAGCCTAGCTTTTCCTGCCTAGTTCTATTCTGCTCTTGCCATAGGCTCAAAGCAGTTCTTCATTCATTAACCAATAAAAGCAATACATAGACAGAAGGACCTCCCACACCACAAGGGGGCTTTGGAAAATGGGCTTTGTCACCAGCACCATACGTGTTCAGAGTGATGACAGTCAAGCTATCAGCATGTTCTTCACCTTGATGGCCTTTTCCCCCTCTTGCCTAGCAAGGTACTCGGTGAGGCTGTTCCCATCCCATTATCTAGATGATATAGTTGAATAACGGACACCTGGGGGCCCCTGTGACAGTGTTACAAATGCCAGTATTGAATAAACAACATTATGCACCAGAAAAGTTAGGGTCACGTCTTGTTCTGCAAAGTGAAGCCAGCCTCCTCCGATACGTACCCTGCACTGTATCTGCTTCTACTTGCTTAATCCTCTTGCGTGGAGAGAAATTTATTTGTAATGTAAGTTATTTTTTTTCTGCAAATAAACTAGAACAAATTGAAATTCCCTTTCCCGCAAGACATTCTGACTCCACCATAAAAATCCTTTGGTAAGCTCTGCAAACAGAAAGCATAATTAAATTAGCAAAGCATGAGAATTCTACTATGCCCACTCTGGTTGGCTGCCACATGGTGCGCATATCAAGGAGAAAAGCAAATACTTCTCAAAGATTATTTTCCATTATCCGCTGTTAATAACATGCCTCTTGGTACTGGCTAAACCATTTCAACTCCATCAGCAAGCACATTTTAAAGCAGATTCTGTTGACAGGTGCAGTTCTGAGGGCTGTTTCTTCCTCTGCGGAATTGCAGCTCCCTCCCACTCCTAGCCCTTCCTTGTAAACGGTTCTGAAACCCACTGACGCCCAGATGCTTTTATTACAGGGTGATTCATCTAGTTTTTAATCTCCTGGCCTTTTCTGCGGGGTGATAGAATCTCAGGAATTACAAGCAAAAATGCTCACTTGCATTTACATTTTTACACTTAAAGTGAGCGGCTCCCCAACGATGTAGTTGACTCAGAACGGTTAAGGCAACCCTTGTGTGTATAATCTACTGCCTACACACCTGTCGGGGAGTACGGTTTAGCAAGAAGGGTCACTGGGTAGAGGTCACTGTGCATTTCATATATTTGAAATTTAGTCTATTTTGGCTCTGTCCATGTCCATCAATTTACTTGATTAAATTCTGCTGAAGAACAAGATAAAGATCTATGAATTTGTCATTCACGTGTATTTATGTGCATGGAGGCAACTTATTGATATTCTAATTGAGCAGTCATTACTCACTCTTTATCAAATGTGCACACTTCTCACTACCGTCCAAGCTGTGCCTGAAGCCAGGTAAGGAGCCAGTTCCGAGACAAGGGCACTGCTTCTGTGGTTACTGAAGTCATATAGCAAATGCCTGGATACAGACTAAATGAAAACTACAGGCACAAGGTAAATGGACTTTGGATGTTATGCTAGCCTCTTCTTTGTGGTCCAGACCTAGTAAAGATTATCTGTCAGCACTGAGCTATGGCTTATGGTTCCATACAATTTTTTTTGTCAAAAAATTAACAAAATTGAAGTTAACAACATGTATGGTCTTGGTGATATAGGGCAATTTAGGCTGTGTGCCTTTGTGTTGTATTTGTATTTCTCAGTGATTACGATAGAAACAGTCCTAATAAATTCTATTGCATAAAGAAATAGTGCAGCAAACTCCAGTAAATGATCCCATCCAGGAGTATGTGGCAAGACGATTTAGAACGGGGGGGGGGGGGAAGCACACCACATTGGGGAATGTGGGGGTAGAGGTGGATGTGGGAGAAATTGGGGGTAGATATGAAGACAAGATTATATGCATATATAAAATTCTACAGTTAAAAATATATTAAACAAAGGGGTCAAGACTCAGCAGTGAACACATATATTTTCCTTCCTATGCTACAGTGTGCAATGGGTTGCTGGCACTTCAATGTGCCCCTTCCTCTTGATCTATAGCTTATTTCCTTATGGCTTTAAATAAAGTCTCTAGAGATCAGCATTATCCCACAGAACTGCCTGAAATGATGGAAATGTTTCAGCATTCTGCACAGCAGAATACATAGCCACTAGCCATATGTGCCTCATGAGCATTTGAAATCCGGCCAGTGCTACAGTGAGACTGCTTTTTAATTATGTTTAACTTTAGCTAACTCACACATGCACACATAGGGGGCAGTCGGAACATTTCCACTCAGGCCTCACCATGCATGGCTCATGTTTGCAGACCCATACAACCTGGATACTGATGGCGTTTTGCAGAGAATCTGATTCAAATGTTTTCTTCCATTCAGTGCCGGAGAGCTGACTCCTGACTTTTGGAAAGACCGTTAGCATAGTACCTTGCTGCTCCTAATTCCTGCTGCCTTTTGTTCCGGTTAACCACAAAATTGTTTTGTGAACAACAAAATAGTTCAGGTTGTTTCTCATTAATTCCATTTAAAACTCTTTGAAAGTGTTTGTTAAAATGGAGAATGATAAACATTTCTCACGATGCTACACAGTATCTTAAATAGTGTTGCTTGCTCTTAGAATTTTCACCAAAGAAGGCACAAAAATAAAATGAGGTTGGATTGAGTATAGGAAGCAGCAGACATGGTTGCTTTCACAGAAACCTCAAGAATATACATTTGCTCTTTCTCCTTTGTTTTGCCTCTAAAGTCCTGAAGACGGAGTCACTTCTGAGAATAAACACATAATTTGGTCCCTGAAGCTGTACGTCACAGCAGGCTTTGACTGAAGGGATGAAAGTATGTGTATTTACACATTTTAAGATAAATCACCCATTCAGGAATGGTCCCCACACAGTGCCTACATGTTCCTGAGTTTCACAAAATGCTTGCCTTCTGGCTTCTCTAAGCACCACTAAGCTGGCTGTGTGTTAGAGCCGACAAGTACTGAGTCCTGGATCACTGTAAAGACAGCAGAATCTCACGTAGCAGAGGAAGCAGCATTGTCAGTGGTTCTGGAGTTTGCATTAGCTACTGAAATAGAGACACTTTTCTTTCTATCTGTTTATCAACATCCTCTGCAGCCATAGAGACTACTTTTGCAAGATAAAAAGAAAATCCTCAGATATGTTAGAAACCTTAGTTTTATAATTTATCTCTAAGCCCTGCGGGGAGATGAACATCCCATTTAGGAATGAGTGCTTCAAAGTCTCTTACTCTCTGCACATTGTCTAGGTGAGGGTCTCTGTGTTAATTCCCTTCACTGCAGAAGAAGCTTCTCTGACAAGAATTGAACAAGGCACTGATCTGTGTGTATGGAAGTGTGTCATTAGGGATCATTCCTTGTTGTGTTCCTATAGCAGAATCATAGTGGGGGGAGGGGATGTTGTTTGAGCAACTTAACAGGACATCTGAAAGCTCTAGAACAAAAGGAAACAAACTGAAACAGAAGGAATAGATGCCAGGAAATAATCAAATTAAAGGCTGAAAGCAAAACAGAAGTAAAAAAGCAATACAAAGAATCAATGAGCAAAGTGTTGGTTCGTTGAGAAAATCAACAAGATAGATAAACCTTTATCCAAACTAACCAAAAGGCAGAGAGGGAATTTGCAAATTAACAAAATCAGAAATGAAAATGGGGACATAACAACAGACATAGAAGAAATTCAGAGAATCATTAGCTCATACTCCAGAAACATACACTCCACAAAATTAGAAAACTTAAAGGTAATGGAAAATTTTCTGGATATATATCACATACCAAAATTAAATCAAGAACAGATAAAGTTTAAACAGACCTATAACCCCTAAGGAAATAGAAGTAGTCATCAAAAGTCTCCCAACCAAAAAGAGCCCAGGGCCAGACAGTTTCAGAATAGAATTCTACCAAAATTTCAAAGAAGCAGAAATACCTATACTCAAATGATTCCACAGAACAGAAACAGAAGAGACATTGCTAAAGTCTTTTTTGAGGTGACAGTTACCCAGCTATAGAGATTTGCATGTGTATGGATCTTGGTTTATTGATACAAATTTAAGGTCAATTTTGTTATACTGTATATATGTATTTCTGATATTGATTAAGGTATTATGTTTGTCCATCTCATTTTAAAATGTAATGTATAATTAAGAATTATAGGTTAATAGATAGTCATCCATAATAGTCAAGCTTGTAGTCATATTAGTTAGGTTTTCTAGATATATAGAGATATATTTCAGTGAGATATGTATTCTTCAAATCTTTCTGAGACCTTAAGAATATGGCATTTAAAATATTTTAAAAACTTAGGACTTTTCATGACAGTGAGACACATCTGCTCCTGGCAGCACCAAGTTACTTCAAGAGGAAGAATGGGATCAAAGAGGCTTCTTATAAAGTTTGATAGCCATTTGTACAAGAAACTGCTCTTGCCTGGACTGCTTAATGCTATGCTGTATGAACTTAACATGCAGGACCCACAGAAAAATGACTCCCGAACTTGCATAAAAGCGAGATGATTCTTCATTTTTCTTGGTTCATGAAAGAGTCTGCCAGACATTCTAATGACACAGAACTTCCGGAGGCATCACCATCCCTGACATCAAGCTCTGTTATAGAGCTACAGTAATTAAAACAGCCTGGTATTGGCATAAAAACAGACAGAAGGACCAATGGAACCGAATCAAAGACCCAGATATTAATCCACATACCTATGAACACCTGATTTTTGACAAAGAAGCTAAAATTATACAATGGAAAAAAGAAAGCATCTTCAACAAATGGTGTTGGCATAACTGGATGTTGACATGTAAAAGAATGCAAATAAATTCATATCTATACCAATGCACAAAACTTAAGTCCAAATGAATCAAATACCACAACATAAACCCAGCCACATAGAACCTCATTGAAGAGAAGTGGAAATTAGCCTTCAACATATGGTCACAAGAGACCACTTCCTAAATATAACCCCAGTATCACAGACCACTATAGAGCAGCAATTAATAAATAGGGCCTCCTGAAATTGAGAAGCTTCTGTAAGGCAAAGGACAAGGTCACTGAGATAAAACCGCAGCCTACTGAATAGGGGAAGATCTTCTTCACTAATCCCATATTGGATAGAGGGATGATCTCCAAAATATTCAAAGAACTCAAGAAATTTAGTCATCAAAAGAACAAATAACCCCCCCAAAATGGGGTACAAATGTAAACAGAAAATTCTCAACAGAAGAATTGCAAATGGCTGAAAGACATTTAAGTAATTGTTCAATATCCTTAATCATCAGGGAAATGCAAATCAAAACAACTATAAGATACCATCTTTTTTTTGTTTCTGATATACCATCTTACACTGTCCAGAATGGCTAAGATCAAAAACACCAATGATAATTTATGCTGGAGAGGATGTGAAGTAAGGGGAACACTCCTCCAATGCTGGTGGGAGTGTAAACTTGTACAGTCACTTTGGAAATCAGTTGGTAGTGTCTCAGAAAATTAGGAATCAGTCTACCTCAGGACTTAGAAATATCACTCTTGGGCATATACCCAAAATATGGACACTCTTACCACAAAGGCATTTGCTCAACTGTGTTCATAGCAGCATTATTCATAATAACCAGAACCTGGAAACAACCTAGATGCCCGTCAATGGAAGAATGGATGGATAAAGAAAATGTGGTTCATTTACACAATGGCATACTACTCACCAGTAAAAAAAACATCTTGAAATTTGCATGCAGAGGGGTGGAACTAGAAAAAGCTGTCCTGATTGTAGTAACCCAGACCCAGATAGACAAACATTGCATGTACTTACTCATGTGGATATTAGGCAAAAGCAAAGAATTAAAAGCCTACAGTCTCTGATTCCAGAGAAGCTAGGAAACAAGGAGAACCCTAAGAGAAACACACAAGGATCCCCCTGGGAAGGGGAAACAGATGAGACCTCCTGAGAAAATTAGGATGTGGGGGGAGAAGAAACAGTGGAGGGGACAGAGGGAGGAGAGGAGAAGGGAAGGAAAGAGAATAACACGAGGGAACAGGATGCTCAAGAAGAGGAAGGACAATGAAGGAGAGAAAGGAAAGAGATATATTGAGTGAGGGAGCCATTAAAGGGCACTAGGAAAATTCCCAAAAATCCACAAGGATGATACCAGCTAAGAATCTAACCAATAGTGGAGAGGTGCCTAAATGGCCTTCCCCTGTGATCAGATTGATGACTACTTTAATTGTCATTATAGAACCTTCATTCAGCAACTGATGGAAGCAGATGCAGAGATCTACAGAGAAGCACTGGGCCGAGGAACCAGGGACTAGCCCAAGAGAGGATCAAGACCATGTTACCCACAGAAACAGCTGACCTGAGGTAGTGATAGCTCACTGACTCTGGACTGAGAGTGGGAAAACCTGCATCAGATTAAACTAGGCCCAATGAATGTGTGTGGGCCACAGCTGTAAGGTTTGGGCCATCTGTGAGTCCACCAGCAGTAGGTCCAGGATTTATCCCTGCTGCATGAACTGGTGTCTAGGAGGGATACCTTGCTCAGCCTAGATATAGAGGGGAGGACCTTAGTCTTGCCTGGAAGTGAAGTGTCTGATATTTTCCCATTGGAAGTATCCCATTTCTGAGGAGTGAATGGGGGTGGGGTGGAGGGAAGGGTGGAACTGGAGGAAGGGAGGGACTGGGAATGGGGTAGCTATGTAAAAGGAGAAAAGATTGCATTAAAATTTCTTAATAAAAAAGAAAATATTAAATAAGAAATCACAAAATATTTTAATTTAAAATCAATGCTTACAGCATTCAAATAGTGTCAGTAAGCATATCTGAGTAAAATAATTGATAATGACTATGAAGCCTATAACCATTATCTTTATCTGTAGAGTCAACATAGTTAGAGAAAGACTATTTCCAAATCGTCATACATTTAGGACTGTATTTCTGCTCTTCATTTCGTTGCTGAGCTCCTGATTGTGGTTTCCTTTTCTAAATAAAGGCGATTCCCTGTGGTTTACAGAGAACTATTTCAAGAGCACATTATCTCCCACTGCTTATTCTTTGCTTTAGGTCATATTTTGCAGATTATATTTAAGGCAGGAAATTATATTTGTTTAAATTCAAAGTAAGTATATCCCCAAATCTAGCCAAAGTTTTCAGTTCATAAGTAAATGAAATATATGTTTGCCAGTTGATCTGCATTAAAACTAAGGATTGTATGGTTTGGTGATTAAAATAAACAGCAGCAAAGTAGTTCTGGAATCTATGTGGTTCATATAAGAAATAGTGTGTGTGTATGTGTTTGGTTTGTGTTTTCTTTGTGTGTGTGCATAAGTGTATGTGTGAATTGGCTGTATATGTGTGTATGTGTCTGTGTGTATGAGCGTGTATGTGTGCATACATGCATATATACGCATCATTCAAAAGCATTCTTAGTTTGGGAATATGAAATCACATAAACAAGATGCAGCCGTCTCCCCTTAGTTTCTCTTCATGTGTCCCCCGTTACAGTCGACCTCAATCTTCACTGAAATAATGAACTTTGAGCTGTGTGCCATTGGAATGCTGCAGCTACACCATTTCATTTTGTCTCACCCAGACATGAGCTATCCCTTAGAGATATTTTAAAGGAGAAGGAGAGACGAAATTTACATTGCTTATATTAAGTAAGTGACCGTCAGCTTTTATTTGCTACGGCAGATACCTGAGATAATCAACTTATAAACAGGAAAAAAAAGTTTATTCAGGATCACATGTTTTGGAACTGTTGGTTTGGGTCTGTGGTGAGATAATACATCAAGATGGTATACCACAAAACCAAAAGCATTCACCAAAGACCCAGAAATTAAGGGAGAGAGCAGAGGGCTGGGGTCCCACAATCCCCTTTGTGGACATACCTGACCTCCACTGATCTCTCTTTTTCTGCATCTCTTAAAGACTCCTTACAGATTCACCATGGAACCACATTTAACACAGAGACCTTTGGGGATGTCAGAGAACCAAACTATACATGGTATATTGCTATAGTTGTTCTAGGTCATTATTAAATAGTCAGTCTTTTACTCTGCTTAATTTATTCATAGGTTAAGTTGTACTCTAGGTATGTATAGGAAAAATGTTTGACATTTATGCCTCAGCACTCAGCAGTTTCCAGTATCCACTGGGAGTTGAGAAATATATTCTCTGTTGATACGGGAAAACGTGGGTCCATTTTGAACACAGCAAACACACAGAACAAAGCCTCATGGAACATGCCCAGTATCTACTGATACATTTCATGAAGCCCCACAGAACATGACCAGTATCTACTGAGACATTTCATGAAGCCCATATTCAGGAGAAAAATTGGATGGAAGTTATCAGATTTAGACCTGAGGATTCTGGAAGTAAAATGAAAGGCCGAACCAGGCAATGGGCTCCTCTTCTTCCAGGTTCTGCAGCTTTGGCACCAGCTCCCTCCCAGTGCTGCCGAGCAAAGGCAGGCTTGTCTCCCTGAAGCAGAGAAGGGGTTTGATGAACAGTTCTGAGAACTCCAGATTTAGGAAACAAGCTTGAGGACATATATTTTAAGGATATGTATGTGATTCTAATTTTAGATCTTTATTATTCATGCACTGGAGTGCCAGTTTCTGATTTCATATCTATTCAAACAAAAACAAATGTAAAAATATTAAAAGTCCAAAAGGAAACAAATCAGTTTCTCTAAATGTGACAATGTAGAATGATGTGAACTTTCAGAGATTAATTTAAAGCCCTGCATAGTGTCTTAATTTCAGAGCATCAAAAATAGCTCATGATGAATGTCTTTCCCATCTAATGAACATCAGGACTGCCCTATTTGCATTCTGGATTAGAGATGGGAAGCTGAGTTCTTCTAGAATATATTAGGAACCAAGAATAAAATGTCTTATATGCTCTGCTTGGCAAAATGAAGGCATTATCGCAGTGATGCAGCTATCAGTGACTCAAATAAACAGCGGTGTAAGAACCCAAGTACGCTGGAAAGCAAAAGCAGCATTAGTCCTTGAGGGTTGCTTTTTATTATGAAATAATTTAATGGTTTAAAAGTTACAGAAAAAACAAATCACAGAAATTTCACAAGATATTCATTCCTACTTTTGTGAACAAACAGAAGATTCCAGATGCATAACTACAGTCTTGATTAAAGAGCACACCCGAACTTAAAACCTTCAGTGCTTTAACATAAGCTTCTTGGCAATAAGCATTATGCAAATGTAGACAATGAAGGAAAACCACTTCTGAAAGCTGTCATACGCATTTATGTAAACAGCTAGTGAATTAAGGAATGTGAGGGGTTTTATTCCACTAAATGATTCCTGCCTGGAAAACTAAAAAGCCGGGATGCTATTGACTATTGATTGCACTCTGACATAGACCAGGTGAAGAGTGGCATCTTGTGTACATTTGTCCAGGTCATAATTAGTAAGTCACTGAAATGATTAAGGACCCTATTAGTCACCCTGCTCTAAAAAATGTTCATAATTGTCGACAATAAGCTTACTCCCCTCTCTTCCCTGTGCACTCAGTCTCTGCACACCCCATCCCTCTTCATCCAACTCTGTTAGATCATAGTTTATGGACAATAATAATGCATACACTTGAAGTGCATATTAATGAGTTTTGACACTTGATACACCACAACCAAGACACAGGGCCCTCTCTTCTACCTTTCCTTGGTAAAGATTTCAATGTTGTTGCCCTGAGTGTAGATACGCATTGGGTTTTCTGCCACTTAGGATAAATCACACAATTTCCCAGACTGAAGTCATGAAGGAGTCACTCATTTCTTAGGTTTCTTTCTCTCAGCATCATGTTTTATGAAGATTCTGTGTGGCTGAATGGATGTGCCAAGCACTCACCTCTTGAGACAGAGAAGGAGTGGAATTAAATTAACAGCTACATTTCGAGAACCATTAGAAAAACACTGTACACCAGCGAGAGTGAGATCAGAACACTGTAAGCGTGAGAGAAAGGCTACTTGACTCCACAGACAAGGAGAAGGGAGGCGGTTGCTCCTCTGCAGGCTTGAAGGAGAAAGATGCCCAGCAAGCACCACTAGTATGGATGCTGGCAGCTCTGCCCTCTGAAAAGTTCCAGTTGCCACAGGCTTGCACCCCACTTAGAAGACCACCTGAAATTTGTGCAGTCATCTAATTATGGAAAAATAATTCACTTTTCCCCAGAGATCTCCCAAAGACTTCCAAGAAGGGAGCTGTCTGAGTTTGACCTGGCTAAGGGTCAGGATCCCTGAAATCCAATTTCTGGGCTCCATGATCACTTCAGAGCACTATCTCAGCAGGCAGCTTGTTACTACAACTCAGGTGGTGGCTTTTCAAAATGGGTGTGGTCAAATCCTCTTGTTTATCCCTTGCTGTAAGGAAGAGGAAAGTAACCTGGAGATGACTGCAAGGCTCTGACACAGAAAACCTGAAGCTCAGGGTGTCTGCCTTTGGAAACCAATCACGAAACTCCATAAGACACAAAGTATAACCAGAGCTCTTTGGCTTAGAGGGTGCAGGTCACAACCCCAGGAAGACGGTCACCGTATTGAGTTTAAACTGGATATTCCCTGCCTCACTATAATGATGAGAAATGAGGCGTCATTTTTAAAAGACAGTTCTGCTTTTTGTTTTTGTTTCTATTTTTGGTTTGGGTGTTGAGGGTTCTAAGGGTTTCTCCATAGAGCAAAGAAACAGCAAGTAGCCCTGGTTGCCCTGAACTTGCTTGTAGACCAGCCTGGCCTTGAACTCCCAGACAGCCACCTGTCTCTGTCTCTTGAGTACTGGGGATGGTTCTGTTTTTTATGGTGTGGGTTCATGCCATAAATGGGGCTGGATAACCTTAGTTAAATCTGATGCAGCCCACTGAAACTGCTTACTGAGTTCTCTAGCCAGCACTGTGCCCAATGAATGTTATATTTTCTTGTTGCTGGGTAGCTTTGTGACCAGTGTCTGAATTTCTCTCCGTTGTCACCTAGAACTCCTGGAAAACGTCCATCCGTAGGTATCACTATAGAGAATGGAAAAGCCGACTCAGGCCCTATTTAAAAGGAAGCCACTAATACTGTGTTTTTATGCCTCTTAGAGATTATCAAAATGAATTGAATTTCTAATATTTTATTTAGCAAATCAAGGGGGAAATGTAATTGTATATTTTTTTCTAGCTATCTGGAATAAAATGATTTCAAAATGAAAAAAATCCCTACCAAGATGGATAAGAAATTCTTAATAAAAAAAATTAGCCCCTCAAGATTCCCCATTAAAAACTTTACAAATTAAATTTTTTTCTTTGTTTCAGCAAATGGTGTATCCATAGAATTTAGGGATGGATTTAGAACTATCCCTCAATGTACTATACAGGAATGTTTTGTTGATATTGTTTATTACGTTGTTTAACCCCAAATCACATTTAAATCTTAGAGCTTGAGGCTCTTATGCATATGGAAATACTATATGAACCCAAATTTTATTTTAAGAAATTACTTATGAGATACACACTAAACTCACAAAGAAGTGATTTCTGTTTGAATAGAGAAATGTTAATTCACTTTAAATTAACTAAGCCATCCAGACCCTAGATGTTGGCACATGTTTCCATTTTCCCCAGAAGAGAAAAATATGTGTTGCAGTATCCAAATGCCACCATCATTTCCAAATTCACCACTGCACCGCGGAAAGAGAAACAACAGAAGCAGCTGTCTGCTCCCTCCGCGTTTGCAGAGAATTCAGTAACTCCCAGAGTAAACAGGATTGGCGACTCCCCATCAAACACAGTCGTCCTGTGTTGTTCAGCGGGCTTCTTATTTCCTTAATATTCCACTTTGGAATACAAAAAGGTTGAGATGGGTAAAATATGCAAGCGTTTCCATTTGTAAATCAGTCGGAGGGAGGGGAGAAGCCACGTTAGGTTCTATTGAAGCCCTGTGGCTTGAGCTCTGCTCAGTCACTAGGGCTGTAATAGGTATTAACAACTGAACGACATTTACTAATGACATCGGGTTCCAAACACAGCCTCTAGCTCAAAACGGTGAGAGAATGGAGCTGGCTTTTCACCTTTGCTGCCCTTCTGACACCCTGGCTTCACATTTCGACTACACAACATGACACCCGTCTTGTATACAAGGAGCACAATCCCACTTGTTGAAACCATCAGCAGTCCTGGCCCAGGAGCACATGTGAAAACACTGCATCACAGACAGCCTGCAAGTCACACCTTCGGAGTCGGTTTCAGTTCTGATGCAATCAGAGACTTAACATTCTCACCTGACAGACTTCAGGCATTCCCTCTCACCAGGGTAGTGTGGGCTAGAAATCAGGCAGCAAAGACAGGGAGCAAAAGATGGAGGAGGGAAGCCAAGCTGCACTATTGTTAACACCTGAGGATGAAGGCTATATGAAGACCGAGACGCACAGAGACCATAGCGTTTTCGTCAGTTATCATTATTTGTGCTGTCTAAGTTTATTTTGTAAGTCTTGGCTCTAGAATGTGAATGCCATGCATTATATCTATAAACAGATGCATTTTATGTTTATAGCAAGCTAGATGTAACTATCTCAAATAATGTTCATTTCTTTATGGTAAAACTTACAAAATTCTTTTTTTTCTCCATTTTTTTTAGCTTGTTATTCATTATAATTCTTTGTAGTCATTCTGTTGTACAAAGCGTGGTGTATGTGCGGTGTGTGTGTGTGTGTATTGGGATGCATTTGCCATGATGATTATGTGTAGGTCAGAAGGCAATTTTGTGAAGTTAATTCTCTCCTGCCACATTTTTGTGGGTTTGGGAGCTTGAGCTAAGTTGAACTGGGTTGCAGAGCCATCCTTTACCTTCTGAGCCATCTCAGTGGTCCTCGAAGACTTTCATCCTCCAATCAGCTCATTCTATCAGGCTAATGAGCTCTGATTCTTAAATTGGGGACGACCTACACTATTTTCCTTGAGTAGGTTAACACACATGATTGAAATGGTCTGTGATGTCAGTGGTGTGTGAAGTGTCTGTGATGTCAGTGGTGTGTGAGGACAGTACGGATTGTTGACGTTGAAAATCAGTAGCACCTGAGAAAACACAGGAGACGTGGATGTGGGAATAAGAGAACAAGACATAGCCAACGAAGACCACATTAACAGCAGAGACATAAATCCACCCCGTGGACACTAACAGTAAAAGTGTGCATGGCACTCAGTGACACAGCAAGGCACGGCACGTTTGTCTCCTCCAGAATAGACACAAGGACTCCCTCCTGGACTTGGATGGAGAGGATGTAGTAAAACACACTGCTTTCTTCTACAATAGAGCCTTAAGGAATGATGGAGTGCTCTCTGTAAAATCCCTTCTGTCCAGTTACTAACATGTTTGGTCCCGTGACAATTCTTATTTCCTTATTCTATGTAGGAAATAAGTAACACTGTATTAGAATGGAGTACCAAGTAAAGAACTAACCTAATCTATTTGGAAATAAGTAACACTGTATTAGAATTGAGTACTACACAAAGAACTAATCTAATCTATTTGCAGTTTCAAGAGGTGTGTACTTTCATTAATTAGCACTCATGTCTCTAGGGAGATGGCTACATAACACTTTGCCCTAATAGTTCAGTCTTCTATAGCAAAACGCTATGTACTGGATGGATTCAACCACACAGACTCATCTTATTATACAATTCTGAAAGAGATCGAGATCATGTTGCTGGCACTCTGCTGCCATTCTGGCTCATGGGCAGCCTCTTCTCATTGGACCCTCACAAGGTGGAGAAAGCAAGGAAAAGCTCCCCTGTGTCTTTTCCTGTAAGAACTGGAATCCCATCATGAGGGCATCACCTTCATAAACTTAATCTAAACCTGATCTTCCCTAAAAAACCATCTCTAAACTCAATCACTTGGGTCTGGCTAGGTTAGAACTTCAGTATATGAATTTGGAAAGGAATAAGCTAAGGCTAAAGAATTCCCCTAATCAAAATAAAACACCAACATTCCTGCTCTCCTGTCTTATCAGCAACGCAATAGAGAAGAAAAGTGATCATTTATACATGAGGGGAAAGAAAGGAGATGATTGTGAAGGATGCTTCCTTGTGTTTGTGGAACTAACTAGGAGTCTGCCTGCTGTGTGGATACCCATGTGAAGTCTATCAAGGGAGCACTGAAATCAAGCAGTGTGCAGAATTCAACTCCGGTCTCCCTAGTCAAAGCCTACAGGATCTTTAAGACATCCCAGGAGCATGCTGTGCCCCACTTTATAAAACTATATAGTCCCAGCAGTGTCAAAATGAGCATTTGGCCTGCCTCCAGGTTCTCAGGGGAAAGGAACAAGGGTTTGGACAGTAACAATTTAGGAGTCTGTCCTGTGTCTTGAATAGACTCGGGAAACTATTTGGGAAGCAGGCAGGAAGTCTGACTCAGCCTGTACTCTCATTTTATATAATTTTGCCATTATTTGTTTCTGCAATATTTGTGGAAAACTGAGCATGAATTTTATATAACATCTATTCTAAAAATGAAATATCATTAAGTATAACACTTGTCAAATGTTGAAAGTTAAGCTGCAAATCAGAAATTCACCTAGCTAAGAATCTAGATTCAAAATTCTAGTACCTCAGCTGCCACTGAATGATTGTATAAGGAGAAGCAGTCATTTAACTCAAACATCATTGTCTGTTCCCAAGGGTGCAATAGAGTCATGAAAACCCACTTCTTTTTCTATCTACTTGTCTTACATGAACACTTGACTGAATAATTTCAATTAGACCCAATAAAACTCAAGAAGAAGTGTTATTAAAATACTTGCTGTTCTTTTTCTCCCTTCTTCCCTGACATCACCTAAGGATACCCTCCCTGATTTTGCGAAATCTCATACAGAAATGGGGAAGTACAGGCAAAAATAACATGATGTCAGTGTGTCAAGAAGAGATGAGTGTGTATTGAATGGTTGGGGAATGACTCTCTTTCTTGTGTTCTATACTTGCTGGAATGAACTTGTCACTCCCATGGACTTCCTTGTGTTTCTCCTGCCAGAATGCTGGAGCAATTCTATGGAATTCTGTATGGTCTCTGGTGGGTATCTTCCTTGAAACAAGGAAATCTGATTCTAAAGCAGACATCTTGGTATCTTGAAATGAGTGTCTTCAAAACCCAACGTTTATGTCTGCTTTCAACTCTGCCTCCCTCTGACCACGACAACTTCAGTAACTGGAATATGTGCAAGTCCACGCTCCTTTCTCTGAGTCTTTGAACAGACATATTGTTGAGGTCTATGGAAAAGTAAACATTGCATACATTTTATTTTTCATTAGCAACCCACCCTACCATCTCACCAAACTGTAGACAGAATGGCTTGGGGCTTAGTATGCCACAATTTCGGGAGCAGAACAAAGCCTTCAAGCCATGGTAAATGCAGACTAGAGATGGCCTTAATCTGTGCAGGATAAGATATTCACACACATCGGTTTAAGTCAGAGCAGATTTTTTTATCCATGTGAGTTTAGCAGGTGAGCTGTTTTGATTTCAAAGAACAGGTAAGAGTTTACATAGATCTATAAAAAGAAATACCTGTGGCTCACGGTTAACACTGAGCAATAATGGTAGTCAATTACCAGCTCTCCTGAGACGGAAAAGATGCCCCTCCTCTGCCACACCTCCCTTTCAAGTATGAAGTTGATGTGACTTCAAAGATTGTTCAAAGGTTTTTGTTTAATTTGTAAAAGACATTATGAAGGGTGGAAGCACAGGCTCTGGAATCAATTAGGTAGAGCTGTTTTCGAATCCGGCGACTATTGTCATCAGCCCCCTGCAGTCATCCATTAGATGGACAGTCCAATGCCTTCACCAAGGCTAGCCTGATTATCACTGAGTTCTCGGTGACAGGCTCTCTACTCGGCACTAAAGATGGGTCAGAATGTAGCAGAGGACTAAGTGTAATCTTGTATTTAACACTTCGCGTAGTGGTAGCCTTTGATAGCTAATTTGGCAATGTCTATTATCTGGTGTTAGAATCAAGAAAACCAAACTCAACTCTTGTTTTTACAAAATGTTTATTCTTTTTATTAATAATGTATTGTTTATTCTTTGAGTGTCACATAACTCATTATGTTCATCTTCACCTGCATCAGCTCCTCCCAGATATTCACCTTTGTGCCTAAGAATATGTTTACTCAAGCCAATATGTCCCCAAACGCATATGAGATTTGTAAGTCTATGGCCCTCTGATTCATTTGGATCATTGTTTGTTTTCTGCTTTTTTTTTTTTTTTGCTTTTTTGGGGTTTTTGCTTACTGTTAATGTATCCCACTCTTGGAAAATACTATATCTAAATGGGAGGCGATCTCAGAATTTGCCAAAGTTCCAGGCTGCTCCCGGTTTTAAGATGCACCCAGCCACTTGTCTGTTAGCTACACGAGATGCAGTGTCATGGCTAATTGGGAATCCATCCATTTCTGCTTTGTTCATAATTGTGATGATGTAATACCACTTTGCTGAAGGAAAAAAAAACCATGCAAATATTTTTAGCTAAGGAAAGAATGGTTTAATTTTGGAGTTGCGTTGCCAGGATATGTTGTCTAGAATATGCATGCTTTGTGGGTTTAGGGGGTCTATATTAAATGAATCAGTGAAGTATTTGCATTCAAAAAGATTGAACGCCCATTCTTATCCATTCACCTCTACTAGATTTTTTTTAAAGCTGTCATCATTTCGTTGCAAAACAGTGCTATTTTAGTTTCATGTTTCAAAAGAATAGCTAAGGGACCAGGACCGTTTCTCCGTGCGGAAGGCACAGCGGATCAGCCCTTTTCCTGCTTTGCGCGACTTGAAAACTAGCTTTGGAATTCTTCAAGCCCGTGGGAATAAACTGACAGGAACCCCCGCGAAAAGAAAAAACTCCCTACTTTGACTCAAATGCAGAGCAACTGAGCAAATTGGAAACATTCTCTGTAAGTCAGGATTCTGTGTCTTAAAAGCAAAATAGCGTTCAGCCAACTCATTTGGATCATATCAGGCATCCTAGTTAAATAATTATTAACAGATATTTAGGAATCTTATTTATAAAATGTATTATGATATAACAAACACATAAACCCATCAAGTTTATAGACCTTATGATTTCAAATGTTCCATTCCTGTGTATTTATGATGTTATAATATTGCTGAGGAGCAAACTGCTGAAAGCATCTCTCAATATTATTCTCATAATTCTCTAAAAGTTCTTGTTTTAAGACAATTCTTTTTCAGGACTCATCTTAGAACATACTTGTCAGGAATGTTTCATTAATTCCTGAATATTGTAGAAATTATAACCCCAGGAGTTAGAAAATTTGACAGTAGACAGATCACATGTTTTCAAAGATGGAACATTGTAAAAATAGCTCACAAAAGAACTCTCAGGAACAAGAAATGGGAAATAACTTTTAAGACATAAAATGCAAGCGACTATGTTTTCCTTTGTCTTGTCTGTAACAGGCTCTGTATTAACCGTGACAGATGTTCCTGACTAGTACTGCGGAAGCAGAAAGATGGCAGCAAGTACCATAGCGTCTACTCCCTTGCTCCTCTACGTGAGGCTGCATCCGAGCTCACACTGCCATTTGCCAACCCCAGTAAAGATCGGAGCAGAGAAACTGCTCTGTTGTGTTCCTGAACCTCCAAAACTTTAAGTGAAATAAATCTTGTTTCTCCATAAAATTACTGTGGTGATACGGAACTGATTGATATGCTACTGATCCGTATCTGTTAATACACAGGGACTTCACATAGAGAAATATTCTCCAAATCAAACATAAAATGATTACCTCAGAAACTCAATGATTATCAAGAAAAATATATAATTTCTATACGCTAGTTATTTATATTAGGGAAAGTCTATTGATTTCTTTTAAACTATATGATTTTAACATTATTCATTGTGTGGAGAGTGCCTTTAAATATTTGGTATCTAATGATTCCCGCTGTTCCCATGGGCTGTGCATTGAGAGAAGATAAATGGATGTGTGAACCCAGCTTTTTGATAATAAGCCATGCCATTTATTGCCTTAGAGAAAATCCTCCTAATGAATTACTCTGTTGATAAGTTGTAAGTTTAGAGACTCCCTTCTCCATGACACAGCACGTACTGAGAAAGGAACTTCTCAGTGTTATTGAGGGCCTAGGATTTCCTTAGACTTCATGAAATTGTATATTACTGTACCAATGGTTCTTCTCTCTCTCTTCTGTACACAGCCTGAACAGGAGGACACACAACACACACAGACCACATTCTCTGTGAGAACAGCTCAGATTCCCATGGAATTCAGCCACAAGGTGTGGTCACTGATCAAACATACCAACAGAGTGCCAAGTTAATAAACTTTTTTCCCTTTTAACCATTGGAACGTCTGACTAGTAAACACAGAAAACTATGTAGCAGTAAAAGTTGTTTTATTTACTTATGAGGAATTATTAATACTACTAATAACACAGTGAGAATTGAGAGAAAGCTATGCCCATGGGTGAAAAATAAAACAGGCACAAGTGCGTGATTATCAGTGGGGTTAACGGCAAAAATATTTTCTAAATATATAAAAAAGGAAGGTAAGTCGGAGAGGAGGAGGACATGATCATTCTTCAAACGTACTCAGAATTCTTATAACACACACACACACACACACAAATAAATCAGCTCATCAGTCCATCTCCAACGGTCAGAGCCCCACACCAAGACCTAATTAGATTCCTGATGACAGTGCTGAGGACAAATAATGGATGAAGAAGCCAAAATACATCACCCTCACTCCGTATTTTACTTTCCCGTGTGAAGGAAGCCGCACCCATGGACTGGAAAGACCCAACTCCACTTTGAATGGGGCTTCATCGTCCAGACCTGATGTTATAAAGTTATTCTAGGAGCCACTTTCAAATTCTGTGTGCCAGTAAAAAGAAGGGTGCAATCTGAATCCCTAATGTTGTTTCAAAGAACTATTGGTTTGGGGATATCGGCTACTCAGGTCACCGCCCTGAGATCGCAAGGGTTTCCTGTGTGTTTACCGCCGAGTCGATGGAGATGACAAGATTCACAGAAACCTTAGACATTGGTCACAGCTCTCCCCAAGCTCCCAACAAGTTCCACTGCTCCCTTTTTACCTCTGTGACTTTGAGATCAGCGAGGAATCGCCCCCGTGCCCTAAAAGAACTCACATTAAAAATACAGTAAAAAGTGTGTGTGCCGACAGATGCGTATTCTACACACATCGCAGAAATAAGCAGAGTCTGAAATGTCAGTAAAGGAGGTGATTGCATACGCTAGTTACAACAAAAGTGACAAATTCGTCACTGCTCTCAGAATCATGACACAATGAAGATCAAGAGATGGTGAATATGTTAATAAATGTCACCTAAATTCTGTGCCACTAGGCTGTGGATTACCGATGACTGTGAGCAATCCTCCCACTCGGCTATGGATTACCAATGACTGTGAGCAATCTTCTTAACATTTATAAAGTCCTGAAGCTGATGACAAAGTCACATGGTGGACTTTCTGAAGATGGAATCTGTTGGCATTATTTATTAAAATGTCCCAGATGTGTGAGACATGCATTCAGTTGAGAAATACTGGTGTTGATCCCTGTTTGTACACACTGTTAAGCAGGCTGAGTGCATAAAATGTTATAAGAATATTAAAGCTTATATGATTGTATTTTTAATTGAGAAGGTATCTAATATTTCTCCTAAGCCTGACTTTTGTATTATGTAGTAATAAGCGCAAATTACTTAGGAATTTTACACAAATGACTATCAAACACATTAATTTTTAAAAAGCCTCTCTTCCTAGAAATAAATTTATCTTCAAATTTATTTTCATTTCATTTATGAATCTGTGTGTTTCCCACATGTGTATAGATGCCTGCAGAAGTCAGATTTCATGAAGCTAGAGAGTTACAAGCAGCTAAGAGCCTCTCAGAGTGGGTACTGGGAACCATATTTGAACCTCTGTAAGAGGACCAAGTACTCTTACGCACTTAGTCCACCTTTGATTAATTAATAGTCAAATGCATAAGTCATTTTAACCTAGAAAATTTCCAAAATTACTCACCCATCGTATGTAATGTTTTCACTGTTAAGAAAATGTCACTAGTGTCAAATATATGTTTAAAGCATACACACAGCAAATAGATCACTGAAAAAGAGAAGCCCAGCATGGGCTGGAACCCATTTCATTGGAAGATACCTGAGATTTCACTTCCCAAGTTTCCCATAACTTCTTCCAGCAATATTTTGTCTTACTCTTGAATCATCACCCCAGCAGTGCTCAGTCAGGAGTGAGGTGAGTTCTCCTTTTCCAGTTTCTTCCAGACATGCTGCAGACATGTTGATTTGGCTAAAACTTACAGAGAAGAAAAGGAATGTCCCAAACTGAAACATAAAACACATAACTAAACTTAAATCTTAATATCCATATTTATATACATCTATAATACAGATACCGCCCTTTTCTCTTATTTTGTAGTAACAACCATACCGGAAAGGAGGTAGCTGCTTTTAATTTGAAAATGACAAAGAGAACATGTACAATGTGCTCTCTTCATTATGGCTGAGAGGAAGAAAGTGTCTATGCACCATCTTTAAAATGCAATGGTACTAGACTTTCTGTGTGTTGACAGACCTAGAAAGGACGTGTGAGATCACATCTACCTACCAGAGCTCTTAAGTCAGTTCCAGAACTCAGAAAAGAGGAACCCATGGGACACATGTTCTCCAACTGTCTGCTGCCATTAGCATAGGTTTGTTCTTCAGCCAAACCACCCAGGTATAAAGGGTGAAGCAAAACAATATATTCAGCACATCACTATCCACGAGTTAATCTAAACAACCTACCCTGCTTGTGCTCACTAATTAAGATTGTAAATCCTACTCCAGACTAGACTTACCCACAAGGACGCATGCCTCTGGGAAGCAAACACAAATATAGTTGGCCTTTCTCATCATTTGTGGATTCTGCAATTATAAATTTGCCTACATGCTCAGATGTACCTGTAACTTCAAAGTTGATACTCAGAGCTCTCATAGACAGTTGTGGACATGTGCAGAGCAGAAAAAAAATGTGAGAATTAGGCTAGTACCCTTAACAAAGGTCAAATATGGTGATGTTCTGTCTCCTTATTTCAGGTCTTCAAAACAGGTGTTCTCTTAATGATCGACCACTCACCATATTAATTTCTCATTTCTGTTTCTTCCGTTTGTTCTGTTTTTTCACTATGTAGCATGAGCTAGCTTTGAACCTGCAACTTCTACCCAGTTACTTCAGTGCTCAGATTAAAGACACCTGTTGTGACTCCCACCTAAGTTTATACATTTTGTTCATAATTTCACTACTTAAAGAATCTTCCAAATATAGTACTCTAGTATGTTAGTATGGCCTAAGCTATCTCCTTCTAAAATTCAAAAGATATAATCTTATATAAGCCCATGTGACTATTAGAGACAAAGTTGGCAGGATAAGTTAAGATTCTCTGACTCACTGAGGTCATGAGGCCTACACTCTGATCTGTCTGATGATATTGCCTGGTTCTCTCTCTCTCTCTCTCTCTCTCTCTCTCTCTCTCTCTCTCTCTCTCTCTTTCTCTCTCTCTCTCTCCTTTCCTTCCTCCCTCCTTTCCTCCCTCCCTCCTCACTCCCTCTCTCCCTTTGTTCTGGTCCCCACCCACAAAGAGAAGTTGATTACCTGTAATACAAGAAAAGTCCTCATCAAAACTGAGGGTACAGAAACCTTGACTGTCACTTTTGAAAACTATAAGCACATATATTTCTGTTTAAAATAACAACCTATGGTAACATGTCATCTTACACCATTCCAACTTGGAATACTGACTAGTGTTCCCAAGTACAGGAAAGCTGTGATGTACCTCTTCAGAAAAATAACCGCAGTTCTCTGTTAATTAACAAAAAATCTACTACAGCCAAACAAATGAAGATTAAATCTGTATATGTGTCTCGAACTATAATGTAAAAAAATTAATCTTGGAAGAAACATGTAATCTATGAGCCAGGAGACTAGAAAAAAAGAAAAAGAACTTAAGTACTCATTACATGAAAAAGAATCGTGCTGAAGGCAAAAGCAAGCATTCAACACCAATAAGACTTGCCTGTTTAGCAATGACTTTCCATTGAACTTACATAAGAAAAATGGCCTCCAGAGGGCCTGGCTTTAAATAATTCAAAAACACTCCATTAATTATTCATAGCAAGTATATGTTAACAGAGGCATTTAAAACAGAAACAAGTGCAAAACAAGGTGACATATCGATTGCTTGATTAAGATGACCAGAGACGTGCAGGACCTTAAGCCCTGATGTCCCTAAGGCGCAATGGATCTGCACTTATTAACCCAGGGTCTGCTGTGACTACAGAAGATACAGCAGACACGACTTCCTGAAATTTTTGCTGCACTTGTGTTCATACACATGACACTGACCTCAAGCTCCTGAGACTCTTTTCATGTCTCTTTAGTGCAGTTACTTTTTGCCTTGGAGAGTTTCCTTACATTCAGTTTTACTTCAGTTTTGCCCGTTAGCCTAGCCTTTGTATGTTTACGTAATCACATAGACTTTAGGATCTAGATTTATCATTAGTTATTTTTAAAATACATTATTTCCTCACCGGGATTTTTTTTTAACTTTTTATTTATAACAAGCACACTTTCCTACAGTCCCTGAGGGCAGTCAGCTGTAACATTTGATTTAGCTCCCTTCCAGTAAGTACAACATTTGACCAGAAGTTTCTACTGGTGAATTTTTCTGGTTGTACTGGATACACATGTTGCTCATTTCTTTTATTCATTGTCTTACCCTTTAAATCTATCAGGGCCATTATAAAAGACAGGGTCTAGACATTCTGGGAAGCCTTATGTTCTTCTGAAATATAGTCATTTTTAAATAAGCTTTTAACTTATCTATTCTCAAATTCCAGACTTTGAGAATCTCAGTCTAACTTTTTTATTGTATGTGAGCTCTTAATAAAACACCCTTTTTATTCAGAGAAAGTGTAAGGGTGGTGTTTGTACACATAAACTGGGGATCTCGCCTCCTGGATCTCTCTCACTATTAAACATTCCTCCTTACTTTGCAGATGACTTCCCACAATTCACCATGCCGGGATTCCTGTGTTCCTGTTCCGACCACCACACCACACCTGATATTCGTGACTGTCTAATATCAGGACAAACATCATCAAATAACCCCGAGAAAAGAGCCTTACCAACTACAAATTTGAGAGAGGGCTCTTATTTAAATTGCAGAAAGAACTGAAGGGAAACTGGGCAGGACTAAAACAGCCCAATTTAAAAGGGGGTACAGCCAGACCTTGGTGGGGCACAGTTTTAATCCCAGAAATTGGGAGGCAGAAGCAGGCAGATTTCTGTGTGTTTGAGGCCTACAAAGGGAAAGGGGGTCCAAGACATCCAGGGCTGTTACACAGAGAAACTCTGTCTCTTAAAAAAAATGAAAAAAAGAAAAGACATGGAGCACAGATCTAAGCAGAGATTTCTCAAAAGATGAAACGCAAGTGGCTGACGAACACTTTTTTAAAATGTTCACCATCCTGAGCCATCAGGGAAATGCAAATCAAAACTATTTTAAGATTTCATTTTATGCCAGTTAGAACAGCAAGGATCAATGATACAAACGACAGCTCATCCTGGCAAGGCTACGGAGCAAGGGAACACTCATCCATTGCTGGTGGGAGTGCAAAAGTGTACAGCGACTGTGGAAAGCAGTGTGCTGTTGCCTTAGGAACTAGGACTGTATCTACCTCTGGATCCAGCAATGCTATTCTTGGTATATACCCAAAGGACTCTACATCCTACAAAAAAGACACATACTCATCCATCACTGCTCTACTTAGAATAGTCAGACACTGGAAACAGCCTAGATGTCCATCAACAAATCAATGAATAATAAAATGGGTGCGTTAACACAATGGAAAATCAATTAGCTGTTAAAAATTGAAATTATGAAATAAAGAGGCAAATGAATGGAACTAGAAAAGAAATCCACGCTGACCAAAGAAACCCTGATCCAAAGAAACAATCATGGTGGGCATTATCTTATATGTGGATATGAAATGTATGCCCTTGAAAGGCGTGCTACAATTCATATAGCCACAAACATTAGGTATAGAATAAGAAACTATTGGGGGAGGGAAGGTCCTCTCCCTATGTAGGGTAATAGAAAACAGAGAGATACTGAGATAAACAGTATAAACAGGAGGGATACTGGAATGGGAGGATTAAACAAAGAGAAGGAAAGAAGAGAGGGGTAAAGAAGGAATAGAGAAGGGACATCTAACACTACGGACCATTTGAGGGTCCATATGTAAACCTACTACAGTAGACCGTTCTTAAGATATATAAATATATGAAAGAAATCTAAATGGAATCACAAGTAACAGGAAAGAAAAACAAACAATAGGACATCTCTTGCTGCCAAACAAAACCCCGAATGCCAGAAATGTTACACATAATGGAGTTGTTAGGCAAAGGGGCCTCGGAAATCCCCAAATAACTCAGGCAATTGGAAAGGCTTTTGGTTGTTCCCCCAAAGCTGGTGGTAATGTTACTGCTGAAAATGACATCTACATAATTCATTGAACACGGGAAGTCGAGCTGGTGCCTGCCTAGAGACTTTACTTCTACTAACTAGTGTTCACAGCACTGGAAGTTACTCTGTACACTACCAGAAGAGAAAAGTAAGCAGTAACCCAGCCACAAACTCTTCAATCTCCAGTGGTGTTTTGCCTGCAAGATATACTAGTGCAATAGAGGCACAGAAGTTGTGGGATAACCAACCAACACATGATTGAATTTAAAGCTCATTCCTTGGGGTAGAACCCATGTCTGAAATTGCTCTGGTGGTGAAGAAACTGAGGCTGTATAAGCCAGGCACCTAGCAGACAATCAAATACTATTATGCTAAAGAATAAAGCAATAAAATGGCTCCCAAGAACATTGTCCCTTATCATAATCATGACTTACACAGCCAACCTCAGAGAAACTTTCTTCTGCAGTAGACGGGAACAAATAGAGAGAGCCACAACTGGACAAAGTGCAGGGCTAAAGGGGATGTCTCTAGCGAACCCCTCCTGTAGGGCTCAGGAAACGATGCTGAAGAGGTGGTAGAGCGATGGTGAGAGTCAGTGGGGATGGAAGACTCTGGGAAAACAAGGCCTTCCAGACACAATGGGACTCATGTTCATATGAACTCACAGAGACTGTAGCAGCACACACAGGGGCTACAGGACTCCAAGCCAGGTAGGATCACAGAGCTGAAAGGCAAAGTAGACACAAGCCTTTATCCCGTACTAAGATGCCATCTCCAACTGATAATTGCTTGCAAAGACAATAGTAGTTTCTCCAATGAAGTCCCACTGAGTATACAAACCACTTGTAAGGGCAGGCTCCAGGTCAAGAGATGGCCAACACAAAATGAACTCAATAATATTTTAGGAGACATTTTGTCTCATGCTAGTTTGTTTGGGCATGTTTATTTTGTTGATTGTGTGTGTGTGTCTGTCTGTCTGTCTGTTTATGTGTGTAGATATGTGGGTGTGTATCTATGTGTTTCTTGTGTTTTTTCTTTATTCTCTTTATTGTGTTTTGTTTTATTTTTATTTCTTTGCCTTTTAATTTGCCTGTTTGTTTTCTAAAAAAAGAGGGAAAGAACTTGTGAAGTTAGATAGGTGAAGAGGCAGGGAGGATCTCGGAAAAGATGAGAAAGGGGAAATATTGATGAGAATATACGGGTAAAAATATTTTAATAGTAAATAAATAAAATCATAAAAACATTCTACCTAGCAAAGGAAAGAAAAAGAGAATATATAGTATAGAAAAATTATTTTCAATAAAAATTAACCCCAAAATTTCATCATATTATTTTTACTTCATTTAGTGTGTGCTGTTATAATCCCCCATCTCTTCTTCCTTATGCCTGGTGTCTAGTACTCATGAACTTTTTAAATATCCTTTCAACAGAGCTCATAATAATCATCTATAGGAGGGTTTGTATGTCAAGAGCTGCTCAAATGTAATCAGAAGTAGGAACTCCATTTCTAAAAGTAATGTCACTTAAGTATCAGTAAATGTTTTATTTCATTTCCCTGAATGTAAGAAACATAAAGGAAGGAAATCAAGATAGCATTGGCGTGTATCAATAGGCACTGATTGCTGATTCGCCAGGCTCAGTGAGCCTGTTGTCTGCAGCAGCTCTGCTTTAGGAGAGAAGTCAAAATCAGGTTTCCTTTCTTTCTCATTCTGAGGCCAGGCAGACAGAATCAGCTTTTACCTAAGTCATAGTCTCTGCCAAACCAGAACTTAGAGGCATTCCAAAGAGCGAGCAAGAACAACCGGTTTCCTAAGGTATGGTGCACAGCTGTCTGCACTGAGCAGCTTCACTTCCTTGGCCACACTGTGCTGATCAAAGTAAATCACGTGATAAGAAGGTGGATACTCCCTACACAGGAACTAGGAGTTTATGTTTTCTAAACAATTACCTAAAATACCAATGCAATAAGAAGCCATTTAGCTAAACTGTGGAGTAAGCAAAAGTGTTGTGCTGGAGGGCAATTAAGATTTCCCAGGAAAGGGTCTACAAACTTTCCTGTAGTGTGGTGATATTATATAATGTATATTCTGCTTGCTTGTTGTATTATCATTGCTGAGAAGATTCACTTCCTTCTCCCTGACTAGTCGATGATTTCCAAGAAGGCTCATCAGCGAACTACAAAATCTAGGCAATGCAACAACAAAAGCAACATGTATTATTAAACTCATAGAGTGGAATGAAGATATGAAACCTTTCTCTTTTCCAAATGCTACAGCTTTGATGTGTGGGAAATTCTAAGAAACCTCTGCAAGCAGCAGTAGTTAAATTAATTTAACAAATCCCTAGACAACAAGATGGGAATATAGTTTTTCTACATGAAAGCGAAATGAATTTCTAAGTGGAAAAAATCCATTCCATTTTAAAATTGCATCCAAAACTTTAAATGCTTAAAGGTATTTTTACTAAACAGGTGCCAATCTATGAAACTTTGCTGAAAGGAACAAAAGAACATCTCAGGCAACTCCAAGACCAGTCATAGTCATGAATAACAATGCAACATAATCAAGTTAATGATTTACCCAAAGGTGATCTATGAGTTCAACACAAAACAAGGGACGCATTCCAGTAGCGTTTTTATAATCTGGAAATCTCATTATAAAACTTTTCTATAAATGCAAATGAAAAAGACTTCCACTAAAATATAAAGCAGTTTTATTCATATTATAACTAAAGGCAACATAAATGTTCATGAACAGAAATGAGTACATGTTATATACAATACAATGAAATTTTTCTCAGCTACAGAAAAGTTTACTACCCATGTATTACTCTAAATAGGAAAAAAAATAGTAACATACCAGGTGAATGGAGCTAGACACAAAGAGTACAAGTTTGAAGATTCTATGCATAGTAAGATCTACTGGTTGAACTAATTTATTCAGATACTGCTAAGAGGCAATGTTATTCATCTTGATTCACCGGGTCATTTTATAAGTGTGCACATGATTTAAAAGTTAATGAACTGTTCTCTAAAAATGGACAATAATTAATATTGACAAAAAAGAAAGAAATTTTTCACCATTATTTGTTGCTGCTTATTTCATACTTTATATTAATACTTGGTAATAATTACTAAACTATGCCAGGCACAGTAATAAATAGATTTTTAAACATTGATAGAGAATTTTATTACTTGAAAATATACCAAAGGATTTCCCAAGCCTGTTTCAGGGTGATTACAAACCTCATAAAACATTTAAACACTGCCTATGCAGATGCTTTTATTATCGTTTTGAAAATTAATCTAATTATTGTGAGATTAAGTCGTCTGAGCTAGGCAACCTAGCTATTAAGTAGATTAGGAAACCAAGTTTGAGATTTCTGTGAACCTGCAGTTTTCTGTATTCTAAAAAATATATATTTTTGAGTAATAGTCAAAACTGGAAATTGGTGAGGACCCTTCTTCTCCCATGGGACTTTTACAAAAAGAGGCCAACCTAGCTGACTCATGGCTGCTTTGCTTTGTTCTCTCTTAGCTGTGTTTTGTAACTGACTAGTCTGTCTCATTTGGAACTCACACTGGAAAGAACAATTGCCTCCTATGAACTGTATTTATCTTGGGTGGTTAATGATCCTGAAGCCATCATCCACCAAGGTTACAGCTCAGGGAACTCTTCCAAAGCACCCATTAAGAGGGTTTTTTTTCCCCTGCCTTCAGAAGAAAGCTCCCTATGAACTCTTGCCTTCTGACTCATCTGCCTAGTCCAGCACATTACACTGTGCCCTAAAGGCAACCCATCATCCCCCTGCCAGAAATCCAGTTGAAGGCATGAGCTTATTTCTCCTGGGAGAGATGTTTCATACCCCTCAAGCGATCTCCTGGACATTTTGAATGTTTTTCTCCTTGTATGAGCACTTTTTATTTAAAACGAAGCAAAGCATATATTTTCTTTACCAGATGTTTTCTTCATCATTGTACATTTGCTGTTAGTAATACATATAGAAGACTAAGTTTGCCTCTCTCTCCTTACCCTACCGTGTGTGTGTGTGTGTGTGTGTGTGTGTGTGAGAGAGAGAGAGAGAGAGAGAGAGAGAGAGAGAGAGAGAGATGACAGAGACAGAGATAAGGAGAAAAGACAAGTAGGGAGAAGATAGGGAAAGGGGATGAAAAGGAGAGCCACTAAAACGGTTGGGTTGTTTGATCTAGTACACTGTTCAATAATTCCTAATCCATGACAGCTGAGACTACTTCCAGCTTGCCATTTCCCTTGCAGACAAAGGAGGGAAGGAGGCCAGAAAGTAATTTACTTCAGGCAATAGCAGAATCTTCTTTGTTAAAGGCATATTTTATGGAAAGCTACATTTATAATATCAATAACTTCATGGCATATAAAAATGCAAGATGATTTTCACATAATGCCATAAACGTAAAATGGCTTCTTCCCAAGATACTCATGTTGGAATCCCCAGAACCTATGAATATGCTCCTTCACATGGAGAAAAGGGGATTTGCAGACGTTATCAAATTAATTATGTGGAGATGGAGATTTTGCTAGGTTGTCCCATGGACCTGTGCTCACATAGGTCCCTAGAAGAGAGAGGGAAGCATAGTAAACACACGCAGATTGAAGATGTTGACTTGGAGGCAGAGGAGACTTGAGTCCAGATAGTCAACAGAGACTGGAAGAAACAGATGATCAGGTTTTCCCGGGCAGCAACAAGAAGGGTGCAGTCCTGTCAACACTGTGGTTCTAGCACAGAGAGATTTTTACACTTGGAATTATAAAATAATACATTTGTGTTGGGTTAAGCCAGTCAAGTTATGGCACCTTGTTTTGACAGCAACAGAAGACTAGAGTGTATGGGATAGAAATATGGAGTCCTTGACCCCTGCCTTCATTCATATGTGAGCCTCTGTTTGGTAGTCTCCATGGTCTGTGACTTCTGCTGTGAGAAGATGCATTTGACTGCCTTAGGGCTCGGTCATTACTGGAGCAGCACTTGTCCTCTCCCTCACTAGAAAAGGGTCATTTTCTGGCAGTGTTTAGAGTTTATGAATTTTAAGGAATTAGCTTTGATAGTATTTGAGCTTTTGGGTGGGAGGCCCCAGTTCAAAGTTAGTAGCTAATATTTATTGAATTAGCATGAGAACAAAAATGACTGCCTAAGGATTTTTTGATGAAGAACAAAAGATGTCTGTTATCTAATAACTGGACCAGGTCTCAGAGGTCCTTTTAATTTCTGTAGATCTAAATATGTCACACTTCCGAACAAATGCAAGTTTAATGGGGAGTGGTTTACATCACGAAGCATGTAGTGTTGAGGCCAACAGCTTGTGGAAGACGGAACACAGGAAAGCTACACACTAATGGTACCAAGGGTTTAGGTTCTGACAACTTTGACTCTAACACTGAACTTTTATGTCTCAGCTAGAAGGTTTCAAAAACGTCCCTTGATATTTGTGCATTATTTTTATCTTACACTGCATGGAGAATTGAATGTATTTACCACTAAAGCTTTTGTGAGAATAAAAAAAATATGAACAAAAGAATGAAGCTTAGATTCTTCTGGGAGAGCAAGTCGCCATGATATAAACTCTAGTCTGCAATACTACAAAGAAAGTGATTTTACTTTTTATAAAAAGTAGAATGTGTTTGTAGAATGCTAAAGTAAAATAATTCTAATTTGTACAGAGAAAAGTAAGAGACAATGTTGTCAACACAGCAATTCATACCACATACTGAGCTAGCTTACTCCTGTTCACAGACCGACAATATTAGTTGGTCCATTAATACCAATATGCTACTGGATATCGCTTAAAGAAATAAGATTAAAGGGATCAAACACAGCAGGAATGTAAGATGGCAGTAGAATAGAGGCAAGACCCTTGACTAGTTCGTGACTTAGGCCACCCACACAGGAGACTATGACAAGTTCACCTGCCTTTTAGACACTGCTATTTCTAAATAGTTCAAGTCTTGAATATCTCCTATGTTAGTGAGGATTTCTACTGTTGTGATAAAATGCCATGATCATAAACAACCTGGAGAAGAAAGAGTTTAATTCTGCTTATAACACTCAGGACACACTCTATTGCTAAGGAAAATCAGGGTAGAAATTCCAGCAGGGCAGGAACTTGGAGGCAGCAGCTGATGCAGTGATCATGGAGAAGCACTACTTGCTGCTTTCATGGCTTACCCAACCTGCCTTTTATAGAACCCAGGCCCACCAGCCACAGGGAGCCACTGCCTACAGTTGGCTGTGTCCTCTCTCATATATCCTCGGTCAAGACAATGTCCACAGGATTGCTCACAAACCAGTCTAGTGGGGTTAGTCTATCAATAGAGATTCCCTCTTCCAAAATCACTGTAGCCTGGGTCAAGCTGACAAAAACTAGCCAGCGTGTCTCAGTGGAAGCTGGCATTAAGCCAGTATTTGGTAATTATAGAAAAAACAGTAGTGAGGGTAGGTGTTTAGTTACTCTTCTGCTTCTGTGATGGAACACCATGACCAAAAGCAACTATGGAAGCATTTACTTTGGATTAAGGTTCCAGCCAGAGTCAGTGAGTGGATGGTGTATATTGCAGCAGGCAGCCAGAGCAGGGAGCTGAGAAATCACATTTCCAACCATAAAGAGGTCGCTGAGAAAACTGTAAGGAGGAAGAGGCTGTGAACTCCTAAAGCCAACCACCCCTCAGTGATTCACTTCCTTCAGAAAGGATGCACCTCCTAAATAATCGATAACCTTCCCAAACAGCACCACCAACCAGGTGGCAAGTAATCAAATGTAAATCAAATGGTACTTGCCATTCAAAACACCATGGTAGAATCAGATTGAATGCTTCAGGAACATTTGACAGAAATCTTATAAATCTTGACTTTGGAAACTGTTTTCTGCTTCACAAATTACTTTTAATAATACAAAACTGCAAAAAACATGACTGGGAGGGAATGTACCAATGATTTAATTTATAGAATTAGAGTAATATGAGGTTATTGGAAGTTTTATGCATTCTTTAAAAAGTATTATATTTTATTTCCAATAAAGATTGGAAGAAATCTTTCATAAATTAGAATTTATCATTGCTTACAATATAACACTAATATAAATATATATATGTAAATAAATATATCAATATATCAAAAATACACAAAAAATAAGGAAACAGATAATAGAGAGAAAAGAAGAAGAAAATATACATAGAAAAGGAAGAAGGCAGGAACAGAAGAGGGAAAGAATGAACAGAGGGATGAACAACTTGTTGGTTTATTAGGAATAGATAATTACATGATTATGTCCAGTACGGTAGAACATTACAAAGCAGGTATTCTGAGCAAGAATGGCACTACTTTCCAAATGTCACAATTACAAAAAAACAGTCCAAAGGAAAACCAAACATGACCAGAAATACAAGGGGAAGAGTGGGAGCGACATTTCGAGACTTTTAGACTAGGAGAGAAGAGCATACCCAGGTATGCCACAGGTAAAAATTGATCCACGTGGAGGTCTAAAGGAGAGAGTATCAGTCCCATTACAAAAAGGAAGAAAAATAGGAAAACATGTTTCTCAATTACAAAGAGATAAATACAGCAGACAGCCAAGTGCAGCCTCTACTGCCCTCAGTTGTCTAAATGCTTTCACATGTTGTACATATCTTGAAATAGCACGATGACCCTTTCCAGTAGGCATTATTATGTGCTGGTTTTATAATTCTCATACTAAATAAAATACATTGAGAAATTTGGGGGAATCAAAAAGTCATAGTCACAATCGGCACTGAATTTTGAGCCGGTTTCCAGAGAACCAAACTCAAAAACGTTTGCTCTTCTCACTACCAAAGGTACTGCTCCCCCAAGAACTAAAGGGCACAGTTTTAGAACGAGAGTCTTGTGTGAGTCACTTGTGTTAAACTTGAGCAAAGCAAAAAAGAAAAATTATAAGTGAGATTGAAGGTTGAAATCTTCAAAACATTTAACACTCCAACAGGAATCCCCAACCACACAGAAGCTCAACATACACCACTGCTTTTAGCATGACCCTGAGTGAATTCTAGAGTGTTCGTGTGTGTGTTTTCACTTAGGATATTGTAATTTCTGAATATCTCTAAAGTGAATTAAACAGCAATGTGTGAATTCCCCTAGAGGGAGAAACCTTACTTACTTATTTATATCACATAATAAAATTTTTTGGAGAGAAGAAATATATGCTCATGGGATAGTGGAGAATGTAATCACAATTATGTTCCAACTGGATAAGCAATAGACCAAACCATGCCTAGCTACCCAATTAGCCACGATAATCAAACTCTAGTTACTCTCCTAGCGTAATTGTTCATATTTTTTGTAGGAACATATGGAGCGACTGTAGACAGCACTGCCTGACAATTAAAATCTGAATGATCATAGTGCTTCAAGATGTCTGCTCACTAATTAGAAAAGTGATGGAAGAGGCACAGTCTGCAAGTGTGTCAGGAGTCAGAGTTAACTCGTGTGCTATTCTATATGGAAGGTTATGGATCATTTTCTCTAAAACACATTAGAATTTCATCATCTCTTTCATGGGATTAAATCTGAGAACACAACTATGAAGCAATCATTTGTGTTTATAAGGGATTCACCCAAAGCATGGTTACAGATGTTTCCTATCGAGCAATGTAAAGCCAAGGGAAAATTCACTGTTGGAAGTGCAGAGTGGCTGCCCTAGGTTGAGATCTTCCTCTGCTCCATTTAGATGACTCTTCTGTCTGCCCTGATCTCCCAGGATCTCTAAGACAGTAGGGAGGGTATTTAAGGCTTAGTCTAAAATCTTGACGTTCCCATGAGCTGTTGGGTACCTGGGTTTTGGGATGAAAGTCTGTTTACCTCAAATGCTTCATTTTACCCACATCCCTTTGTTATCTTTTGGAAAACACTTTTCACATCCTCTCTTTCCACCTCCAGCACAATTCTTCTTTGAATATTTCAATGTGTCTGTCGAGATGAGAATCAGTGTCTTCTAGGAAGTCAGTAAAAAAAGCCCATGACAAGTTATAAAGCTACCGTGTATTCCCAAAAATTCCCCAAGAGAAATGTCTAGATCAATAGCCTAGAAAAGCAATAAAATGATTTGAGGGAAAGACTGGGCAAATGTGACCATTGTGTGTGACCATTTCCTAATTAGACAAGGAACTCATGATCACCTCTCAGGCTGGACCAAGGAGATATGCAGAGGGTATGCAAAGGTTGCTTGCTGATTCTTCCTGGGATGCACTCAGTGGGTGGCCTGTCTCAAAGACTGCCTCAGTCTCCATCCTAGGTCTCACTAGAGTCATGAGACCAGGGATGCACCAGCAGTATCCCGCTCACTGCCATCCTCTTCCGCTTGGGAGTTTTCTCACTTTTCCTTAATGAATCTACTTTGGCTCTTCTTAATCCTTGAACATGCTTTTTGTTTGTTTGTTTGTTTTGTTTTTTGCTTTTCTTTTCGTCAGAGCATTAGACATGAACTCAGAAGCTCCTAGCTTAGTAGAGCTTTGAGGACTATGGTCATCTAGCCTCCTAGTTCACCCGATAAGAATACAGAAGCCAAGAGAAGCTTGGCTCTGCTCTGGAGATTTTTTGAGCAGAAGTGCAAAGGTGAAGAAGAACAGAGCCCAGAAAGGTGGCACAGGCCTATAATTCCAGCCCAAAGCTAAGGCAAGAGAAAAAAGGTCCATTGTGCTTTTAAAAACAAGTAAGCTCAAGTAACTCTGTCTCAAAACACTTAAAAAGAGCAAAAGTATGAGAGACTAGTGTAGCGATGATAATCCATGCTGGATTCCACTCAGAAGAGAACAACGGACATTACTAAGTGTGGAAGATAGGTGAGTTCTAGGAAAGCAGGCAGGAGCATTGGTCCCAGTGGCAAGCATGGGGGCTCGCCCAGCTAGGCCCACAGTCACCACCAACTTTGTTGTGAACAACTTTGAACAGGGATGTAAGGCTTTGCAGACTTTGCCACACAACACCAAACCATGTGCTTCACTGCCCCCAGTTCTAAATGCTGCTTGTGTTCAAATCAGATGACCCACACAGTTCTCATTGGCTAAGCCAAACTCTTCTAACCAGCCAATAGGATGGCTAAGAGCATAAGGAACTAGAACTAGAAACCATAGAAGAGATTCACCCTAGGTCTACACACACACACACACACACACACACACACACACACACAAACAGCAAAAAGTAAATAAACCCAGAGGATTTCAAAATGCCGACACAACATTGAGTAAATAATATAGCATAATTTTCATAGTCTACAAGGACAACATCAAAGAAAAGGCTAAAAAATATGTCAGATTTGATTCTTCATGCCTTACAGAATTCTCGTGAAAAGAAGAGTATCCAGTGTGGTTGATGGATAGACCAACATATAGTGTGTGGGAACTCTCATGTGTGAGTGTTTATGTGTGTGTATGTGTGTGCGTTAATGGTGATGTGGTTTGAGTTCAGCACTTAAGACAGACTAAGAAACTACCACTCAGACACATCCTAATTCCCTTCACTCCAATTTTAAACTGTTTTATAATTGCTGTATTGTTGACAAAGGCCAAAGTATCTTAAAGAATTTAAAGACATTTTAAATTCACCATCTATACCATCAAAGAAGATTATCTTCATGGGTTATATGATGTTTGCAAATTAACCAAACTAATCTCCATATGGCCAAATAGGAGTTTCATAACCAACACTAATTACCAGGTGATGAAAAAAGATGAACATTTTTAGCTCTCCATTGAATGCTTTAAATTAGAGCAAAACTCCAAAGGCCCACTTTGCATACAGTTAGGAAACAGCCAAATGATTTGCTGTTTCAAGGCAATAATGATGAAATCTGGCTGAGTGTGGAACGACCTGGGGAAATGAGCTAAATGCAAACCCAGGGCTCTATTGTACAATACTGATTTTTTTTTAATTATAGCTCATGGGCTCAAGTATACAACACATCTAATGCCTTCTTCAGTAATTGGATATTCTTGCTATCCATCCCCAGGCAGATTTCTTTGAAATCATGTGATTTTCTCCTCATGTGAGATTTATAATGGGAGGGCTAATAACGAAGTAGGATTCAAGTGTTCTGAAAAGCCACTTAAATATCTTACTGAACTAAATATATGACAATAATTCATATGCCTGGAAAAATCCATAGAAAACACTTTTCCCTCCCGAACTAGCATCCATACACCTCTAATAATTGAAATGCTTACAAAAACATCTCTAGTAGTCTTTGAAGGGATATATAAAGATTTATTAACAGTTCTAATGTGAAATATTAGTGTGTATTTATTAGGATCTTTTTCTGGAAAGATGTGGCTTCATATCAGCCTTGAGAAATTACAGATAAGAGTTTAAAGCACTAAATTCAGCAAAAAGATGGATTTAAAGGTCACAGTAAACATAGCACTAACCCCGTAAGAACTGCCACATATTACCTAAAGGACAAGAAGAAACAAAGGGGAACTGGAGAGGCCAGAGTGACTTGTCCACAAGGACTCTGGAGTGTTCTGCGTTGCCCTCACCTGAGGTGCCCCAACACAATGTGACATGGAGAAACTTCTATTTGAAAGGTTTTTGGATAAAGAAATGAGGTTTAACCCTCCCTACTCCTGTTGAAGAGCCTCACCGATGGAGTCTTTGTGGGTTGTTTTATTTTCATTATAGGTGTTGGGGTACTAAAAATACTTTCATGATTACACTCCATTATCACCTGTGTTTTTCTAGTAAAACATGACATTATTCAACTATGCATTAACCTATTGTAGAAGACTGAAACTACATAGATAAGCAAGAATCTTCAGTCCAGTGGGATAACATTAGTCCAAAATAACTTAGATCCTATGAATAACTAAAATAATGGGGTTGAAGGATTCAAAGATAAAATAATAAGGAGGTTTGATTTGTACAAGAGGCATAAAGCACTCAATAAATGTACACATTATTTTATGTTATTTTTAAATACATAGAAACAAAAAAAAGTAATATCTGTGATCCGATACATGCCATATACATGCATTTATTACTATGCTGTCCCCCATAATATGTACAGAGGTAAAAATAAAAATGACAAGTCAGTCATATATTGAATGTCTGTGGGTAAACAAGTCATTTAATAAAACAGTTTGAAATTAATCATTTAAAGTATAAATACAAAATTATGAAAAAAATAAGCTAGCAGCAGACAGAAATACTGTCTGAATGCAAGCTAATAACACAGAAACCAAAGACTAATGAAAACAGCCATGCAGTTACAAATTCTAAAAATTAAGATAAAGACCCAAAGTAACAAACAAAATCCAGTACTCAAGATGACATAAAACTATGAGTGATGTTTTTGCAGTAATTGATTATTATAAGAACCCCACTTCAAAACATAAAGAGCCAAAATGTAAATATATACCCAAACAAACAAAATGCAAAGGCTCACCCCAAACTCTGGCACATTCCATATAATTCACACACTTGCCAGACTGAAATAGCAGAGAGATGAAAAGAGAAAGGAGTAGAAGAGAAGAAAAGGAAGAAAAATAAGAGAGAAAGAAAGGAGCAAGGGGGGAAGAAGAGTAAGAGGGACTTTATCAGCATGACTATTTAGGATTTGACTTTTAGTTAGACATACAAAGATCTCCCAAAGAGTGCTCAAATAAGCCAGAACTGTTCCGGTCTATAGCTGAAGCATGGGCTGGCTCAACTCTGTGCTCTGACATCTCCAAAGCCTGCCCTTGTCTTTGTAGTCTAAGATGAGGTAAATATAGATCTGAGTCAGCAGAGGAAAAAAATAAAAAAAAAAACAGGTAAAAACAATAAATAAAATATATGACACTGCCGATTTCTGCGAAAATATCATGAAGATATAATCTACCCACACAAAGAATATCCATGCTTGGAATGGAAGAAAAGTGGCGCTAGAATTGGCGAGGAAGGAGGGATTGTACAGTAAAGTGTCAGAGACATGTGGTCATTCACCCAAAAACTAAACAAATTATGCCATTTTTTCTATCATTAATAGAAATGAATATCAGTTCCAATAGGGAAATATAAAGCCTTTTGTTCTAATTTTAACCTTTTGAAGTGACTAGGCGTCATGTTGCCCAGGCTGCTCTCTAACCTTCACACTTGCACCTCCTCAGCCAGGGTAGTGGGCACATTTTGCTCTTCACATTTGAGACCTAATCCCCAAAGTATGCAGAGTTCATACATATTGTATCATCTAACCACCAGCCAGGTACCTAAAACCGATCCCAAACTGCCTTGTATTGGTCAGGATTTTAGCAGCTGGAACAAAGGCTCTTCTGGGTCATCTAAGGAAGTGATCCACACTTAGCTGTGCCTTCTATAAAAGAGCTACAGGCACGGAACTTGAAGTGAGTTATCAAGAGTCACTCACAAGGTCAAATTCTGCTGCCAAGAAAGAAACTACTTGTGACACTTATAGAATTAAGAAATGATTGACTTCGGAGCCACATGGCCTCTGCCCTGATCTGAAAGCGTGGATCATAATGCCCATTTGTGAGTTAGAAATCCGATTCTATACCTGACCCAGGACAAAGACACCACTGTGCTTCTTAACAGACCCCTCACTTCAACTCTCCAGAATGACTCAGTTCCAACTCTGAGACACCTAGGAGCTACAGAATCTCAGTCAGATGAGTCAGATTAAAAGAAATGCAGAGTGTGTATAAAATGCACCTGCAAGAAAGGTTTGGCCCATGGAAGTGTTTAGACCACTTTCTAGACAGCCCCATTGCCAACAGCACCTTCACAAGCGGAGGGCGGCAGAACCATAGATAGAACCAAAGATACCAAACAATAAGAAAAAGTATGGACAAGTTTGATAATTTATTCACATGAAAAGAACTTGTTTAAACCTCCTGGCTATAGGGAATTGCCCGTACAATTGTAAGGGCAGGCACACCAGCGGTGTGGACAAGTGGGCAAGAGCTCACATTGCAGTCATGAACTGGCTGTCCATGGGGCAAACTTGCAAATCAAAACCTCAGGGATGATTTCTGCTAAACCTAAGGCAAAATTTCTTTTCTAAAATGCTTTAGTCTTTGGTCTAAAGTCTTCAATTAATTGAACAGTGTGCGTGTTTGTGTATGTGTGTGTGTGACAAAGAGAAACTGCATGCACATACATACACACACACACATATACTGATGATAACATTTTATTTAAAATTAGATGGTTATCAACTCTACAAATCCTTTCACCACAAGACCTAAAATAGAATATAGCCAGACAGCAAAGCCAACTCACCAAGATAATATACAACTTTAATAACCACAGATAGAAAATCTCCATATGATGGCACAAAAGAAATTATATGAATTTGCTTTGCTTCAAAAACTCGGCAACATTTTTAAGGAATTTATACAACTATTAAAAAGGTTTTTATATAAAAGGGCATTGAATATAAAAATAAACAATCTGAATCCCAAACAAATTTGAAAATAAAATAAAAGATAAAATTTAAAGGAAAAGTCCTGGATATTACTGTGGATGAGTTATTATAAGTCTTAGATGTTTACAAGGGCAATTGTGCCCCGACTTCATTACGGCAATCAGATCTCTTGCATGGTAATTAGATTTGTATTTAATAATGCCAACTAAAGCTGAGCAGAGAAACACCACAGACTGGTTGGAGAAACAGAACCTAGGAGACTTCCATTCGAATGGTACAAATGATTAAATACAATTTAATATATGTCCAATCACTGAGCATTAAATACCCAGCCTAGACTGCTTTCCAACAGGAAGAAGAATTTGAAAATGACAACCTTTTAAACCTTTTAAACTTTGGTCACCTCTTTGCACCAGGATGTGACTTTCCAGAGGTACATTTACCCATTTTCACAGGCTTCACCGGAACATAGTGAAAACACAGCACTTTTAAATGATAGACAATGAGTCACCCTCCAGCGGGATAAAAATAGAACGAAACTGACAAACATCACCTGCAGTAAAGTTAGCCCAGCAGTAGGCAGCGGGGTCGGGGAGGGGGAGTATTAATGTTCATTAATGAAAGCAATGTGAGATGCAGATGGAGTCTTTTTAGTGGTCCAAACGTGAGGTTCACTAACCTCACGTTTGTGAGGTTCACTAACGTGAGCAGAGAGTGAGTGCATCCAGTGAAATAAGACCCATCCCTGGCTAATTTCCATCCCGTCTAATCAAAATAAATATCTTTTAGAAAATAAGACTGATTAATCATGAATCAATTCTAAAGTGAAGGTAGCTCTTCTCGGTGCTAATTAAGGGGAAATTTCACCTTATGAAAACCACACAGGGCCTCATGGAGTGGGATGTGTAGGCTTCAATGTACCATAAACTTCAAGAACATAATATAAATTATTATTGCATTTATACATAAAATAATGAATTGAAATAATATTATATAAAAAGCTGTGGTATAACAAGCATTTGCCCCCATATGTAAGTGAACATGCTACAATAATAATGAATATTCTTGATCTGACAATCTCTACACTGCTGGGTAGAGGTTGTATTGCTATTGTCCATTGAAGTTGACATTATTGTTGCTTATTCCCTGTAAGTTTAACAGAGAATAGCAGCAACAACAAAAAAGAACTATGCAATTTTTGTAACCATTTCAAATCAATAAACCAAATTGCCTACTTCTGTGTGGGCCATGACAAGGGAAGACATCTATTGTTTTTTGTTTTCATTAAATTATCACATATTTCTGAGTTCACGAGTACACCCAAAATTTTGGAAGGAATAAAGCTTAAGCCATGCAAGATCCCATGTTTAGACACAAAAACAAAAAGAGCAATTCAAATGGAAAATTACAAAGCCAGAAAAGGGTAAGATTCCCGATGTAGAAACTCAGGAGAGAGAGAGAGTCCTGATAAGCTAAGCCATGCCAACAAATCCTACCATTGTTTTGTTTTGTTTGTTTCTAGAGGGAGGGATGTAATGAGGATATTGGAATGGGGCATTAATGTGGAGAAGAGACGCAGTCCAAGTAGAGACCTGAGCAAACAAAAATATGGCAGGCAAGAAAGAGTCCATGGGAGGCATTTAGTTCACAGCTGAGAGCTCAAGTAGGATTCCCTGAGCCACCACTGCAGTGGTGAGAAGAGTGTTTGGGGTTCAGGAACTGAGAGGGTCTCTGCACTTTTCTACTGGACTTTGGGAGCTCAGCCCAGTGCTTCACTGCTGGTCTCTTCCTCTGCTTCCACCAGTTGCAGGATAAAGGTTCTATGGTGACATTTAAGATACTCATCAATCTGACTACAAGGCAAGGCCAGTTCAGGCACCCTCTCCACTATTGCTTAGGGTCTTAGCTGGGGTCATCCTTGTGAATTCCTGGGAGTTTCTCTAGTGCCAGGTATTTTGCTAGCCCCATAATGGCTCCCTCAGTCAAGATACCTGAGTGAGAATACGAGCAAAGAAAGAGGTTCAGACCATGATGGGTTCACCCACTGAAACAGTTTACCTCTGCTAATGGGAGCTCAACAACTCCTGCCTGACAGGGAAGGAACCAGCAAAGGACCTAGGCCCTCTAAATGTGGGTGACAGTTGTATGGCTGAGACAGACTTCAGACTCACTGTCAATGGGACCAGGATTTATTTCTACTGCTTGTACAGGCATCTTGAAACACACTCTTTTTGGAGGGATAACTTACTCAGCCTAAGTATAGTAGGGGCCTTCCCCAAAGCAATGGGATAGACTTGGTTGACACCCTATGGGAAGCCTTACCCTCTCTGAGGAATGGATGGGGATGGATGGGGGTAGGTAGAGGAAACTGGGGGGGTGGGAGAGTGGGAACTAGGATTGGTATGTAAAATGGAAAAAGATATATTTAAAAAAATAAAATGAAGATACTGCACTTTTTCTGAAATACACAAGAAAGACTACTTACCAGATGGGAATCAGAGAGAGTCATGTGATGAGCTAAAACAAAAAAAAAAAAGAAGTAGAAGAAGTAGTAAGTGGCATTAAATTGAGCTAAATTTGGCCTAAGACTGACTCCATACTTCCAGTTTCCATTTTATAAACTGTAACCTAAGTTAGTATGCAATAAAGGGTGTGTATGTGTGTTTCAAATTTGTGCTAGTGCACATGTGCATGTGTGCATGCAGTATGAAGGACAGAGGGCAAATTTAACTGTCATTCCTCATACACTTCCACCTTGTTTTTGAAGACAGGGTCTCTCATTACCTGGGAGATTGGACCAGCTGGCCAATGAACAGGAACCACCTGTCTCTGCCTTGCCAGGATGGAACCTTTAATACATCACCACAGTTGACTTTTTTTTAATGTGTGTTCCCATGCTGGAACTCAGATTCTCATGCTTTCAAGATGAACCCTCTATTGATGAAGCCTCTGCTTCAAGAATATATTCTTATGAATCTCTGAGTCTCAGTTAATTTCAGCCTGCCTTCCAGATCAAGCCAATCACACATATCAGGCCTCCCCATATCAAGTCTAGAGAAAGCTTTTTTTTTTCTTATGGCAGAAGAATTTCTGTGCTTTACTTCCTGTATTGCCTATACAGCTATGCATGTCGATATATGGTTCAGTCAAGCTCTGATTCCCTCTTAGTTCACAGTGCTACCTGAGTCATAATCATGTTCTGTTCCAGCTCTACTAAATTTGTCCCATTTTTTTTTTGATTTAACAACAACGATTAGTCAAAACTGTTAGGAGGCCCTGGATTTCACAGTGTGTGTCAAAAACCTGTAAACTGGGTGGATATGTAGATTATGTGTGAATATAGGTTAAGACTGAGAATGTGTGGTGGCATACTGAATTAGCACACCCTGGGAGCATCCCTGTGAAGGTGGTCTATGGTCTTTGTATTCTCAGGTGATGGCAGGACAGAGGGCAGAGAGGAAGAGAACTTTGACAAATCCCAACTCTCAATGGTTAAAGAGTGGCTGCCATGGTGGGAGTCCAGAAAGTCAAAACTAAGAAGAGCAAAATGACAAAGGAAACAGGTGTAAGAAACTAGAGATTTTGTTTTCTTCTTAATTTCATCAGAGTAGCAGTGGCCAATTATGTAAGTCAGTGATATACAACGTGATTTTGCATTCATATATTTTATCGTGATTATCAAGTCCTGTCATCCAGCCACTATTTTCTCATTTGTAATATGTTATGAACAGTTAAGATCTACTCTTATAGTGAGCTTCCCATATTCAATAAAACATTGCAAACCTGACTCACTATTTTTTTTAAAAAAAAATTACATTCCCTTTCTGGCTTATAGTTTGCTCTTGGCCAAGCAATAAGAAATGAACAGTGAAGATTCTTCCATGCCTCTGAGAAATCAGTTAGCATGAGCCTAAAAAGAGTTCCATGCATTCAGAATCTTCTACGTACTGGATGATACCAGCAGGAATGAAGTGGTTTGAGTAAATGGTGAACTCAGGTCTGAGCATACTGATCTACTTGGGACACTAGGGTATAAGGAGATACATAAGATATAACTGAAATGACAAAAATTCCTGAGACGTGAAAATATCTCAACAGAGTCAAATGTCTGAGAAACATTCAGCTGAAGACCGGGAAAGGAAAGCATGGGCGAAGGAGAGATAACTGGTAAAAGAAGGCTCTGAAATGGTAGGAAGCAAATCTGGGGCAGAAGGCTCGCTGAGTGCAGGGTGTGCCTCCGTCTCCACTCAAGTGTTTAGGTTTTATGTCATGTCAATGACAACCACAAGTTAAGGACAGTTCATAAGCAAAAGTCTAGGCTAACAAAAAAATGAGCAAAATAGTTGTACACATAGTCACAACTGTTTCTTCTGAAGCCTAGGACCCTCCCCAATTTCTTATAGCTATAGAAGAATAAAAAGGAGTTTGTAGTGGCACTGAGTGGAAACATATACAGACTTAGCACGTGTGAAGCATAAGTAGATTTAGCATGTGTGCACTCATGCAAACATTGTCTTGAGGAGAACAGCACATTAAGGGTCTGAAAGCCATAACCCAGACTTAGAAAAATATAATTCAACCCCTTTGTGGTGTGATTGGTTGTACATTAAGCAGCTGCATGATAAAAATTGGTTCCGAACACTTTTCCTGTTCCCTCTGATATACCATGATATACAAAATGCACAAATTTAATAGATATAATTCTTTCATATTTTACTTTTTCATACTTCAAAGTAGTTTAGGTTTTGAAATAATGTTGCTTTGTTTACATGTATTTAACTTAGTGATCATTTTGATAGCATAAATACTATTTAAGAATTATATGTAAGTGGGTGTGTTTGTTGAAACAAGCAATAAGACAGTCTGACAAGATTTGAATTTAAATGTCCCTCATGTAAAACTTGATCCAACCTGTGGCACCGCTGGAAGGAGGCACCCTCAACACATAAGATCTAATGGAAATGCATCAGTTGGTTTAGGTGTGTGTCCTTAAAGCAGGATTCCCGTGAGCAGTTTTGCTCCGCCCCAAGCCCCACATAGCATGCTGCCTCACCCCAGACCCTGGAACAAGGGAAGCAAACCACGTACTGACACCTCTGAAACTGTGAACCAAAACAATCACTTTCTTCCTTTTAATTTTTCTATTTCTGTTATTCATCAAACAGCTAGCACAATGTCTGTTCAAAAATACTATGTGCAAATATTCCTGATTCAGTAAGCCTATCCCAAGAACAGGAGAAAGAAAAAAAAATTAAAATGTAACAAAATAAAACATCTTAAAAGATAAGCTTTTAAGAAATTTCAAAGGTTCTTTTTTTCTTCATTAATTTCCAAGTGATGTGAGACATCAGTGAAAGATGGTAAAATTTCAAAGTTTTTTTTTTTCTTCATTAATTTCCAAGTGATGTGCGACATCAGTGAGGGATGGTAGGATATGGCATCAAACATGCTTGCTTTGCTTTTTAAAGTTGCGATTTAAATATTTTTCAGCTCAGAAATGGGAGTAGGAGCATATGGAAACCCCAGTAGCCCAGGGTAGACAATAGGGAAACGAGTGAGCACCTGGCAACTGAAAATGAGTTATAACCCAGTCGCAGCTGGAGAAAGATCGCAGGGAGAAAGGCAAAGTCACTCTGGTCATTAGTGTCGTCCTCACAATTCTTCAGGAACAGTGGGGCAGCGTGCCCCCCCTTCCTGTCTCCTGCTGTCAACCTCCATGTGGACAGTTCCCAGTACCACAGGCACTCAGGACTGGCGGAGATCTTACATACTGTTCTGTCTGACAGAACAATGAAAGGCATAGCCCGAGAAGCTGAAATCATCCAACAGTGTCTATTGATCTCAGTCAAAATCAGCAAAGAAGCTAGACATTCAGGTATCACGGAAAGGTACTTAACTACAATGTGGTGTTCTTTCTGTGCATAGTAAACCAAAGAATTTTATTCTCTTGCCTCAATTTCTAGAGTAACTTAGGAAAATATAAATAGAAACACTTGCCTGTAAACTGAACATTAGTGAATAGCAACCAAATCAAATATTGATTATGAGGCCCGTACCTCATTTTTCATAAATATCAATCCTTCTTTAAAAATTTTTAAATTTACATTAATTATCATATTTATTGTGTGTTTTGTTTCAGTATGAATTTGCCATACCTAGAAGCTTTAAACATGTATTGCCTCAAGTTGTATACATCAAAAGCCTACCCTAGATCCCTTTTATTCTCTACATGGCTTCCTTAGGTGGAAGTTATGCCTCTGCTTATTAAGTCATAGTGTGTTTGGGACAATCTGCTTCCTGCCTTACTATTTGAAGGAAAAAAAAAGTTGTTGCTTTGTTTTGGGGATGTGTGTGTGTGTGTGTGTGTGTGTATATGTGTGTGTGTTTGTTTGTGAGAGAGAGAGAGAGAGAGAGAGAGAGAGAGAGAGAGAGAGAGAGAGAGAGAGAGAGAGGTGGTGTTATAGTTTAGTTTTTATTTTTTTTTTAGTTCTTATTTTCATTTTCTTGATTTTTTTTTTGTTGTAGTGTTGAAAGGTGACTTCCATCACATGTCCCCACCATAACTTTCTGGCTCCAGAAAGAGCCAAAAGCAATAAAGCCAACGACCATGAACAGGAGCTTTACTGAACCCATGAGCCACGGTAAAGCCTTTATCCTAAGATGGTTATCTTGCCATTTTAGCACAGTGATAGTATACCAACACAGGCTTTCAGCTACAGGTTATCTCTAGCTCTCAGAAGAACCCACTCTTCCATTCCTACAAGTGATGCTCTATCTTGTAGTCATACGTCAAGCCTTTTTTTGATTTTTTGGAATTTCTGATTCTCTTCTGCTGCATCTTTTATGCACCTCTTCTTCCTTTAGAAGACAATCCTCTGCTTTTAGGGGCTCATAGGACCCAATTAATATTCATTTCAGTAGTCCTGGATTGAATTTTTATGAACCTCAAACATATTCTACCCACAAAGCCCCTTTACTAAAGTATTTTCAAAGATACCAGAAATTAGTGGCCTTTGTGAAAACATGGAGTTAATAATTTAAGATAGGGTATGCAAATGCTTGAACACTCCAGATTCAAGCACACTGCAATCAAATGATGGACTTGAGAAAAAAATTAAATTCTTTGAGAATTTAAACATAACATACAACTCAAACACCATGGATGGGGAGAGTAGGATATGTGTGCAAAATCTGTGAATTTTTCCTGAGATCTAAAGCTATTCCATATTTCCTCCATAACCTTCAAGAATGGCTCCCATGACTATCTGTATTCCCCTGCTATATATTTCTCCTTATGTTGTTGGGCTTGAGAGAAAACCTGCTGTTTTGCATCTCTAGAGGTTGGCGATAGTGGACTCAATGCACCGCTTTCCTAAGAGCTTCTTTGTGTGTATTGTGATAATTAGAGAGAATTGAGTGGAGAGCTGTTTTTCAGGCCCTCACTAATTACCACTGCTGGAACAAATTAGAATTAATCCACTGTTTTTTACCTTGTCAAAGACAGCATTGAGGACAGCACTAATGAGTTTTCAAATGGAAGAAATTTCTACAGCTTCCATGTAGATTGATTGTAAATTATATCTAAAATACAACATACCATAGCTTTTTACAAAATGTCATTTTCATAACAGTAAAAATATATACATATGTGTAAGTTTATATTATTTCCTTCATTTCTATATAATAAAATATAAAATGATAGGTGAATAATCAATATACCAATACTAAAAATAGCTTCTAGTTAGAGAATCTAATTTTATTTTAGTTAACACTTTGTATCATATATCTAACCAACTCAAAAATACAGAAAATTCATATTAATAGCAGTGTGCCATGCTTATGGTTTTGAGCATGTGTTTTATTTCTTTACAAAGTGATTCTCAAGAAATAGAGCTACAAAATCAGCTTTGTTAATGCATGTACTATATGAGTTAGTTTAAACTTAATACATAGCCTTGTAAGACAAGAAACTTTTTTAAATGATATACATGATTTTGGGTTTACTATACTCAAGTTACAGAATAAATATAAATTTCTGATTGATAACTGTTTAAAGGAAACCATATTGTATATAACTATAAAACCACCTGAAAATGATAATAAACTTGAGTTTACTTCATCACTAAAGCAAAAGATACCTTTCCATTCAAAGGAATGAAATAAAACATAGTTTATTCTGAGCTTGATATGGGTGACCATGACCACAAAACACGGTTCTCCAGACAGTCATGGTTCCCAGGAAAGGATTGCACAAAGTTTTCATGTCTACAGATGTTGCATAGAACTGCTTGTTCATCTCGGCCACCCAGAACCGAAATAATCACACAGAAACTGTATTATTTAAATGACAGCTTGGCCCATTAGCTCTATCTTCTCATGGGATAACTCTTACATCTTAATTTAACCTGTTTCTATTAATCTGTAAATCACCATGAGGTCGTGGCTTACAAGCAAAGTTTCAGCACGTCTATCTCCTGTGGCAACAGCTCCATGGCTTCCTCTGACTCTGCCTTCTTCTTCTCAGCATTCTATCCAGTTTTCCCCACCTACTTATGTTCTGCCCTATAAACAGGCTAAGGCAGTTTCTTTATTCATTAATGGCAATCACAGAAAACAGAGGGGACTCCCACATCACACAGAACAAAAGAAATTCATAACAGTAGATTTTTCGGAGAGCAACAAGCAAGCAGGTAACCAGAAAGCAGGATGCCTCTACTTTGGGATTTAGCTGTTGTCTGTAGACATTATTGGCTTTCAGTTTCTGAAAGCCAGTAGTCTGATGAGTACATATTTCAAAAGCTTTACTACATGGCCCAAAAGATGCTACATCAGATACAAAGATGGACACTGAATGATTATTGTCTGGGATAAAGACTAACACATAATTTTGGCTCTGGATACACAGTTTTGCCACTCTTCAGAGTTTGAAGCTTCCCTCAGTCTATCAGGATTCTAGAATCATGGACACAGAAACTCATGGTTGGGGGTTTATATCTGGAGATGTGGTTCCATAAACCGCCAGTAAGCTATTCCTTCCCTTCGCTTGGGCTAAGTTTGCTGTATATTTCTTTCAATGGCTATTAAAGGGTTCTAGTTTTAAAATCCCTGCTTTGTCTCTCTTCCCTGGTGTATTGGTAGGTGGTCCTCCTCATTGATGGGTAGTATTCTTTCTCCCTGGAGTCTTAAAGAAGAAGAATGACTTCCTTCAGATGAACACTACCGTCCCTCATCAAATTGCAAGCCCTGCACAGAAACAGGGTGATGAAAGCAGAGCCAAGCGTCACCATAACTATTCCACTACCAGCTGCTTGAACGTGGGCAATTTCTGGGTTTTAAATATCCATGGGACTTATTAACTGGGATAAAATGAAAAATAAAACCTCACAGAGTTCCTATACGCTACTATACATCTCATGAGTAACTCATCTCGGTTCAGTCTCACCATCTATTTTTAAATAAAACTCAACCCTTAGAATATCCAACACAAAGAACTAAGAGGACCAAGGCTGTCAGAATTAGAGCCTTTAAAGCAGTGTATCAGAAAGTGGAAAGTATTCAAATGGATAGGTGTGATGAAGCAAAGAGCCCCCAAATAGATTTGCTTAATTGAAATCACTTTATCATTGAACAAAAGAAAGTTAAAAAAGAAGAAAAGAGTTTTCCTGAGGAACAACGCCAAAATTAGGCACCTGTTTGTTAAAATAAAACAGACACATACAGTGATGCATATGTGAAGCTAAGAAACACCTTGTGAGAATGAGTCCTCTCTTTCTGTGGGGATCTCGGGAATCAAATTCAGGTCATCAGCCTTGCTGACAAGTGTTGGCTATCTCATCAGCTGAGTCATTTCACCAACCCCGGGCAAGCATATTTATAGATTATTTATTTGTAATTGCCAGAATTTGAAGCAATCAAAGTGGCATTCATCAGATGAATTGGGGGTGCATAAACACATCATATATCATTAAAAGTAGGTTCTATACCACAAAACACATGGGGAAAAATGAAAGTATATTATTTGATTGAAAGGCATATACAGAAGATACATGGTGTTCTATAAAATGCTGTGTGCTATGGAGGGAGTGAAAAAAAACATCAGGTGTTTTCAAAGTTTAAAAAGAGGGAGGAAGGGATATGCACAGTGGAGAATGTAAGGAGGGAAGCTGTTCTGTAGTGGAAGGTATATCTCACCATACATTTGTCGATTCCAATAGAATATTCAGAAGAAGAACAAACAAAGTCAATAATGGTCTCTGGATAATGAGTAACCAATGTAAGTTTATCACCATTTGTTTGTTACATTTTTATCTGTTTGAGCTAAGGTCTCACTATATATATAGCCCAGGATAACCCAAAACTCCTGAGTCTCTTGCCTTAGCCTGCAGAGGGCTGCTGTTGCAAGACTGTGCCACCATACCCAACTATTATATGCTCATGCTTGCAAGAATAGAGATGGGGGTACAGCCACTACCCACACTTTCATCTCAATTGTACTATAACCTAAAAGTGAATCTTTTAAGAGTTTACTAAAACATTCATCTGACAAATGAATGTCCTTCCTCCAACAATTAATTAACAGGAGCATCTCTGCAGAAATCATGCATTCTTCCTCCTCTTGGTGATACTCTTTATACAGAAGCTCTACTTCCCTTTATTGCCGAAACATGACCCTTCCTATTCTTAATTCCTTTCAGCTTTCTTTTGCTCTCACAAATCATTCCACCCACTGGCCATTTCCCCCTCTTCTTTCACTACCAAATCCACACAGGAATCACATTGACTCTTGTCCTTTTAAATCCTGGAGACACATTGGAAACCACAATTCTTCTTAGCCTGGATTCTTTAGGAGTTCATCAACAATGACATATTTTGGAACTATAAAATGTTTCATTATTCTGGTAAATTGTTTGTAGTTCTTTGTAAGTACAGCTAAACAGTGCATTTTAGTTTAACAAGAATTTTAGCTGATCAAATAATAGGATGAAAAGTTGGTGTAGTGAGTTAAAATAATCATAATTTTGAAAATTCCCAGAAATACTGATTTATTGTTCCTGAATCTTAGAGTGACAACATAGAAAGAATTTGAAAGCACTGAAAAACATGCTTCCTTTTACATTGTATATTATAATTATCTTTCCAAAACTTATTTAAATTTTATTTCATTTAAACAAACTAAGGTGTATTCGAATGTCTAACTCTCCCTATATGACGTCTTCCTGAAGATAGCCTCGGCTCAGCGGATACCCAGACTGTTGATCTGAAATGCTGAGGTCTCACTGTGGGCCCAAACTCATGGTCACTAAGCCGATATTCTTTCAGCATCACTTGGACAGCTCTAATGCACCTATGGATTTGTGCAGCCCTCAAAGAACTTGGATTTTTTTTCCAATCTATACTCTCCAAACTAGACTCATTTTTCCACACATTTCCTGATCTCTTCTCATAGAAAAGAGAAGAGCATCCAATATTTGTCACAACTTTAATGTGTGCATCACCAGGCTTGCTTGACCCTTCTCTGTGTCCACGGAGAGTCTACCAGCTGCTTGAGAAAACGTCACCTGTGTTTCCATCTGATGAGGTCATGTCAATTATCTATTCTATTGCATACTGTAGATATTCCCTTTGCGTATACCCCAACTGTTTCTGAAATGACTTCTTCATACGCAACGGGAACATGAAAATGCTTTACGGTATTATTTGTAGCGGCACGGCACTAAGACAATGGTACATAGGCAGCAGATCCCATTGTTACTGAACTCCTTCTTTATTTCATGAATTAAAACATGTTGCAAACAAGGGCCCAAGATTAGATGACTTCCATTCTGTTTTCTCCTGAATATTTTTCTACTTTCCTTTCTTCGCTATAGTGAAAAACAAAACTATCCTCATTTATCTCATTTTCTTATTTCTTATAAAGCAATTCATTATTCCATTCAATAACTATTAATTTCCTGTCCATGAAGTACAGAAAATGATTCTGTCTGTCAAAAATATTCACAAACAAGAGAGACAAAACCATTTATCTAATGTCTGACATAGGCTAGTGGGATGAGACAGGAGGAAAATAAGCAAATTAATAACCCAGTATGGTAATTACATTATGTAAGTGTCATGAAGCATGCAAAGCAGCATGTTCTGTCACAGTGACCAGAAAAGACTAGCTCACAGTTTGGAAAAGGCCACTCTGAGCTAATAGCTTCATGAAAATTAATGGCCAACCTGGGAAAACATGGGTAAGAAGCATGGTAGGTAGATGCTTCAGTATGTGCCTTAGCCCGAAAGGAGCAGTTCCACCATCCCTACTAGAGAAACTCCAGGTTCCTTAGGCTTCTAGGCATATCAAAACAGCTTGTCTGTAGGAACGGTGGCAAAATGGTAGTTGAAAATGTAGTAGAGGTTATAGTAGTAGCTGGAATTCAGCCTGAATGTGGAAGAAGTCAAATGAAGGTTTAGTCCATGTAAAGTTTACGTCGTTTTGTTTCCACATCATCACACTGATAAATAAACAACTCACTGAGTAAACTCATGGGTATAAGAAAAGAACTAGAAGTCTAGGTAGGACCATACAGTAATAATTAAAAGTTCACTTGAAGTTTGAAAATGTCAGTGAGGATACAGAAAGAAAAGAGGAGCTGAAATACCTTCCTAAGAGTTGGTGAGAAAGTGAGTGAATGGAAGGAATCAAGGGCAAGACCGAGTTTTGAGTTTGGAACACACAGGGAAATGACATTTGAGGGACATTTTAAGGTTGGCTCATCAAAATTTGTGTTCTAGTCATATTAAAAATGATGCATGCATATGAGACCTTGCCCTAGAATATCAAGTAGGCAGCAAGAGTGTAAGTTTGGAAATGAGGATGGAAGTAATCATTTGAGAGCTACCGGCCTATAAATCAGTGTGATGGCTAAGATCACAGATTGCAAAGCATAGGAGATGGAAGCGCAGCACGGAAGTCCTGAGTCCAGGGCTCCCTGTCACTCATCAGAGCCAGCCAGGGCATGGAGACGCAATGGCAGTTCTTTAAGACGCACATTAGTCCAGGTCCTCCTGAATTTCTGACCCACTTCAATCCCATTTTATCTGAAATTAGGCAGATCTTACCCTGAACCTGGAAGACTTGCTTAATAATACTCTGTCTCTCAGGACATCCATTCAATCCATGCCAAGTCAGACCAATTCTATTTAATATATATTCTCTCTGGATCTTTGTCCCTCTGTTTTCCTGTCTTTTTTTGTCTTTCTGTGTCTCTGACTCTCTCCTCTCTCTCTCTCTCTTTCTCTCTCTCTCTCTCTCTCTCTCTCTCTCTCTCTCTCTCTCTCTCTCCATATATACTTCACACTATAGCATTGAGTGATGAGTGGCCCGAGCCTCCTGGATTAAATCCATCCTAGAGCTGTTATTTATGAATGTCTTTGTCTGTAAATGTTCTTTTACTGTTCCCTTCTTAACCCTTCTTAAAAGACTTGAATATAAATGATTTGGTGGCTGACTCCCTTAATGTTCAAATAATTCAACAAAAATGAATGGGTGAATAAATATGCAATTTTACTATCCTTTATGGGACTTCTCCAGTATATCACAGATTGCTCAAAATACTTAAAATAATATTTAGTTATATCAAAGGAACTAAAAAGGAGAACAGATTGCTAATTTTTTATTTTATTTGTTTTAGTTTCAAATTCACTGAAAATGATTGAATATGGAGTTTCTAATAAGAAATACACATATAAAAGTTGAAATTCAAAGTACTTACTGAGGACATCAGACTCCGGAGGCAAGACCTGTCACACCCACACCAAGTAAGGAACAGTCAAAAGGAAGTCAAAAGAGGTCTGATTGATTTAAGTAACCTGCTTTATTTGGTAAATTATTGAAATCCTAGTGATAACTTATAATGACCTCATATGATAATGTAATGTAATAATAACATAAAGCATAAAATCTATATCTATAGTAGCATAAAATATGTAAAGGCTATCAGAGTATGTATATAGATTTTAGTTTCAGGATAATATTGCTTTTCTAGTTTCTATATAGATTATAGTACTATAAAACCTAGTTTTAGGATAGTATTGGCTTTTTAAATGCTTTATGTTTGAGCCAGAAAGGAAGACAAAGCATCATTCAATAGCATATCCCACATGCCTAGGGACAGGCCATCTCGGGTTCACTCTTTGACTTGAGAGTCAGAACGTTTTAGTTGGCACTGCTTTCATTCATGGTCCCAACCTTCCTGTGCAATTCCAAATGTCATATCATCATCACAAGGGTCCAAAGAAGAAATAAGAACACCCACGCGTGACTCTGACATCCAGGGGAACACACATAGGAGCAAGTCCTTGCTTGTGCAACTCAGATGGCAAGGGAGCAAAAGGACTGACACATAAATCTAGCATTAGAAAACTTAACATAGATTAGTCTAATGGATTTATACCCGTCATGATTGACTGCTTAGGAAGGGCAACAATATCATCCTAAGAAACCAGGGCTAAAGAAAATGAACACTGCAAATACCGAAAACCCTTCATAGTATGAACATCCTACGAGGAAATAATACCCATAAACCAAAATGCAGACAACTTATACATTGTGACATTGTGACAGAGGCATAAATACTGGTAGGAGAATTTCATTCTGTCGTGTTGAAGTGTTTCTAAGAGTTCTCCAATGCATGTGCATCGTTTTGATGACCTTTACTCTTATGAAATACAACCTATTAACTCTTGTAATACTCCACCACATGAAACCAATTTGGTCTGATATTAAAATGTTGACTTTGTTCCAGTGCAGATAGAGCTAGAAGTCATTATGTCCATTGAAATAAACCAGGCACTAAAATAGCAGTATTGTGTGGTCTTGCTCACATGTGAAGTGCAAAACAGTAGAAAGCAGAATGGTGGTGAGCAGACGCTGGAGGGAGAAGGGCCGGCGATGATCAATGGGTGCTGGGTTACAGTTGGGTGGAGCAAAGCCTGCTGCGTTATTGTATAGCGAGTAACTCAGGAGAACAGTAATGTTCTACGCATTTCAAAAAGCTACAAGAAAGGACTTTGTTTCCCACCAAAAACATAATAAATTTTGAGGAGATGGATATGAGTTTAACTCATGTATTAATATTGCACAATGTAGACATGTATAAAACATGATGTGGTACCTCACTGATAGAAAAATTTGCACATCAGTTAAAAATCAATTATTCTCTTTCAGCTTGAGCCAGTGTGCCCCTCTGTCTTCTGACTTGCACAGTTGATTTCTCCTTGTTCTCCTGTAGGAAATAATCTTGTTTTCCTCCTACATGGCTCACAATTCCCTGGTACTTTAATTTTCTGGCAGTTTATGAAGCAGGAGGGTGAGATTTCTATTGTTCTTCTTCTGAATCCTACTTTAGTGTATTAAAGACATTTCTGACAAATTTAGAAACAGTTTGACAATAACATATTCATAGAATTTGTGTTTCTGAGACTCTCATCTCTGTCTCAGACTTCAGTTTCTTGAGAAGAGAACACTTGAGATTATGATGCACATTATTCGGGGTTTTTTCTGTTTCCTTTCTTCAGAGTTTCAGTTTGAACATTTTCAACATCTCAGGCTTTAAGCTCCTGAATCTTTCCTTCTGGCAGATAAAGTCTATCTGATGCTTTTGCCGATATTTTCATTCATATATTGTTGCTGATTTGTGCTTTCAAATTTTCCACTTTATTCTTTTTTCTCCTTGTTAACTAATGAGACTCTCCCTATGTTTCAGATATCAACATATTTTTCTTTAAACTATTAAAATATGTATGACAGCTACTTAATACTCTTGTCAACTCTGCACACATTTCTGCCAACTGCGTTTCCCTTCCAGCTACCCATTACATTTGTGGATACTTTAGAGACCTATAATGTTGTGGATAACATTATAGGGATGTCAGATTTGTAGGTATTACCATGCTGAAAAAGGTTTTATTCTTTTCTCAAAGAATATTGAGTTTTGTTCTGCCAGTGAATAAATGTATAAATGAGTTTCACTGATGTTTATATCAAACTGTAAAAACAATTCTCATGTGTCTTATCCAACTGCACAGACAGACAAATCATGTCTAGAGAATAATTGTACTGGAGTTCATAAAAATGTAAAGTAGATGAAACCCTTGTATAGTAAACTACTTCAGTCTGATGCTCCTATGCAAATTATTTTTACATCATCTAATTAACGTACATCTATGTAATTTATTTACATAATCTAATTAACATATTTCAAATTGTATATTATAAATAAATGCTTTAGGCCTTTTAAGTTAATGAAATTATATGCTAAAGCCTTTTTTTGCTTATTACTACACTATCAGTGAATTGTGATTTTACTTGTTAGATATGTATTTAAGTTTGGGCAGGGGACACAGTTCAACAGTTAGAAAGCTTACCTGGCATGTATGTTCGATTAAGTCTAGAAAGACTTTTCTTTCGGTGTGATCTTTTTGGGTCTCATTTGACTCCTTGAAATGTCCTTTCCAAGACCTCGCCTCTCTGATGAGACATAAACACGGCACTTCATGTCACTGTTGGCTGAAAAGCTAAGTATTTAGCAGAGAATTAACTGGCTGTTGATTTTCTCTTCTGTCAGCCCTCGCGTAGCCTTCCCCAGGTCACGTGCATTTTCATATTTGACCAAAGCTGCAGGTAAACAGTTTTACAGATATCCGTTCTCTTTTTCCAAGAACTAGCACATCTTTAGACCTTGCCCCATAATTTTGGTCTTTGTTTCCTGCTCTTGAATCTTCTGCTGCTAGAGATCCACGTCTCTTGTCTACGTGAAGGGTGCAAGGACCGCCAAGGGGTTATCCCCCGCGTTTTCCGCGTTTGGGGGATTACAGCCATCTCTTCAGTTTTCCCACACTTAAAAGACGTTTCATAAATTTTAGCAAGTTTTATGATTGTTTGCTGAGAACACGCAGGACAGTATCTTTGCTTGGTGATAGCCGTCCAACCCTCCCGATGAACTTACAAATAACCCAGACTCTTCCCTTCTCATGTAGCCATTTGTCCCAGCCCTGTCACCCCAATGAGATGAGGGAGAATTCTGATCTTTATTGTACTTTTGTTTGTTTGTTTTTTGAAAAATGGTTTCTGTGTGTAGCCCTGGCTGTCCCGGAACTCACTCTGTAATCCAGGCTGGCCTCAAACTCACAGAGATCCACCTGCCTCTCTGCCTCCTGAGTACTGGGATTAAAGGCATTTGCCACCACCACCCGGCTCTCCGTGGTGCTTCACTCACTGAACTCAAATTTACTTTTTTTAAATAAATAAATTTAGTCAAAAGAATTTACAGAGCCTACACTTAAGATTCTCTGCGGAAATATCACCCTAGAAAAAAAGTTAATGTAACAAATTCCCGGTGTGTTCCTTCCCTTGTGTTCCTGTGTATCTTTTCTAAGCCCTGCAGCTCAGTCAGGTCTGAGACATCCTGGCAATGAAGGCAATAATTTAAAACCACTGCACCCATAAAGTGGGAGCTAAAAATTGGGCACAACACTAATTCCTGTGGCTGTTGTGGCTGCAAGATGCTCAGTTTTTGCGTCCTTTGCGTTCTGATACCCCTTGTATTCTGGAGAGGCAAGGCCCTCCGCAGTTGGTGCTCCCCAGCAGCGAGCACAATAGAGAGCTGCCCCCTTATCATTATTTGAAAAGCGTGCAATTGGCCCCTGAGACAATGAAGAGAACAATGCCATTCGGGAGCTTTTCAGACACATTATGTTTATTGCAACCTCCAGTTCTCGTCAGGCCCCTTTGGTTGCATATTCATTAGCGGTTGCAATGTACAGACCCAGCAAGACTGACAAGACTAAAGAAAAAAATGGGAAATTGGTAGAGAAAAAGTAAGCTGTTGTGAAACAGTCCCAATATCTGTTGTTTTGTGCCCTTCATATTTCTTCTTTATACCCAAAGGTCTGACACATATTTCTTTTGCTTTTGTACCTATAATTCATCTTCCAGTGGGTGACTGGTTGGGAGAAAGAGGATTCAATTTATTTCTCCCCTGCTCACCATGTCTATATATTTATTTGGCGTCTTGTTAAAGGTTTTTAGTTATACGTTCAAAAACCAACAGAAATTCTGACTTGTGAAAAATAGCTTGAAGGCTATTAGAAAGGAAACTTTAAAAAGAATAGCTTTAGATAATAAATACATTGATTTGTATGGTACTATTAACTCAAACTGTACAAATCTTAAATATAATATATTAAATTAATACTAATTGTATATTCCATAATGTTCGTTAAATAAATAATTCATAAGAACTGCAGCCAATATCTAACCATACTTATTTTCCCTTGCGTGTTCCCAATATCCGTGAAGCTTGCTGAGCCACTGTTTCCTTTTATCATGCCTTCCTCACGCTGTTCTCAGCTGAATTACATCACCTTTCCTTTGTTCTGACCTAGCAGACTGGCGTTCTTAGTGCTAGAAAGCACACTACATTTTGCTTTCTGTTCTCCTCATGTTTTATGCTCATCATCCATATCTGGTCTCCATATTACCAGAGTTTACTCCTATAGTCTGGCTAGAGATAGCAAGTTGATTCTATGTAGCCACATCTGAGTCTGCACTGGGTTACTAAACTTCTTATTTGCTTATTATTTCGGTGTTTTGAATACTGTTTGCAGAAGATTTTCTCTTCACCTTTGTGGATGCTGTATACCCAGTATCTACCACATCATTTCTACATAATGGACTTTCAATAGATGTTTTTACCTTTGTGGATGCCATATACATTATTTCTACATAATGGACTTTCCATAGACATTTGGTGAGCAAATAAAGATTTTTACGTTTTTTGCCGAAGCGATGATTTCGTAACTCCTTAAGAAATGCATGTCAACATATACAGAGAGAACAAAAGAGACAGAGAGAGAGAGAGAGAGAGAGAGAGAGAGAGAGAGAGAAACACAGTTACCTGGATTTGTTTGTGGCCAGTCTTAGAAAGTTGATTCAAGTATCAACCATCTACAGAATGTAGTGGTTTGAATAAGAATGACCCCCCCGCCCCCAGAAGCTCATATATTGAAACGTTTGAATAAGAATGACACCCCCCAGAAGCTCATATATTGAAACGTTTGGTCATTGGGAAGGGCCAATATTAGAAGGCATGTTGGAGTAGGTGTGACATTGTTGGAGGAAGTATGCCACTGGGGTGGGCTTTGGGGTTTCAAATGTTCAAGCCAGGCCCAGTAGCTCTCTTTTCCTGATGCTTGGTGATCCAGATGCAGAACTTTAATTTCTTTTTCAACACTGTGTCTGCCTCTGTGCTACCGTGCTTCCTATCATGATGACAGTGAACGAAATCTCTGAACCTGTAAGCCAACACCAGTGAAACATTTTACTTTATAAGAGGTGTCATGGTCATGGTGTCTCATCACAGGAACAGAAACCCTAACTAAGACATATTTATACCATTTTACTTTGCAAATGTACTTTTCTGGGTCTGGAGATATGACTTAGTGATTCAAGTGCTTGGTATACAATCGTGAGGAATTCAGATCTCAGAACCCACCTAAACAAGGGACTAACACATCTACCTACCTATCAGTCCAAACTCTGAGGGCAGAAAGGGTGATACCCATAACAACATGCACTTCTAAATAAACCTGCAACTGTGCACACACACATACACACACACACACACACGGGGGGGGGCACAGTTAAAAATAGAAAAATATAAAAAAAAAATAAAACCGGTTTTTATTTACTGCTCATTCACTGAAAGTGGAATTGTGTTGGTTAAATGTGTGCTGTGTCTAAGAAAGATGTATTGATAGATTTGGGGGGAGGGGCAGAGATGGGCCAATCACGAATTACAATTTTCACATGGCAGATGAAATAAAATGTTTGTTTTTTTGTTTTGAGACAAATACTAGCAAACGGTATCTGTGGTTGAAATGCGTTCTTTTTCTTGATGTTTTCCTCATACAAAGAAAGATTTAAAGATGCTGCTCCCACTGGTGTTGAAGACAGAACTCAGAGGCCTGCACATGTTATGCACGCGTTCGTAGGGAAGATATACCCTTAATCCATATTCTTTTGAGGTTGGAAGATCCACCATTAATTTGGGACATACGTTCTGTTGGAAGTCTATATAAAGAACATGGAAGAAGGAAGTTTACTCTTTTTGCCTACTTCTCCTTTCTCTCCTCTCTCTCTCTCTCTCTCTCTCTCTCTCTCTCTCTCTCTCTCACACACACACACACACACACATACACACACACATACACACAAGCAGCACCATTCTTTCAGTGGTATTAGAGCCTACTTCTATGGGATTCTGATATATACCGAAGACCAACTGAGACACCCAGTCTTGTAGACAGAACAGCAACTTGATTCTTGGTACCTGCCATTGGTAAATAGTCATTGTTGATTAGCTGGACCACAGTCTGTAAACCATTCTATTAAATCTCTCTGCTATATAGAGAGAAATTTATTCTATAAGTTCTGTTACTCGAGACAACCCTAAATAATATACCTTTCAAGTAGCAAAGTATGTGCCACATTTAATGAAATTAATGTTTAACTGTTGGATTGATGAATTAAAATACTCTTTATCCAAAGTTATGTTGGTTAAAATGGTAGAAACATTAATTATAAAATATGGAACCACGAAGTAGCCTGACTTTCTATTTTTCAAAATGGTCTTTTAAATGTGCGTGACTAATAGTTGTTCACATTCATACTATTATGGAGTAGCACATTAAAAACTCCTAATTCTTTCTAAATCCTAATGACGTTTCTCTATCCCTTCTCACCATGTGAAAACCACCAGTCTTCTCTTCTATGAGACCAACATTTTAGATCGTGCCTATGAGTGAAGTCCTATGGTACCTGTGCTTCTGTGTTCAGACTAGCTCATCGAGCAAATGACTTTCAATTTCTTTTACATAGTTGCATATAACAGCATTCATCACTTTTAAAGCTGAGTAAAATGCCATCCGACACATAGAGCATATTTTATTTATCCGTTCAGTAATTGATCTAATGACTATTGTAAACAGCACTTCAGAGGCCACTTGTAGACAACTCTTTTACATACTGATTTCATTTAATTTACATTAATTCCCAGCAGTCAGACTGCTGAAATCTAGTCTTGATTTTTCTGAGGTACATCCATTAGTTTTTGCATGACGGCAGTGCCAGTTTACTCTATGACAGAGTGTTTACAAGGCATTTGTCCCAGTTCAAGGCAAAGGGCACAGTAATCACTCACCAAAACTTAGCTCATCCAAGTAATATAGGCAAGAAGTCTCTCAGATTTCTCTGTATGCTTAGGTGACTCATATTCATACCTCAGGGTAAATGATCCAAATCCAAAATATGCCTTGCCAATCTTATTACTCAAAATTTTCTACTATTATTTGTACCAAATACCTGCATTCTGGAGCCTCCTCTGACCTTTAGAAAGCTTATCGTGTGTTTACAAGTTCTGATGAGGAACACATATTTCAGGCATGAAATCCATGAGAAGAGGAAATGATACCTTGTCATCTTATGCAGACATCCAGCAGTAGACTAGAGATTCTTCTACCCGTGAAAGAAATTTTTTTTGCAAAAAAAAAAAAAGATATCTAAAGCCAAACAGAAATCAGCCCTGTATTACATAAGGTGTTTCTGAAGAGATTTTTAAATACTCACAAAAAGCAGAGTCTCCCTAAGAGAGACATACATGGATCTAATGTACATGGGAAATAGAAAAAGACAAGATCTCCTGAGAAAATTGGGAGCATGGGGACCATGGGAGAAGGTTGAAGGGGAGGGGATCGGAAGACGAGCAGAGAAAAAAATATATGGTTCAGTAAAATCAAATAAAAAAAGGCAAACAAAATAAAAGGCAAGATCTCTTGTTGTTGGTTCCCTCTCTGTGCTTATAAGAATAAAAACTTCGCTGGGTGGTGGTACCCACTTTTAATCCCAGCACACAGGAGGCAGAGGCAGGTGATCTCTGCGGGTTCAACCCAATCCAGTCTACAGAGCTAGTGCCAGGAGAGCTAGGGTTGTTGTACAGAGAAACCTTCTCTCAAAAAACTACAAAATAAAAGAATGAAAACGTTAAAACACTATTTATAAAAAAATGGCTTTCAAACATAAAATTTGTTTGTATAAAATATATTTGTGAGCTAAATATTAAACAGTATGCTTAAAACTGGGTTTACTTTCAGTACTCAGAGCTAACGAAATGACTTTAATCAAAACAATGACTTTTATAGAGAAAATATTAGAGTTCAAAGGGAAACTTTTGTGTCCAATATAAATTTAAGATTATTTTTAGCTATTGCTGCTTTTTTCAAACGTACTTTACAAAGTCTCAAAATAAACAAATTTACATGCAGGAGAGACTGAGAAGAGGGAAGGAGAGAAAAAGGAGGGGGAGGGAGGGATAGAGGAAGGAGAAGGCAGGTAGAGGGAAGGGGAAAGGATAGGGGTACAATAAATTATAAGTGACAGATTCACAGAGAGATGAAAAATGGGTGGAGAGAAGATTGAAAGAGAGACAGACATTTTCCCAAAGGTGTTAGCACCATGTCCTAATTTTAACTCTCCATTAGGGAACAAAGGGCCCCTCCCACAAACAGAGCAATCTCGAACTTGATTCATCTGCATGTCAATGGGGAAATATTTTAATTTCACCAGAGTCTATCACAGAGTGGGTATGAGCAAACGCCTGCTTTATCAGAAATAGTCATTAGAATTGAATGTCGCCGCCCATTGCATTCATAGCCTGAATATTTTAATACTTGGGAGGAAATAACTCTGCAAGAGAAATGTTTGAAAATGCTGCATTTAATTAATGCCCAGGGGAAGTCATAAGAAAGAAAAAGGCCTAGTCTACACACTCTAATTTTAAATGCTGCTTACTGGATTCATTCACAGGGCCTGCTCCAGCCTTCACTGTGCAGCTCGGTGGCAGCAGAGTTCTCCACAGAGCAGATCCTTGGATTCCAGGACACGATACGTGAAGAAGCTGGCGTTTAGAGCAGCTAAATCCTGAGGCTCAGGCAGATGCTCTGCTGCAGATGCACCTGTTCATCCGAGCACGTGGAAAGGGGACTGCAGGCTTAACCTGGCCACCAGTTGTCGGTACTGTGGAAGGCAGGAGCCTGCATGGTTGATAGAATATGGTACATGGTGGTGGTAGTAAAAGAACTTAGCCCTATCTAGGTTGAAATTAGTTTTCTGAATTCGTTTTCCTATTCTCAGGAAAGTGTGGTCTGGAAAAATGGAGAATTAAAATGGAAAGATAAAGTCCTCCACGTCTGTCTTTCTACTACACTCATGGAAAAAGCAGATCTGTTGATATATGACTTTGGCTGAATAGATGTGAACTTGTGTTTACTAGAGAGAAAACATGGGTTCCTCAATAAGTCCCTCTAGGAAAGAAGGGAACAGAAGCATGACAGGGTGGCTGAGCTGGATGACCTTTGCAAATGTTACTCCACTTGACACACATGATAATTAAATGAGTCAAAGTTAATGCCTGTTTATCCATGGATAATTCTTATAGAGACAATTGCCAGCCTGAACTCTGAATCAAGTTTCTCTCTTTTACATCCAGCCTGTGTAGCCTTCAATGTTGCCTGTCTCATGGAGAGCAGTCAAGTCTGTGACAATAACCATCCGTTCACCACTGTTCATCTCCTTAATCTATCAACCACACTATAGCATTGTTTTAGATTTTCATACACAGGATTTAAAAAAAAAAAAGAACCTCTAAATCATTCTATGATGTCATTGTGTTTTGTTTCCTTTGGAGAGACAAGGTCTCGCTATGTTATATAGTCTACCTAGGGCTCACAATTGTCTTGCCTCAGCCTCCCCAGTACTGAGATTATAGCACGTACAACCATGCCCCGCTCTGATGTAATCCTTGCCCTTCATTTGCAGGATGAGCCCACTTCCAGATCCTCTGAGTATTTCACCACATTAAAGATAAGGCAGGGAAATGGGGGACACTAAATACAGTGAATGGGATCTTCTCTCCTACACCCTGGAATTCGATTACTGAAAACTCAAGACGTGACATGATTTAGAAATATCATTTCTGTGGCAATAAGGCATTAAAATGGTATTATACGAGGTTTCTGCAACCTTCATCAAACACAGCTGGTGTTCTAAACACTGGGAGAGGAGGCACAGATACTGAACAAGTGCGGTGAAGCCTGTAAGGTAGATTAAAAACCAAATCATGGTCACGCCAAGACTAGAAACACCATAAGCCAGCAAGAGGCAGGGAGAGAACCACCACACAGAACCCTCAAAAGGAGACTACTCTGCCCACACTCATACATTTAGCTTCCTGAACTAGGTGGTGATGTTTCCATTGTTTAAAACCTTTGTGTTTCGGCGATGTGCTCTGCTAATCCTAGGACATTCATATAACAGGACTGATTGTGTTTTCTGGTTTCTTATTCCAGATACCGTCTTTGAATCCATGCTATTCTCTCTCATAATTATCCAAGGACCATAACTTTCCTGCTGTTTCAAAGTATTTGAACCATTTTATATGTGTGCCCTCCGAATATCATGGTAAAACTGAGGTGCACTGGGATGGTACTGTAAATGCACTGAGTTGGTGAGGGCTATGCCTTATGAAGGGTCTAGAGATGGCTACCATAGGTCACTTGGATGCGACTCTTTCTCCATGTAGTAACCATATGTAGGAAATTGCCTTCACTGGACCCCAAGCCTGGTGGCTTCCAACACTTAGGGCCCCCACTTTCCTGAACTGTGAGCATTAAGCCTCTGTTTTGCGTGAATTACGCACATGGTGATTTCCATTTCAGTCACACAACTAGACGAAGCTAGACCTTTCTCTTTGACTTCCTGTCCAAATCCTTCTCCATACTTGAATTTGAGAGTCCTTTGTCTCGTCTGATTTCGTTCTTATCCTCTTGCAAACCTCTTAAAGACATTTGACCTCTAGATTTACTCCTACAAAATCTCAAATAATTATCCATGCAGAAAAGATGGGAGATGGTTGTGGAGCTGAGGATCCTTCTGAATAGGGAGCTGAGGAAGCCAGCGAAATGAGGATGGGGTTCAACCAGCTCCTAGATGTCTTTTCTCAACACTGAGAAGCAAAGGGCTTCATCAGAGGAAAGACAGGACTGGTGCCCCTGCATTCTTTCAGAAGAGACATGAGAGCCATGGCCAGCTCTCCTGCTGTTTTATGACACAGTCACTGAAATACTTTTCAATGCCAGATTAAACCCTGGAAAGAGGGAACAGCTGGTCATTGGAGCTGTGGACAATGAGCAAGAGTTCCCTTCTATTATCAGGAGGACCCTGTCAGATAGGCATTGTGAGGCTCTGCCACTGTGATATGTGTAGCACAGGGGCTCGGGTCAGCTGCCATTGGCACCACAGAACTTGGAACCTGGACTAGAGGAAGCAGACTATGCCACTATTGGGTACAATGCAAGTCACTCATTTATAGTGACAATAAGTTTTATGCAATACTGGGATGCCGAATCTTCCAGGTAGAATTCATACGTAGGAACAAAGAAACAGAGCATGTGAATTCAAGATTGTCCTAGGAAATATGACATTTACGTCAGCCTAATGCTGTGGGAGCTGCTGGGTGCCATGGAAACCAAGAGAGAAAGGTAAAATCCAAGTACATTTCTCTTGAATTTTCAAAAACTTGAGTGATAAACACAACTTTAATTTACATCAAGTATTTTAATTAACTCTGGTCTTTCAGCACTGGCAAGCTTTTATACTTTGACTCAATAGGGTTTTTTTATTTATATTTTAAATAATGAAATATATTGGAGAGTTATTTGTGTCCTGGTACCAGCTACCTGGTACTACGGTTATTCACATCAGATTCCTGGTAAGGACAACAGCAATAATAATAGTCATTATTAATTGTTAGCAATATACATCTCTTTGTACCAAAGAAATAATACTTGTATTGAGTCTTCTACATATATTATATCATCTTATCCCTCAGTAATCTGTGATTTATGTCAATGTACCTCTACTTTGCATTTAAGAGAATTTAAGCCTAAAGTCATGTTGCTAACAGAATTACAGAGCAGAATTTTAACCCAGTTATGTGCAAACACAGAGAGGTATCCTTCCCTCAGATGGTAAATCACAAGTCTCCTCACTGAGATAGCCTGAAATAGCTCTCAATACTCCTCCAATTTACAATAGAAATGAAATATACCCCCAAATCTGAGTTTTCAGAACACCAGCCTCTTCTTCCTCTCTCCACAGAAGCAGCTAGAAGAAGCAGATAGGGTATAAGAGAGCAATCAGATCATCTCCAGATATGCACTTATTTTCAGGAGATAGTGGGCGAGGTCATCTTACTTGATTGTGAAATTATTAAAAGCAAACAAGAGAAAGTAATGTAAAAATTAAATCAGATTTAACAGCAGGGGACATTACTTATTATAAAAACGAAAGTATAAAACATACTTGGGCTGCAGACATTATCACTTTCATTGATAATACTTGGTTCACACGTGGTCAAACACCTATCACATAGAAACGGTTTGCCTGCATTGCAGAGATGTGCTGAGACCTGCCCATGAATGTATTATGGAGGTTTTCATTTTATAAAAAAAGAAATTATAGCTGTGAAAAGGGATTAGTCAGTTTTTGTTTTCAAGTTTTTGAAATTCACCCTATTTTATCCATTTTTCATACCTTAAAAAATATATGCAATTGTATTAAGAACAGTATGTGGTTGTTTCTTGACAAAGGGCAATTTGACTGATTAAAAAAGCAGGCTCTTGTACTTAAATATGTAGCAGTTACCATGGAAACGATTCTACTTTGACTCAGAGCATATCTTGTTTTAAGGCGAGCAGCCTGTTGTTATGGCAATGGGAACGGGAGCAATTTTCCTCCAAAAGAAGAGAGCAACACTGGAGAAATGAGAAGGTTGTCAGCTACCTGGTAATATGAATGCCAGGGCATTTACCTGGGAGCTTGCAGACATATCAGCTGCCAGAGAAAGGAGGCACCAACTTAGAAGCCCTGGGAAGAGCTCATGCCCTCTGTTCCTTCCCTGTTTTATTTTTAACTACAGCACAATGAGTAATAATAGTGTGGAACTGGGTTTCAAATTTTATTCACTGAAGGCAATGAATTCAAATTGCCATTGCTATAGCAACCACATATAATATTTTCTTAAGATTGCAATGTAAAACATGTTTGAAATCCTAGATGAGACATAATTTTTATTTAATTCATGAGATGATGTTGATAATAGTGAAAATTTATAGAATTCTTTCTGTGTGCTTGGTACCACTTTAAAATCTTGGGATTTTTTTGGTTTGTTAACTTAATAATCTTATTTTTCTTGAGAACTTCATATATGAGCGCTTGGCCCACATCGCTCCCACCCTCCCCTTTTCCCTCTATAACTCATCCTGTGGCCCATTCCCAAATTATGATCTCTTCTTTAATGACTATTATTACATATATGTGTGTGTATTTGCACATCTATATGTATAGCCTGTGTGTGTATGTGTGTGTACATATATTTACCCAAAATATATGTGGGCTTGCTCATATATTCGTATGTCCAGAGTCAACCACTTGCAATTAGACTACCTGAGTGGACGCTCTTCCCTAGAGGAGACTTGAGTTCTTTCACAATGGTCATTGACCAACTATATTTCTTCACATGTGGGTGAGGCCATAATGGAATGCCCCCTTCTCTGTTTTGTTCAGGCAGTCATATTGCTGAGTATTCATGGGTGTAGCTTACCTGTCAAGTATAGGGTATAGTAATTCACAGTACATATTCTGATACTCTGTTTCTTAACAATCTTCTCAATTTCTCTTCCACTATTTCCCCTGAGTTATAAGTATGAAGGTTACAAAACATTTTATTGGATTCACACATTCAAATTCTCATAATATTTATTTCAATGAGGGGACATCACTGTTGCCATTAAACAGAAAAGAAGCCCAAAACATAAAGTGATAATTTACCCAAAGTCTCAACAAAGTGGTCTCCCCAGGAAGAACTCCCAACTGCTTCCTTATGCCAGAATTGCATGTTCTAGAATAGTTTTTTATTTGGTTGTATTAACAATAAATCTCAATCATAACTTAAAACACAAAATCATGCTTTCTAAAGCTTTTTCAAGAAGGAATATAAATTTGAGGCAGTGACTGACAATATGAACTTCAATTTAACTGAACCAAAAGAAAATGCAATGTCTTTTCTCAACAATGAGCTTATCATGGCAATATATCAAATCTTACAATTAGTGCATAATAGTCAGAAGCTTGGGGTCATTTCTGTACATTTGGAAGCCTTATCTGAAAATAGTGCAATTCCTGTGGGGTTCTTCTGAATATATCTGTAAGACTGAGGGATAAATGCAAATATAAAAATTGCAACTAACAGATCTGCCATGATTAGACTCTAATTAGAATCACAAAATATTGCATTTCAGAGACTTAAACCTTTTCTCATGAAGTGTTTTCCGCCTCCCAAGCTGAAGCCATTCCTCCTACTGGTTTACATGTTGCAGATGAATCATGAGCTCATCTCGGCTCAGTCTTGTAGGCAGCAATTATGTAAGTATTTCAATATCACAAAATGTTCTCTCCACACTGTGTTATTGAAAAGTTTGCTGTTGGGAAAGTTCCTTTCCTGTTGCTTTGGTTCCATATCTATGCAGGTAAATTTTTAATAAGCAATTTCCAAAAGGATAGTGATTGACATGATAAAGCATAACAGAGTAAAAACAAGTGCAATAAATATCTTCTAAATGTGATATTAAAAAATCCCATTTAAAACTAGAAGCAGAGGAGAAAGCCATCATTACCATGCTATCGGAGTGTCCCTGGAGACCTGGGACAGTTACTAGGACAAGCAAAAGTGCTTAGCAGAAGGGTAGCGATTGCCCCTTCCCTGTTCCTTTCAAAACACTTAATAGTTGATATTAAGACATTCTTAAATAAAGAGCACTACAAATAGTAATTTGCTTAAGTAGCAGTGTGAGTTACTCTGTTAGCTACTGCTTTTCCCAGGCCAGTTCCTGGGTACCTTGCCAACGAAGATCACAGTAGATATGACTCTGCAGCCTTCTGCCAGGACAAACTCTATAGCCTCTCCCCCAATCTAGGCACCATCCTCACTAGAGACTGTTCACAGAGCATCTACCCTCTGCTTTTCCTGTAGATGTTGGGTTGGCATTCACATAGATTCAGGTTTGATTCACTGATGAGTATGTCTACTTTAACCTTGATACTTTTTTATTAACTTTTATTTTATGTGCATTGGTATGAAGGTGTCAGATCCCCTGGAACTGGATCTTCTGACAGTTGTGAGCTGCCATGTGGGTGCTAGGAATTGAACCCAGGTCCTCTGGAAGAGCAGTCAGTGTTCTTAACCACTGAGCCATCTCTCCAGCCCCACCTTGATACTTCTTATTCGAGAGAGCTGAGTTTCCTTCCAAGCCTGCTTCACTTAAAAAAAAAAAGTTGTGTAATTTTTAGCAGATTGGGAGTATGGAACCTCAGAGAGCAGGCAGTGCTATTACTGTATTAGTCATGATTGAAATGGACAGGTTATTACATTAGCATATATGATATAGTTGTACAAATAGAAACCAGTTTTTAAGGTACAACTATTCCAATGGAAAAGATAACAGATATATAGAGGAAAAGAATGAAATTGCCAAGCAAATACGTGTGGAACAGAGCTGAGATGTGTGCACAGGCCTCACCAGAAGCCTTCTGCTCAGGTCCCCAGAGCAAAACACCTCTTAACGTGTTTAAGATGCTTTAGGAAGAGACTTATTCTGCTACAGAAAGAGCAATTTGCATAACACATTTATGTTTTAGTAATTCTGTACTCAATTTTTCTTACTTCCCACAGGACAACCACTAAGTATTAGATAGAAGTTTCATTATTTGACAGATCTGAGGAACTAGTCTTCCTTGATCCACAACCATTTTTACATCCTGACTTTTATTTTTTAGGTACAACAGGTTCCCCCAAGCTCTTCACCATCCTTGTTCGCTTACTGCATCCCCATCTTTGGTTCTCCACTATTTCTGTTTGTTAAACTTCTGTATTTTTTACTTTTCGTCTCTATTCCTTCCCTTACTATTTTTCTCTCCTCTTTCAACTGTGGGCATGGCAACCTACAGAACATACCATATATTACTCATGTAGTCCCAGCCCCTACAGAACATACCGTATATTACTCATGTAGTCCCAGGCTCTACAGAACATACCGTATATTACTCATGTAGTCCCAGCCTCTACATAGAAAATCTTTTCTTCTCCCCCTTTCCCTCAGTGAAAAGGTGTGCTTGCCGTTACATGTAGGCAAAGAGATTGAACAGTTTTTGAATGAATATATTTTCCTATGGAAACCACTTCTGTATAAAATCCATGACTGAAAAAATCACAGTTTTAGAGTATAGACTTGGCTTCCTCAGGCAGCAATATTTGTTAAGCCTCTGCAAGAAAGGCTCTGAGCGGGACTTTTGGTTCTGCACTCATGACTGTTGTTTACAGGCTCCATGCTGTTGACAATCACATGGCCTGAGGTGGAAAAAGACAAAAACTGTCCCTCTAATGAGGCTCATCAGACCTCCTCACAGAGAAATCCCGAGAGTTCTACATGAACATCTTGAGGAACTGGTTTTCTAGATGAGAAAGAACAGCAAGCCTGTAGGTGGTTTTTTTTTCCTATTTTTATTTATTTATTTTTTAAAAATATTATCATTTATTTTTATGAGCTTTCCTGTTTTGCTGGCATTGATGTACGTGCATTATATGTGTGCACTGTGCTTGTGGAGGTCAGAGAGAACATCATATCCCCAGGAACTGTTGTTATGTGAGTCACCTGTGAGATAGCAAAGCCCATTCCTCCAGAAGAACAAGAACTCTTAACAACTTAGCCAAATCCTTGGGCACCTGCCAGTGACGGTTTGACCATATCTTCCTTAAAAGGTAAGAAACTTAAGGGCTCCTCCCACAAAGAAAGAAGGACAAGTTCATTTTGGGAAATCAGATCTTCGAGTGCAATGGCTCAGGCACACTGTGTGGAACCCTTAGGAAGCTTGATTGTAGTCAGGGTGACTGTGAGGCTGAGGGAACACACTAAAAAAAGGAGACAAGCCACTAGCTAATAAAGGATGAATGTGGACTCTTATGCTGGCATTAAAAATGAGAAAGAGGATATGTAAATGATAGACTGATAGAAGATAGATGATAGATAGATAGATAGATAGATAGATAGATAGATAGATAGAAGATAGATAGATGATAGATAGATAGATAGATAGATAGATAGATAGATAGATAGATAGATAGGATACATAGATAGGTAGAAAGATAGATAGATATACAGATGAATAGAGAGATGATATACATAAGATAGATAGATAGACAGACAGACAGACAGACAGACAGACAGACAGACAGATAGATAGATAGATAGATAGATAGATAGATAGAATAGAGGGAGGAGTAAATTAATTGTGTATCTTTTGGGAATGAGAGAGAAACAATGCTTCTAGGGTGATGGAGAACGAGATTCAGGTTCTGTAAGTAAGACATCTGTTCTGCTCTAGAGCAAGAGCAGTGTTGCAGGGATCTGAAGCAGATGGCAAATATTTTCTTCAGGCGGAAGAGTAACTCAGAGTCAAACATTAGTTTACCTCTCGTAACAGCACGATGCAGTCAGAAGCTGTACCTCCATACTTCACGGAGCTCCTAGCCTGGAGTTTACGATTCATTCGTACTAGGTGATTCACACTTTACCATTCTCTGCCGTGACACTGAAAGTTAGAAAATACTTCACTTTACACAGGAAATGCTTCCGTGTTTCAGACGCTAGCCAGTAGGGAGAGGCAGGGAGCGGCGGGGAGCTGCCTGCCTTGCTCATCACTAACTGCTGTGGGCAAGAAACCCTGTGTTCCCTCCCCAGCTGCCATTGATGAATGACTAATGATTGATGATATTGTTTAAAGATAACTTGTTCCCTGCTTCTAGTGCCCAGCTCCTACTTAGCCTGTGGCCTTTTCATATCCTCTCCAGAGATGAACTGAATGACTTATATTGGGTTTTGAAAAAAGAAAATAAATAACTAGGCAGAAGATGCCCAGTTCCTCATCTTTTTTCACTGTGGGGCTCAGCTGCAGGCTCATACATTGAGACTATGACCTGTGGAGACCGGTAATTAAGCCTATTCCTAGTCATGAATTTCAGCCAGGAATACCAGACACAAATGAAATATTTTGATTTCTCTTTGCCCATCCCCTGTCCTGCTTCTCACTTGGATGAGAACCTCCATAAAAAAGTTGTTAGCATTTATTACTCTCTCTCAAAAGCTGTCACGCGTATAATTCAGCAAAGCAGAAAGCAGCTTAGTTCCAGTCGGTTCCTCCAGTGTCCTTCACTTCTTCAGAAGGATTGGGCAAATCCTAATTCCCAACTTGCTATGAGATCCGGAAAATCAGGTATACTTCGCTAAGGCTGGAAATGTACCTCGGTAGTGGAGAACCTGCCTAGCAACACTGTTTATGTGAAGGATCTACACTGCGATGTGATTTGTGCCCGTCCTCAATAACTGTTCTGCCCAATGTTCCCCAGGGGTTATTACTGACCCAATTACCAACACCAAAACATGGTTCAGGCTGCTAACAAACTTCACACAAGTGAAATCACGGAGGGTGACTTGGCCAGTGGTGTTGAAAGAAAGTGCAGGATCAAATGCTGTCAGCAGGAAAGAGCCAAGAAGTATCATTGTGCGTGATACTCCTTACCTTTTCTTACCCATTGTAATTGTGTTCTGGAATCTCCTTTTATAAGACTTTACTGACAGTGACTGTGTGTCCCTAGACCAGTAAAAACAGAATTGCAGAGGCAAAATTCCTGAAAGTGATATTTGAACTGAACCAAGTACTGGAAAACCAAATTATGAAAAAATAAACTCATGCCAAAGCAATTACACAACTTACTTCTAGAGGATGGAGACGTCCATGCTTGAGAGGCAGGAGTGGATTTAGGAAATGGGACGCTACGTAGCGAGAGGAGGAAGAGGAGCCTTACTGAAACCCGAAGGCATGCGCTTAATGAGGCTGACTGTCAGGGCTCTCCTTTCAAGAGGATGCAAGCACACAGAAGAACCACGGCTCGTGTCTAAGAGGGGTTAGAGCAGCGGTTCTCAGCCTTCTAATGCTGTAACCCTTTAATGTAGCTCCTCATGTTGTGCTGACCCCAACCATGAAATCATTTTCATTGCTACTTCATAACTGTAATTTTGCTACTTTTATGAGCCACAATGTAAATTTGTTTGGAGATAGAGGTTTGCTAAAGAGATCGAGGCCCACAGGTTGAGAACTCCTGGGATAGGGTAGGCATACTTGAAACATAAAATTTTAATTCGTGCCATCATTTTCTTACAGAAATTTTATGATTGCTTCCTTTTCCAAGGATGAATATTTTTTAACTTAGGAAAACAATTCTGATGATTACGTTACCAGATAGCATCCAAGCACACTTAGTTAAACCTTCAAAATGTCAGAAAAAAAAAAAAAACAGCAACTTGTGATTGATCTCCCAAAGAGACTAATAGCCTCTTGACTACCACAGTGAGGTCCATAATTTTGATATGCTGTTGCAATGACTGTCAAGCTGTGTCAATCAGGAAACCTGATTTAACTAAAAGAGATTCTCCCTGTCCCACCTGTGACCTAATACCATCTGAAGAGCATGCTCAGAGCATGATAGCTGTATCCTTATGCCATCCTGCATTGGTAGTTGCCTGGCATATGGTGAAGCATTTGGATACCAGTCTCTGAAAGGAGGGGTAGGACACAGGCTGTAACCAGCAGTGTTCTTAAATGTCAGGCTAGAAATACACTTCTCCCTAAGACCCTAAGGGAGTTATTACCTTGACAGATTATATGTGACTATCAGGCTGAATTCTTCAGAAAACTTTGCTTGTCACAGCCTGTGAGATATTGCGTTGGGAGTGTGGGAAGCTGTGGAAATGGAAAAATACACCATGCCTTCTTAGCCTTCATGGTCCCCTGCTGTGGAGCCTTAGGTTCTCAGAGTCACGGCTGTAGCTCATCGGGAGGTAACCCAGATAACCAGGCTGCCTAATTGCTGGGTTCACATCTGTGTAGGCAGGGCTCATAAAGTCAGAACGAACACAAAGAAAGCAGAAGAACTTGAAACCTGCCAGAGTCTGACTTTGACTTCAGGAGAAAACCACCAGAAAACGGATGGATTTTTTTTTCTGCCTAAACTTGTTCTCGTCTATCATTTGATCTTGACTGAGACAACGAAGGACCACCCAAAATAAACCACACAGGACTACTCCTCCCCCGTGCTCTCTGTGGATGCTTCAGGACTAGTTCTGACTTACAAATCTCCCCCTATGCAGCCGAGATACTGATGGAGCTCATTCCTGTCTCACTATCTGGCCAGGCCCTTGCCTCTAACACATTCAGAATGTTGCCAGCTGTCTCTAGAGATGCCTTAGTAATAAACATTTCCTTCCAAAAGCATGTCTGGTTTAGTTACCATAGAAAATGGAACTCAATTCTTGCTAAATAATTCTACCAGTTTATCCTTCACAGAACATCACCTCGAGCCCTGCAGAAGCCCCTTCTGATGCCAGATCAATATCCAGATGTTTTGTCGAGCCCTTGGTAAGCATGTTTCTTCAAGCCTGTGCCACACATCCCTCTTAAATGAGCCCTTATGGTGGACTGAAGACGTCCTTGCAAGGCTTCATCACAGGAACCACTACAGGAAGACGAACTTCTAAGCAAATCTTGACACCTGAAAGGAGAACTTCCCCAGTCCTCTCCCAGCTCGGGTATTTATAAGTACCCTTGAAGGCAAAACAAACTTTTCTTTATGAATCTGGTTTTCCGATATTTCTACAGAGTACTTGTTTTAAAAATGAGGCATGATCCAGCAGCCTTGAGTGCCTCCTCTGCCACTTGTAGGCTTGTGAAAGGAGCCACATTTATACAATAAGTAGTAGAGATGGTGTTGCGGAATCTTAGCTCTAGACTTTAAGACATGAACTGAAAATGCCAGCAATATTGCCATTTTTTAAAACAAAATATTCATTACACTTTCTGTTTTTAACCTTTTCTTCAGAACAGTGACTTGTGCTGCTTCATCTGTGCTGGTTCCAAACAGCTGAGCCCTCATTTTGTCAAGACATCCTTGGCTCATAAAGAAGCCGCATAGACTTTGGCAGTCTCTTTTCTGTACCCTATACAAAGCCCCCAGGGTGATGCGGTGAGGACACAGACATCCTGTGTGTGAACTACAGAGGGTAGCTAAGAATCACAATTTTTATATCATAAAACAGTGCCACATATGTTAGCAGCCGCAGAGATTTATACCTTTAAGAATATGGATCTCCAGCAGGTGGAGGTGGTGTAGCCATAATCCCAGTCCTTAGGAGGCAGAGACTAGGAACCCCCAGAGGGAGCTGGCTAATCAGACAACAAAAATAGCAAGGTCTAGGTCCAGCTGGTGACCCTGTATTCAGTATATAAGGTGGACAGGGGCAATGAAGACACCTGATATCAGTCTTGGTCCTCTCCACACACAAGCACATATATTTTAACACACACATATGCTTGATGTATGCACAGCATAAAAATACAGACATGCGTGTATACAAGACCAGACACAAAGAATCATGAGCAGAGAAATAGAATTATAGAACCATTGAGTTGCTACAATCCAGTTCCATGTATGATGTGCATTTGTAAAGGTAATTGAGCTAGACATCATAAAGTTATACCTACCTACATCATCAGTCAAATAGTAAAATCAAAATACGAAAAGTCCTCACTTTCATCTTACCATATACCTTTGAAATGAACTCTATTGTAACTTTCAAATGCCCACATAATTGTGTTTATAACGTTGGTTAAACATTTACAAAACCAATAACGAGCAAGAACTCAACATGGCAGAAATACTTCCTCGTGTGTCTCTCTACATGATTGTCTTTGGCTGGCAAACTTTTCACACTGCAGGCTCAGTGCATGCAGATGGCATTAGCAATCTGTCTGCTTAGCAGAACATCAGTGCTTATAAGAAGGAACCCTGCAATGAGAGCTAGCGCTCTCATGATTTCCCTCCCCACTTCCCCCTTCTCCTATCTCTTTATTCTTTTCTCCTATGAACATCTTTGTTTTCTATCACGAGACATTTTCTGAAAAGGTTAATTTTGCTTTGCCAAAGGACTTTTAAAAGAAATCTTGTCTTGAGGAGAAGACTCCATGGTGAAGAACACTTGCTGCTCCTGCAGAGAATATGAGAGTTGTGTTCCAACTATCAGGTGGCTCCCAACTATCTGGCACCCCAACATCAGAGAATCAGTATCTTCCTCAGCACTCTGCACGAATCCATGTCCACATGTCCACAGAGAGAACATAACACATATAAACACACAGAGAAAGAATTAACCTTTAAAAATTGAAAAAACAAGGGAAATATTGCTGACTTATGTGCAGTGGTAAGACCCCTGATCCCTTACAGAACAAATGAACTAAGAGTAGGCACATTTGTAACAGTGAATGACCACATAAAGACCAGTTGTATTCTAATTAGTACTTGACACGTTAGCAAGAAACCTTCCTCTTCAGATGCCGCAGCTTTGCTTCTGTTGTTTATCGCGCTCCTAGCTTCTGGTAAAGCCACTACACACTCTCTACTCTGTCTTTCCACCACCCTCTGCAGCTCGTATTACCGAGAGCTGTAGATGATTTCTGGAATCTTACTATCATTTTCTTCCACTTCAAAATGACTATTTCTCTTAGAAGGCCCTGAGGGAAAAGAATACATGTATTTCAGTCATAATCCCTTTATGTTTATAGGTATTTCTAAATACTAAATAAATATTTGTGCATTTCTTAACTTGATGGCAGTGGTGCTGGGGGAGAGGGATGATTATAATGACATTTTCACTGAATCATTACAGCACAACAAACTATGGATAAAAACCTCCTCTAGTTCCTTGTTGTAGAACATGAAACTTCATATGCAATGAGGGTAAAATTAGAATGTTTTGTTAATGTAGAATAAAATAATTTAAAAAAAAAACCTATATTAGCAACAAGGAAGAAACTCATTTCCCAGACAGTGATGCCTTGCTGGTGGAGTGCATCTCCCCACTTAAGCTGATTTCCGGTGAGTTTAATATAAATCCATCCATGATCTTATTATTATCATATACCATACCATAATATTTTTACATCATACCATCAAGCCGTGCTGTAAAAATATTACTCAAAGTGCAACTTCCACTTTTAAAGAATGGATGAATCAAGAGCAAAGGAGATAAATGCGAAAGTCGGAAGAGGGAATTTGAAGAAAGGAACGGAAGAAAATACGTTGTGCTGACCCGCGAGTGCTCCAGATAAAAGCTGGAAGGGATTAAAGGCTTTAAAATGGAATTTGGCCTCTGACAAACAAAGTCCTGTTTGTTTGAAGATATTTCACAAACCTTGAACATCGAGAGCAGAAAGAAGTGTCATCTTGGGTTGGAGTTGGGAGGGTAACTATCGACCAAGTAAATGAGGAGAGATCTAAGCAAGCACAGATGTTTGTTATGCAGTGCCTTGACTAGATACCATCAACAGAGTGCACATCTCTGAAAGAATACCTGGGAAGCAAGCCATTTCCTAAAGATGCTCACATTCCAGACAAGCAGACTACTCAGCTGAGTATTCAAGTATCAGTGTAATGTGTAAGAGAACAGTAGGCTGAAGCGCTCATTACTGAACCAGAGTTAAAGATGGATATAAAACATGTATATTTAGTTCAGTGTCCTATCAGAATATTGTTAAATCTATAGTAAGGATCTAGGACCAGCTTTTTAAATAAATGAAGACAAAAGAATGGGAGTGGGTACAAGGGTAGCTGATCCATATCGGTAGATTTTTCAAAGTCTAAACGTACGTGAGCTGAACATTCACCAAGCACGCAGCTGGGTGTCAGACCATCTGTAACTACTTCTATTGTGCTGCCAGCTCTATGCCAGGCAGTGTGAGATTCATAATTGACTGCTTGCCTGAGATCAACAGGGAATAAATGGTTTGAACCAAAGCAGTGTATCCTCAGGGCCTGGATAACAAAATGCATGTGCTTTGCTGCTCTTTGGAGTAAATTACTTAGCCTCTTAGAAAGATTCAGGACCTGGAGATATACTTTTGAAGTGGGTAGAATAGTAGTCTATGAATACCCCATTGAGCAAATAATTAAAAACATGCCAAAATGGTATCTCTGTATCCATTCATGAATACACTCACTAATTTACCACGTGTTCCTTATTATTGAGTCCCACAAAATTCCAGGCACCTTTGCAGGTCCTGAGGTCAAAGCAATGAGTGGAATAACCAAAAATCTTGGACTTAGCAGCTCTACATTACCATATAGGAGAAGATATGGGCTATCTCAGCACACGGCTAAGTGCTGTGGGATAGAGATAAGAAGAGTAGGGACCAGAGAAGGTGAAGACAGACATGGGACATTCAAATGTTGTCAAGGAAAGCCTCACAGGATAATAGTCAAGGAAATGTATATGAATGGGAGAATAGAAACATAGAAAGGATTTTGAGCCTGAAGAAAACGTAGGTGCAGATGCCCTAAGTCTTGGGCTTGACTAGTGTATGAAAGGTCAAGCAAAACGAAAAGAAAAAAAAAAAAACGTGAAACAAGCGGATGAGCCAGGGTGAATAGGAACACATTAATTCCCAAGTGAAGGGGGAGGGTCAGATCTTGTGCACCTTACCGGGATTGTAAGAACATAGATTTCTATTCTTCATAGGTTATAACCCCAAAGCAAAGTTTTGTATAAAGAATATAGATGAGTTGATGAGGATCTCTCTGAATCTATTGAGAAGGGAGACTATGTGCATCCAGAGATGAAGCAAGGAAACTAGACACTTCAGTGATGTGTCTGGGGTCAGAGGGCAGCTGTCTTGCAGAGACTGGGGAGCTGATGATCAGTCAGAGGATGTAATACTAAAAAGAAAGAGCAAGCATGACTTGACCATTGACTTCACATTATGCATGAGACACATAAAGAAAGGCCAAAGCAGCAGAAAGTGTTGAGAAAATGTAACAAGAAGTTGTTGCATAGTCTCTCAGTTGAGACTATATAATCAGAACGGGTTTGCAATGGGAGGTAAAATCCAGAGCAAGTGGACAGCTAGCCATGCGGGTCTGGAGTGCAGGTTGTAGACCTGGCCAGAAATACAAATTGGAAGCTATCAGCATGTGAGTGGAAGTCATAGCTGTAAGATCAGATGAGGACATGGGGGAAATGGAAGCGGTGGGAAGGAGAGAAGGAGAGCAAGGACTGACGCCTGAGCCCTGCCTTGTTACAGTCAACAAAATTAGTGGAGGTGAATTGGAAGGAGAAAAACTTGCAGAGTTCTGGGCCAGTGAGAGTCAGAGAAAACATAGTTCAGTGTCCATGTAAATATTGCCTGCATTGAATGGACAACTAGTATTATTCCAAAAATAGACAATTATAATATTTGATAAGCAAATGTATCCAATGTGCCAAGAGGAAAATCATATTGAGAAAGAGATGTGATTTCCTGGGTTTCCAAATCCCTACAGAGAGCATTGCCTCATGCCCTCGTTTATCCCTACTCATCTCAGACACTTTTATTGGCCCTTTATTCTCTATTTTAAAAAATTTCCCAGACAACAAATCACTTCGCTTCCTGTATGCAAAATACCTTTTTATCTTCCATTACCCTGCCTAAATCTTCCATGAAGGTGTAAGCCCAAAACTGCACAGCCTTTTTCTTAACCAGGCTATGGTAAGGATTGGACTAGAGAGAAATCATGGATAAACTAAACAAAATTTTTAATCTCTGGAAAATGTACATCAATGTCATGGAAATTTTAATTAAGGCTCCCAGTTCATGTGACCTAAAATTTATGTAGAACTATGGTAGACTAAATCAGAGTAAACCATGGGTGCACACAATTGCCAAGAACGCATGGGTGGGAGGACTGAGAAGCCCTTCGTGAATAGAAAAACTGAAAACTGTTGTGGGATAATGGTCTGTACCCTGTCAATTATATTTTAAATAAATGCTGGTTGGCAAGTAGCCAGGCAGGAAGTATAGGCAGGGTGACCAGGCAGGAAGTAGAGGTGAAGCAGTGAGGGCAGGAGACTTCTGGGAAGAGGACTCAGTCCATAGTAGTGATCCAGCCTCAGAGGAAACAAGATGTGACTGCCTCACCAAAAAAGGTTTCAAGCCACGTGGCTAACTCAGACAAAAATTATGGGCTAATATAAGTTATAAGAGTTAATAAGAAGCCTGAGCTAATGGGCCTATCAATTTATAAATAATTTAGACTTCTGTGTGATTTCTTTGGGACTTAACGACTGCTGGAACCGAGCAGGACAGAAACCTCAGACAACAGAGAACTTACAAAGAGAGTGAAGGCGCTCAGACAGAATCAGGGACGTGTCGGAATCTCTAGCAAGGCAAAGGCTACACTCAAGACCAACTTCCACCTCAGCCCCCGAGGGATGATGTACTTTGTAGATATTTACATTTCTTTTTCGTTCTTGATATGAGTCTTTGAGGGCATTACTGCTGGTTTCAGTTATAGCCTTCATTAGCCCTAGAGTCTGCAAGGAGCTTGGTGAGTTGGCACTTAAGGATTCTGCATTTGGAAAGGTACAGTCACGTCCCACAGTAACAGTTAACGTTATTGTCTATGGAGTACCTGCTATGCGTGTCAAGTGCACGCAAGCGTTCCCTCATTTAATCTCACCACATCCCTATGGAACAAGTATTATTAGCTTCGTTTTCATATGATGACTAGAGAGGTTTAATGAATCCCCAGGTCACCAGCCAATAACTTGCAGAGCCCAAGAGGGCCTTCTGCTCTGTCATCCACCTAAGTTCTCTCCAACTCTCTGTTCTAATGTTTTCAGGCAGGGAAAATAATGGCAGGAAGGCGTATCAGAGTGAGGAATTCCTAAGGTTTCTATGACATCCCAGGACGGGGGCTGTCCTCATCTGCAGAGCAGCAATAGGCATCCCAGAAAATGGATGAATATGAATATGCCGAGCAGCCATACCGCAGGGTGCCATGAAAGCCAAATAGGTACGCTCTGGCTTTATATTGAGTGCAATACTTTATACAGCTCTTTTAAGTTATTAAAAAGAAAATTGGCACTATTAAGGCAAGATTTTCAAGTGGAAAATGGTTCCAGTGAGCAAAATATCTTATTAGCAGGACCTGGTTTCCTTGAGTCTATTTTGATATTGTAAACCTTTACATTGCCCTAAGATTTTACAATAGATAGAACTTGGATTCTGTATTAAATTTTTTAATGGCCTTTTCAAATGCCGACTAAAGAAAAGAGTATTAATTTTCTGGCTAAACATGTACCTAACCCTATTCTTTCTTTTCAGTCTCAGGTGTATTTGAACCATCCCTTTCCAAGCCTAGTAATCGCACTTGATTCTTGCCTTCTCTTTCTGTCTTTCCTATGTAGACAAAAATCATCACCAGCTCTATCCAGAAAGTCTAAAATCTTAAGAACTGTCTCTCTGAAGATGACATCCCATTTCTGTGGTCTCTAGAGTGAATTGTGTGTTCCTCCATGAGATATCTATCACTTGCACACTTTCACCTTGGATGCACGTTCCCTGAAAAACTTGCCTTCTTGCTATGGATCCTCAAATTACAGGACACTCATTTTCATCGCTTTTCTTCCAACCAAAATTCAAGAATCAAAAGAAAATGTCAGAAATCCTTGGTTGCAAAGATAAAGACTCACAGAAGTAGGATGGGGAGGTCCACAAAAAAAAAATAAGTCATCTACTTTCCCTGTACAAGAACTTTCTGATGATATCAAGGAAATAAATAAATCCAGTTGATATCCATGCTTCACACAGAAGCAAGTGAACGTGTTAAATTTTAACTTGTCAGATCCTGGTTTAACCCACCTGGAAACATCCCAGCAAACCCAGAAAACTCCTTCAAGGAAATTACAGAACCTTCAAGCTGTATTTGATTTGGCCTGTGTACCGTCATCTTCTTCCCTTGCCATCCTCTTGGCCACCTTTCTATTCCACACACACACTCACACACACATACACACACACACACACACACACACACACACACACACACACACACTGCTCCTAGGGGAATACCCTCTCTCTTTATCCAGGTGATTGATTTTGTATGTTGTTTTGTAAGTCCACTCTTTTGCATCAGCCGATATTTGTATAGATAATCCCTCAGCAAACAATGCCCTCTTAGCTATCTAACGACATCAAAACCTAGACATTGCCCTGGTTTCCTTCCCTGTGCTCAGCCTCATTATAAACTCTTGTTCTTTTAGGACTTGGCAGTGCCTGCGGTTCTCACCACCACTACAGTTGGCATCCTGAGTGGATAAAGAATAAATATGAAAGAACCTTTTGAGGTCAAAAGAAATCACTAACAAATTATAGAGAAACTTGACCAAAAAAAAAACCCTCTAGACTTTTTTTTCTTACAAGGAAGTAAGCAGGTACAGAAAATATTTCTATGGTGATAACACAGAAGAGCCTGGATAATGCTATCATCATTTTAAATGAATATTTTAAAGGCTAAATGTGCCCAGATATGAGCCCTATGATTTGGATGGGGGGGGGGGGGCAGGCATCCTGTCAGTATGAATGGCATCTATTACAGGAAAACATGGAGAGAAATTGATGAGAAGTTTTAGAAGTGTTTGCAACATGAGGAAGGTAACTCTGTTAGTGGCAGACTCAGAGTTCATAAGTCTTTAGAAGGGATAATTCAAGAAATCTAGTACTCGGTGGAGACCCAGTGTTCCTGAGCAACCTTACAGGGAAAGGCAGCTGCTGGTGTGGTGTTCCCTCACTGGTCAGGCAAACCGCCTCTCTTGGAGTGAACAGACTTACTTATGCATGAGTGTTGAGTCACCCAGTAAAGCCCAATCTAAAAAAGGGGTGGAGGAGGAGGCAGAACAGAGAACATTCTTTTGTGGGTACAAGTTTCCCAAGTGCAACATCACAGCTCCATGGACCTTTCTTCCTGTTCTCTGCTCCAACACTCTTACCTCTGAGGCCCCTGTATGTGTTTGCCCCTGCTACCTTGCCCATACCCCAGAGGATGGTGCCACTTCTATGCACATGTGAGCAACATTAACTGGACTCAGGTACTTTTTTAATAACATTTTAAAAAGGAGGGCACAAAGTTGGGAGAGCGAGATAAGGTGAGGGATACCGGGTAGATGTAGGAAAATAGTTGTGACCGATTCATGATCAAAACACATTTCATAAATGTACGAAATTTTCAATGAATAAAAATATTATTTGAAATTTTTCAGCACAACTTTTGACTTACTGGTTCTCCTGTTCCTTGTAAATCAGAGCACGCTGTGCATTCTAGACTACAGGAGCATGAAGATTGATTCCACACTAATGGGATAATCATAAAGCATGATTGTAACTTCATGGGCAACCTACTCAATAAACTTGAAATCGTGCCTGCCTGTGGTGCAGATGTGCATCCAGTACTACAGAGATGCCATATGTCAGCTTCTATTCTGGGTGCTTGGATAACCCAATACAGAATAAGAAGGGGGAAATTAACAGCTGATAAACCCAACATGGCTAGTATCTCCTCTTCTAAAGAGACACCACAGACCATACCCTAACCGTTTAGCATCAGCAACGGGAGTAAAGAAAAACAACTTCCAGAGTATGCCACGACAAAGCTGTACACATTGAAGATCAGCAAGACAGGTTCTTCTGAGCCTTTCTGTATGCATCATATCGATGGTGCATGAAGGAATTGTGTCAAAGGTGACGTGGAGATAAATCTTCGAGTACTATCTGCCTCAAGTCAGGAGACTGCAATAAGCTTCATACAATAGAGCTAAAACAGATCCATCCCGCACGGGCAGCCTACTGCCAACAAATCGATATGTTTTCAGATTCAAGACTGACAAAGCTTCAAAGAGAACAAAGGATAATATTTTCCTGAAACAATTCTATGCAGCGGGCAAAAGATCTCTATCCAGCTTTTCATCCTAAATACCGTTCAGATTCTGCCTCCTTCCTAAACGCGGCACTCTGCAGAGGCCTTCTGATACGATCTCGGCAGGCTGGAAATAGCTTACATTTCCTGGTGGTGTCGCCCAAAATCGATGCTGCGCAACTCGTGGAGAGCTCTGCATGGAACTGCAGACGCTAACCTCGCTTTTTAAAGATCCTTGCTCCCGATTTCATTTATTTATTCCTCTAGTGAAAGAATAGTATTCAAAACTTCATGCACATAATTATATTAAATATGGGCCTTTGCTATGTTCAGTTTTACTAACAGAGAATGATTTTATGCAAAACATATGCATTTGTAGTTCAGTCACATGTGTTCCCATAGTGTCTGGAAATCGGTTATTGTAACTAACATTCTGTTTCATTTTCTGACAGTGAATGTGAGCAGGACCTTGGGAAAAAAAAATGCCCTTGCTAAAATTGAGGGACGAGGGACCTGGCACCATTTGTTACATTTTAAAGGCATGCATTGTATAACACGTATAACACAAAAATCAAAATATCAGGTATATTATTAGTAGCAATATATATAAAAGCTCACAGAAAACCAATCTTAATTCTGAAATTCACCCTCTCAAAAATAAATAACTATTTCTTGTTGCTACTTTTTTTTTCTTTTTTCAGGTCTGGGAACTGAAGCCAATACTGCCTTTATGTCAAGAAAGTGCTTTATTACTGAGCAACAACCAAGGCCCAAAATTTTTGTAACACTTGCATCAGAGAGTGGACGTCCCTAGTGTCTAGTCTGATAAATAAACGGGGGGGCGGGGAGGGGGGGAATAGGCAGTTCTCATTTTCTTTCGAACTGAGCATTCATTATGGTTTGATATTATATTTTATAGACCTTATAAAACTAGCATAATTCCATCTGATATTTAAAACCACCATTTTTGTTGAAAACATGATGTTCCAGGTAGGAGTCATTAGTATAAACAGCACAATTACACTGGTAACGGGGATTACGGTATCAAATCTGCATTGGGGAACTGATTAAATTCACTGTGCACAAACAGTCAGAACACATACCTTGAGGAGAATGAAGACAGGACTGCGGTTACCAAGAGAAATAAACCCAGCAAAGACGCCATAGAAGATGTAGGAAGGAAGGGCTGGCACACTTCTTTCCCTCCCTAGCAATGCTGTTTGACTATTCTGGTCGCCATCCCATGCCAAGGATAAAACAGAGGAAAGAAGCTAAGCAAAGCTAACCTGAAGTCATGGATTCCTGGTTCAGCTCCTTTGTCCCATAGCTCCACTCCTGGCCTTGACACATTCTTAGGCTTGGTTCCTATACCACACTCCTGTGTTTGGCATTTTCTGACACACATTTCAATTTGATAAACTTCCTGTGGTATCATCACTTTTCTGCAGATTTTACTCTCTAGACACCTTGAATTCTGGCATCTTGCAAATAGATTTTTGTTCTGCTTTTCTGAGCACCAAACTCTACCTGCATTTATGAAAGCCCGTGATCTCAGAAGCAAATTGACCTTCAGAGGATGTTGATAATGACCTCCGTCCCATATCATTCTTGGCAAGCAACAGATTCTATCTTAAGATTTATACAAAGGACATGTTACTAGAAGCATATTGGGAGCCTAAAAGTCACTAGAATATAGCTAAGCCTCCATAGAAGCCAAGACCTACACACCACACCTAAAATAAAAACCATGGGGGAAGAGTTTGTGGCAAAAAAAAAATGAATCTAATCAATGTCACTTCCTCTATAAGCAAAGACCAACTTTTTTTTCAGTCTTTGTCTTCCTTGGTTTAACATTAGCATTATTTAGTTCTATTCAGTTTAAGGTATATAAACTCAAGATTACAATGCCAACAAAATATGTCCGAAGGGAAAAGAGCAAGTGAGTCTACAGAGAGTTTGGGTGACCCATAAGAAGGTGAAAGACAAAGAGAGATGAGCTAACAGGAACTGTAGAAACCATCCATCAGGCTTCTCCAAAGAACGGAGCTGACCACAGGCTGTACCTGGTACCCATAGAGGCTGACCACAGACTGCACCTGGTACCTATAGAGGCTGACCACAGGCTGCACCTGGTACCCACAGAGGATGACCACAGGCTGCATCCAGTACCCAGAGAGGCTGACCACAGGCTGTACCTAGCACCAATATGTTTTAACATCATCTTCATGAGCTGCTTCTTGCTTTCACATAACACCTACTGACATTTCGGGAGCTTCCCTAAATGCTCTTACATAAACAAGTGATTCAACCTCTTACAACACTAAGAACAGAATGTCTTATAGGTACAGTTTGCAAGATTAAGTGTTAATGGGTATTACTGAATTAGGCTTTTTTCAGTAAATGAAATTCTACAGTCAAGGTCAGGCAGCTACACATGAATTTCCCATTAATTCCTTCCAAATCCCATGAGGTTGTTAGACATCTTTAAAGGTGAGAGGGCAAAGTTTAAAGGTTGAAAACATTTACATTTCTACTGTCAACAGTATTTGAACACTGGTCAGTCTCTGGGGGAAATATTTTCTGTAAAATGAGATAAAAGAACTTTAGGGATGAGAGTCAGATGTGGTGGCAGACGTCTTTAATCCCAGAATATGGGAGGCTGAAAAGTTGGACCTCTGTTAGTCCAAAGCTAGATTGGTTATTGAGTTTTGGGCCAACCAGGGCTACATGGAGAAACCCTGTCTCAAAAAAAAAAGAAAGAAAAAACAAAAACTATGAGTACAACATAGGTCATGGCTTCTGCTCTTGAATATAGTCTATAAACAAAGAGGCTGTTATATAGATGTTTTTAAGGACTTGCTTGGATATCCAAATTGACAACACAGATAGTCAGGAACCTGATATCATCCCCCAAATAAAACTTTATTTCTACCTTATAGCTCTTGCTTCACTAATCTTTCCCATTTCAGCATAGGAAAGATTCCATTCCCTGTTTAGACATTCTCACCATTAAATATAAACATCTAGTTTTGATTTTGACTTTTGAATTGCCTTTCTAAAATAATTACTGAGTGATTTGACATTGTTCTTACATGTTTATCATCTTACTCCAGTTCTTAGTGACTGACATGGGTCAATAGTAGATAAAGCAGCTCTTCTGCTAATGACGGTGTTTGTGAAGGGCCAGAAATGTAGCCTATTCCACCTTGTCTGAAGTGCAGAGAGTATGAGGTTGCTCAAGATTGTTAACAACAAGTGTGGCTACACACACTGACCTAGAGTGTGGCTACTTGGTGTTTGTGACATTAAGAATGTCAGAAAATTCAAGCATAATTCTGCTCCTTCTTTTGACTTAAGAGGTTTGACCAAGGGAATGGTTGCCTTCAGGATACATGGCCTAGAGTGGGTTACCTGCCTATATAACAGAATGCTTTTTTCACAAATTAATGGCTTGATATCTCAAAGTATTGAAGCAAGTAACTGTTCTAGTTGTTCTTTGTATCATGTCAAAGCAGTCTTTTGTCTTTTTCCCCTTTTGTATTGGGGTATAAAAGTGAATGGAAAATTAAATGCAGGCAATTTCAGTATTCACTGGAACTCTCTCCTGATATTATATTGTGATTCTGTTTTATTATTTTAATTCACATCTTCGTTCTCTTATTTTTCTAATCCCCCTACCCAGGAAAGTGGTATCCTTGTCGAAGTTGGTATCCAACAAATGCTAACTGAGTTTGTGCTGACTGTCACAAACGCAGAGTTGAGACACTAGAAAACCAGCTAGGAAGGCAAAGGAGCTCAAAGGATGAGGCAGAAGACTTGCAGAGGGTCTGAACCTGAGCTTGCTGGCATGTACGTGGAGGAAATGCAAAGAGCAGAATCTGAACTTCTGACTGAGGGGATTTTTCCATGGCCTCACTTGTGTCTGTTGGAGCTGGGTATTTCAAAGGCATTTAGCTCATTGGGTGGGCTGGACGGACTGGCCAGGCAGCTGAGGTGATCTGCCCGTCTGTTTCCCTAGCAGCTGATCAGTCACAACCATGTGCCACTAGACTTGCTGTTTATGTGGGTTCTGGGGCTCACACTCAGGTCTTCATGCTTTCATGACAAGCACTTTATGACAGAACTCCCTGCCCAGCAACCCCAAATCAAAGAAAACTTCAAAACACGTAGTTCAAATGTGTTCAGTAAGCAAGCGTGGAGTTAGGTCTGTATTTAAACTAGCTAAGATGTGCCAGCCACTTCTATTTCCCCTTCCCACTATTCTTACCTTTTCCTGTCTGTAATGCACACACTTGCTATGATTTTCCAATTGCAATCCTATGAGTGGTTTACATTTTAGTCACATTTGAGGACGCTGTGACACAGCATCTTAAACAATTCCTTCTTACTTGAAATTCTTTTGCCTTCCCATATAAAATACCATGGATTTCATGGTACTTCGTGTTCCTCTTTTGTTAGTTCTTCTTATTTTTATCTTCCCCTTTAATCTTCTAATTGTTGCCATGAGCAACCATAACCTAAATACAGTGAACAGGATTCACTTGCAGCTCATAGCCAGCTACATGGGAGCTAAGAAGTCAAAGAAACACAAGGCAGTGGTGTGGGAGTTCTGGCTCCAACAGGCACCAGTATGAACATGCGTACATGGCAATATTACCTGTATAACCCCCAAAGCATGTCCCACCTGACGGGCATGCATACATCTGTCAACAAGAAGCTAATGTGCTTGCTTTAAATCAGTGAAGGACTGTAAGAGCTATAAAGGCTGATCACGTAGCCTCTTTCTGTGAGAACTCTCTTTACATTCACATCTTTTATGAAAAAAACTTTCCTTGCTTTCATAGTTAGTTTCAGTTATGAGCTTGACATACTTGGAAAGAGGAAATCCCAGTTGAGGAATTCTCCCCCATTAGATTGACTTGTGGGCATGTATGTGGCTTTTTCTTGGTTGCTAATTGGGGAAAGAAGGGCCAAACCCTGGTAGGCAGTGCTACCCTAGGCAGTTGGGACTAGGAGGTATAAGAAATGACACTGATGTTCTGATATTACTCACTTGGGGGAGTATACTGAAAAAAAAAAGGTCACTGAACTTGAACCTACCCTTGGGTAACCAACCTGTTTCCAAATCATGATACAAAGACTTCTTATTAGTCATGAATGCTCAGCCTAGCTTAGGCTTGTTTCTGGCTAGCTTTTTTTTTTTTTTTTTTTTTAGCTTAAATTAACCTGATTTTCTTTATCTACCTTTTGCCTTGGGGCTTTTTAACCTGTTTTCTGTTTTACTTTCTGGCTCCAGGAATGTCCCTATCTTTCTTCTTTTTCTCTTCTTTCTGAATGTATATGTCTCTTCCTAACTTAGTCTCTCTACCTGTCATCCCTTCCTGTCCCTCTCCTACCTAGCTATTGGTTGGTCAGCTTTCATTAGACCAAACAGGTGCCTTAGGCAGACACAGTGAAACAAATGTAATGCATCTTTCCATAATTAAACATACATTACAAGAAACGTAGCACACCTTTACATAATTAAGCCTTCCACAACACAGCAGCAAGTCAGTAAACGCCTTTTTTCTGGAGCCCCTGCTTCAGTTCCTGCTTCTAGCTTCCTGTCTGGAACTCTTGCCCTGACTTCTCTGAATGATGAGCTGTAATCTATAAGCTGAAATAAACCTTTTAAGACTCTATCAGTGACATTTGTACAATACATCAGAACTGCAAATCTGTGGAGGTAAAACCTTTGCGTGATTAGAACAAGGAACGCCGGAGCTTTTTTAACCTGAAGCTTAAAACTCAGCTGTGATTGAAAAGAGACCAATAGTATTTGGAAAAATTTTATCAGACTCAGCAAACAGAAACCGAAGTTCAAGGGAAACCAACACTACACATTTTGCTTGCAGTAGAACATGGCAAATAGTATATAAAAATCCCCTATATGATATTGGTTTGGGCAACATGAAACCAGCAAAACTGAAGGGGGTCAAAGAGAGAACCTGAGGGTTGATGCCATGTGGCAGTCTGAGTCCTTGAAGAGAGGCCAGGTTCAGTGAATACCCCTTGATATTGGAGATGCAAGGACTGTGAGATGACCACCTGCGCCTACTAGACAAGTTGTGTGTGTGTGTGTGTGTGTGTGTGTGTGTGTGTGTGTGTGTGTGCTTCAGACAGCTCAGCTGCAGAAATGGGGCTAACAAAGTCCTTTGAAGCCCAGAGTATCATGAGGGAATCCTACATGCAGGGCACTGAGCTGTTCACACTATTGGATTTCGGGTTTGCTTTGATTGAATTGTAACCGCATCCTTAGTCTTCCCTTTTAGAATAAGAAAGTAGGTGACTTCATTTTTATTTTACAGGAACCCACATTTAAGGGATGATATTATTTTAAAGAGACACTGAACTTTTAAAGCAGTGGGAGTTTTAAACACTGTTGAATTTTTAAACTTCTACTCCGTCTTGTGCCATTCTCTTAACATTATACCTCAAGGACGAGAAAGAAAGGAAAGGTTGTGTTTCAAAATGAGATAGTTAATGTGTAAAAGTTGACAAGGGATGAGTAAGCATGGCTTCAGTTGTTAACACACCCGGGATGAAGGAGCGTCAACTGTAGAATTTCTTCCATCAAGTTTACCTGTGTGTACCTCTTCGAGAGATTTTTTTTTATTGCTGAATGATGCAGAGGGGCACAGCTCACCATGAGTACCATCACCCCTGGACAAGTGACCTAGAGCTGTAAAAGTCATTGAGCGCAAGCCTGGAAGTAATCCAGTAAGCGGTGGTCCTCCACGGTTTCCGCCTCCCAGCCTGCCTTGAGCTCCTGCCCTGGCTTCCCTCAATGATGGACAGTAAACTGTAAACTTAAATAGCCCCCTCCTCCCACATTCTTCTTGGCCACAGTGATAATTACAGCAAGAGAAAGCAACCAGAACACGCGCCTTCACAAAACCAAGCAAACTAGCACATGGAAGACCCTGCCTCATCTCATACACTTTGCTTGAATATCAGTTTATGTGTGCAAGCTGTTAATCTGCTTCCTCCTTGTGTTGGTCTTTATTGTTGACTTTATAGCCGACCTCACTTCCAGGGATTTTAGCCAACACAAAGAAGATATTGTCTGTTGCACTGTATCCAAGTACCCCAGGATTCTTGGGGACCAGGAGATATAAAAAAGGTTGTTCTTGTTCTTCTTCATAGTATGGGCTGCATCCCTTAGCTCCTCCTACTCTTGCATCTTCAAACTGAACAATGGCACAGGGCTTTCTTATATCACATCACTCACCTTCAAAGACCCCAAGGTCCCACTAGCGCCATCATCCAGAGGATTATCTTTATTTAAATTGACCATCAGCCATCACTCCATGAACAATACTAATTTCCCTTCACTGCATAAAAAAAAATATAGCCCCAAGTTCCAAAGACTTTAGTGTGGGCATCTTTTCCTCTAAGTCCCCATCATACTGCCTACATATCTTTCTCCACCTTCTAGGATGTTGTTTGCTTTATATCCATCTATTTAAATCCACTCCTTATTTACTAAATGGTATTAGATAATAATCAGTGTATCAAACATATTATGAAATTTTAAATATGTATTTTTCACTTTTATGTTTATGAGTGTTTTGCCTGCATATCTGCATGTTACTGGGTATATGCTGGTTGCCCATGGAACCAGAATAGATCTCCAGGTCCCCCAGAACAGGAGTTACGAGTTACAGTGGGCTAGGAGCACCCACGTGTGTAAGAGAAAACCATCAAGTGTTTGTAACTGCTTAACCATTGTTTCAACTGCCATAGTATGATTTTTGTAACCATACAGAAATGTATGGAAGGAGTAAAATAGGAGACAGGGAATTTCTGTTGATTTTTTAAATTGAACCCCTCCCTATTCCTATTCCATCTCAGGTATTCAATTCATTTTTATTGGCAGTGCAATGTCTTTGTCAGGAAGGAACACGTGCAACTTTTAACTCCTTATCACGGAGATCAAGGACTACATTTCAGAACATATTTTTTAGCTAACAATGATAATCATTATTAGTGAATGATATTATTTACAGCTGTCAGAGATATGCATTGGCAAAGGTACTAAATTTTTACATCAATGAAACAATAGCAATCAAGTAATTGACAATAGTTTTATATTTATTTACTATTTATTTATTTTAAATTGGTTTGAATTGTCATTATAAACCAAAAAGTAGACTTTTATGACAATCAGTTATGAAATATATATAATGTGTGATATCTATACTTTAAACCACTGAGTGATTATGAAAGATATAAAGGCTGATCTTGTAGCCACGTCCTGTGAGGGGAAAGCCTTCAGTGGTTTGCACAGCATCTTCAGGTATTGTGAGAGCTAGTCATCAGGGCGGAGGCTTCTAGGTCAGTTCCAGCTTGATTCTACCAAGTCCTATGCCTAAGACGCATTAAAATGAGCTTTTAATTTGATGTGTAGGTGTTATTACGTTCCCTGGTACAGTCAACGGTGGGTATACCTAATTATAGAGTCACCTGTGCCCATCCGCCCTCCCTGTGAGGGAGTCCAGGGCTTGGCTACAGCCTCATGACTCTCCAGGGTCCACCTTCACAATGATTTGCCCCGCCTCCCCCTACTGTCCCACTTTCTGTGACTTCTCTCCCTTCTTTTATCTTTTCCTATCGCTTTTAACATTTCTTGCTTGCCTGTACCCTATCAGGAGCTATGTTCTCAGAGAGAGTTCACATGCAAAACTGCTGTACAAAGTTCTGTTCCCTTCTCAGAAAAGAGTGCAGTCAAACGGGCAGAGAGATGAGCTGGAAGTGCCTGGTGATCTGCTTTCAAGCTTTTGGATGCTCTTCAGTGATTAAAAATAGTGATATTTCAATCTAACAAGCACACAATTCATGAGTTGAAATTAAGAATTTTCTTGACAGTCCTATTTCATAATCTGTACTTAATATGGATCAATAAACCTTTTGTCCCTCCTCAGACATATTTGAATTTAACTGATTTAATTCATCAGCTACTATTTAGCTCGAATAATGGCCTTCCTTACCAGAATAATGCATTTGTCCTTTAACTGATCTTTCTTCTCACAGTTTTCCACAAATGGTTCTCTCTCTGACAGAAACAAGCGCAAATCAGGGTAGTCAGGGGGATCTTTTAGAAGGATACATCAGTATCTTCTTGTTTTATTCTTTGCATTGGCTTCTCATTGAACTTAAGATAAATAGAATATTAAACTGTTTGTTGGGGCATTCAAGAGACCCTCAAACAATATAAGTTTTGTCATTGACCTTGATTGCCCTTTCAATATTTGAATGTCAGATTCTATCGCTAAAGAAAGCCACCACTCGTCAAAATACAGAGAAGAACCGACTGTGGAGTGCTTACTCCACTGGGTACATACATACCACAGCCCTTACACAGAAGGACCAGGGAAGATGCTGGGAAGGGTGGCAGAAGGAGTGTAAAAGCCAGTGCGCCAAGATTCTGCTGTGAGGTGGTGTCTTTTATAACTGGTAAGGAAGCTGCATTCATGAAATCTCAACATTATGATCATCTAAATAAGACCTGAAAATAATGTCACCACTTGACATATCAATGGAAATGCAAAAAAAAAAATATCACAAGGCCTTATTCCTAGATGAAGAGCTACAAGTAATTACTGGCTACCAAAAGAAAGAAAGAGACCCCTGGTAGATTATCCAATCCCAAGTGGTTAACTCTAAACACATATACATATAAGAACACTAAGTGAACTCAGAAGATGGTAGTTAAATATACATATAAAACAATAATTGATAAGAAGGCAGAAATTTGAGAAAAAGTGGAAGACACATGAGGAGTTGTAAGGAGAAGAGTGAAATGACTCTTGTCACTTTCATGACTCAAAATGAATGAGGATAATGTATATTTGTGTGTATATGCATATTTGTGTTTTATAAATGTATGTAGACATATCTATTCCTTTATATCATCTATATATTATATATGTGCACATACATATGTAGCATATATACAGACATACATGCACATTTATATACATGTATGTATATATGCATACACATATAATGTATTGGAATAGGTACATCTATATACACTTATAAAACACATATGTATAAATATACATAATATATATTATCCTCATTCAGTTTGAGTCATGAGAGTGGCAAGAATCATGGCTCAAGCAGGCTTTATGGCTTTTGAAATGAACTGTTTCATTCTTTAAGTCTTAGATGCATTGAGAATATTAAAGCACTAAAGGAACCCGATCATATGCCCAAGTTATAAAGAAACCCTAACAGCAGGAAAGAAAATAGCTTAAAGGGGGCAAGACTCAAGAATAACATCAGTTAGAAGCCTCTTGAGTAAAATCCATTCTGAGATGAATGTCTAAAGTCTAGGGATGGCTGCAAAGATCAAGTTAAGAGCAAGTAAGAAATATCCAAATGAAATTACTGAGCTTTACTTGTCTATTTGAATAAAAGCGTAGCACTCATGGTAATGCCTAAATCTTACTGCTTTATAGCCCAATTGTTGACTCTCGAGAAGTGGTATTCTCAAACACGCTATGCTCAAATCCTGAATTTTATCAAAATGGACAGGGCAATTAAATGTGATAGTGGGATGTATGTTGGCCATTTGGTTCTTAGAAACGGGTCATTTACATTTTTAAGTGCAAAGATGAGGGGATCTCAGTGACTCCAAAGTTTCTGTTCTTTGCTGTCACGTTTATCGGCATTGCTGAGCACAGAAATCCTGCTTGGACTAACGTGTGCATCCTGTAAGCTGCGAGAATGCTGGCAGAAAGCAGTCTCTATCTCTGGCTTAATTATGCTACATTACAAATTACTCTGACGGCGTTCGGCTACTGCTCCCAGGCTCCTTTCCTCCCGACTGCCCTTACTGTTCACTTGGCCCCTTTCTCTGACCCCAGCTGCCATGGAGCAGCTGCTGGCACCCTAAAATTTTGGGAAAGTACATTAAAGCCAGCGACCTCTGCAGGTGCAGTTAGGAAGGAGCAAACTACAAGGAGCAAACTTGAGCCAGCAACCTCTGTGGGTCCAGACCCAGCCGATGACTTCTGTGGAACCAGGCACAAGCAAGTGACCTCCGTGGGAGCACACAAAAGTCAGCGAAATCCATAGGACCAGACCCAAGAAAGCAACCTTGTTCAGAACAGGTCTGAGCCAGGGACATCCACAAGAGCAGAACTGAACCAGCAACCTCCCCACGAGCAGACTCGAGCCAGCCACCTCTGTGGGACCAGGCCCAAACCACTGACCTCCTCAGAATCAGGGCCCAGCCAGCAACCACCACGGGAGCAGGCCTGAGCAAGTGACATCTGTGGGAGCAGGCCCAAACGACCACTGGAATTGCAAAGTAAATTCTGGGAGCAACAAGCAACCACCAGGAATGCCGAGTGAGCTCCAGGTTGATTGGAATGGTGGCCACGCCTCCACCAAGAGGAGCAACCATCTGAGCCTTGAATCCACTGGCACCTGGAAGAGTGATCCCCAGAGACACAAGGCCCAACTACACCAGTCAGAGGAAAATATGGGTAGACGAGGTAAGAACAAACTCAACACCACAAAGAGCAACACGATACCAGCAAAAACCAGTGGTTCTAAAACAGGAAGACTTAAACACCCAAATACAGATGAAGCAGAAGAAAATGTACTAAAGAATAACTTTAGGAGAATGTTTGAGGACTTAAAGAAGAAATGAAAAATTCTCTCAAAGAAACGGGGGGGAGGGGAGGCTAACAAAAAAATTGGAAGAAATCCGTTAAAGAAAACAAAAAAAAAATTTAAACAGGTGAAATAAATGATTCAAGACTTGAAAACCAAAATAGAGACAGTAAAGAAAACACAAACCAAAAAAATTCTAGAAAGAGAAGGTATGTGAAAATGATCAGGAACCACAAAAAGCAAGCTTAAACAGCAGAATAGACGAGATGGAAGAAATAATCTCAAGCTTTGAGATACGCTACAGAAAATAGACTCATCAGTCAATGAAAATGTTAAATCTAACAAAAGCTTAACACAAAATATTCAGAAAATATGGGACACCATGAAAAGACCAAACCTAAGAATAATAGGGATAGAAGAAGGAGACGTCCAACTTAAAAGCACAGAAAATATATTCAACAAAATCATAGAAAAAAACTTTCCCAACCTAAAGAAAAATATGTGTATGAAGATATAAGAAATTTTCAGAACATCAAATTGACTGGATAAAATAAAGAAGTCCCCTTGCCACATAATAATCAAAACACTAAACATATAGAATAAAGAAAAAATATTAAGAGCTGCAAAGGAAAAAGGCCAAGTAACATATAAGGCAGTCCTATCAGAATTACACCTGACTTCTCAATGGAAACAATGAAAGACAGAAGGTCCTGGTCAAGCATTATGCAGACATTAAGAGCCAATGAATGCCAGCCAAACTACTATACCCAGAAAACTTTCAATCACCATTGATGGACAAAACAAGATATTCCATGACACAACCAGATTTAACCAACACCTAGCTACAAACCCAGCCCTATACAAAGTACTAGAAGGAAAACTCCAACTCAAAGAAGTTAATTCCATCCACAACACAGACAATCAATGACCTCACAGCAGCAAATTCCAAAGAAGGGAAAAACACACACAATAACATCACCAACAATGAAAACTTAAATAACGGGTACTAACAATCTCTGTTCATTAATATCCCTTAATATAAATGGACTCAACTCACCTTTAAAAAGACACAGGCTAACATATTGGATCTGAAAATAGATTCCATCCTTCTTCTGCATACAAGAAACATACCTTAACCTCAAAAACAGACATCACCTCAGAGTAAATGGTTGAGCAAATATTTTCCAATCAAATAAACCTAAGAAAGGAGTTGATGTAGCTATCCTAATATCTAACAAAATAGACTTCTAACTAAAATCAACAAAAGAGACAAGGAAGGGCATTTCATTTCAGAAAAAGTCCACCAAGAGGAAATCTCAGTACTGAAATCTATGCCCCAAATACAAGGACACCCTCATATGTAAAAGAAACACTAAGAAAGCTTAAATCACACACACTAATAGTGGGAGATATCAACACTCCACTCTCACCACCGGACAGATCAGTCAAACAAAAATGAACAGAGAAATAAGGGAACTAACAGATGTTATGACTCAAATGGACTGAACAGACATCTACAGGCTATTCCATCCAAACAGAAAAGAATATACCTTCTCCTCAACACATCATGGAACCATCTCAAAAATTGACCACATATTAGGTAGCAAAGAAAACCTCAACAGATACAAAAAAAATTTGGAATAACCCCATGTATCTTATCAGATCACCATGGCTTAAAATTAGAATTCAACAGCAACATTAATTCCAGAAATCCCACAAACACATGGAAATTAAATAATGCACACATGAATCACCAATGGGTCAAGGAAGAAATAAAGGAAAAAATTAAAAACCTTTTAAAATTCAATGAAAATGATCATACAACATATCCAAATTTATGGGACACAATGAAAGCAGTGCTAAGAGGAAAGTTCATAGTACTAAATGCCTACATAACAAAGCTAGTAAAATCCCACACTGGTGAGTTCTTAGAACACCTGAGAACTCAAGTTTTTGATACTTTTTCACAGGCCTATAAGTCTAAAGTAAAGTAATGAATGAACTAACCTTGTATCTTAATTTCCATAGCCATTAATAAGATGCTAAAATCTGAGACTTGTTGATCCAGAATAGCCTAGTAATTTCAAAGACTAACAAAGCTGACCTTTTCCACATGCTGGCATATCAGACCCTCAATACAGAACCTCTCAGAAAACTCCCAATATAGAAACAGGCAAAGAATTAGGTACAGTTCCCATAGTTTTTCCTTAAAGCACTAGATGCAGAACCATTCACCAAAAGGTAAGAAAGGCACAAATTTTAAAAAGGCTTCTGTAAAATATTTTGTATTCTCATCCTTTGAGGTTTCCCTGTATTCTGTATTTTAAAGAAATGATTATAAATGGTAATTTATCATAATTTTTTTTAACAAGAAGACAATGTGTGCAAGATTGAGAACTGGTAAGGCTTGAAGAAATGTAGATGAAGAATGTTCAGACCATACTCTGTACGATCTTTAGTTCTGCCTCTTGGGCTCTGTAAATGCCATAAAACAGCCACTATTTTCAGACATAGAGGTGTGTGTGTGCGCCGGTGTGTGTGTGTGTGCGCGTGCACGTGTGTGTGTGTGTATGTGTGTGTGTGTATGTACATCTTCTCCGGCGGCATGCATAGAAGTGTTTATACATGTGTGTGTACATACATTGGAGAGAAGAGAACAACCCTGAGCATCATTTCTCAGTTTACTTTAATGTGGATTCTGAGAGTCAAATTCAGGTCCTCAGGCTTACACAGAAAGTACTTTCCTGGCTGAGCTTTACCCCAGCACCAGCCTTGGAAGCCTTACCTTTCCTGCTTCTGCACTCAGGATTTGACTATACTAATTGACTCTACTAATTTTCCCATAATAATGGAAGCTTCAATAAAATCTTTTTGGATGTCAGATGGATTCGAGGTTTTCTCAGAGGCCCTGATAGAAGAAAACATTAGTTCAGGAGGAGACTTGGCAAAGTTAAGTCTGGAGCTGGAGCCAGGGCTTCTTCCAAGGAGCCAAGGTTGCTGTTTCTATGGCTCCAACTCTTCCCCCTGGCCTCACTCAGCTGTGTCTGAGATATATTGTGTACTCCTTACCAACATTGTCTGGTTTCGCTGACTGCTGATCTTGACCATTTTCCCCCTGTAAATCGTATCCCCCTGATGATTGATAAGCTTGGTTAGCATTAAGCCATCAACTGATGTAAGGTCCCAACTGAGTTCTGAGTCGTCTCATCTCTAGTCTTCCTGCTCAACACCTTGCCATTCAAGACCCGTATTCCTGCAAATTCGGAATATATATCTATATATATAATATTCAGATAAAAATGAGTCATATAAGGAAATAAAAAATCTTCCTGACAACTCTCATCTCACTAAATGCATATCTAGAAGAGCAGACATTTCCCCTATAACCCCAGTGTAAATTTGGAAACAACTGTTATAAGGCTACCATATGTCTCTCACCTTCCTCTGGAAGCTTCTGATCCAGGGATGAGCTCACTCCCTCACAGTGCCTGGAAATCATAAAATAGAAAACCTGGCAGAGAAGAAGACAGGGCACAGTCAGCTGATCTAGCAGGGGCAATGAATCCTATTCTACCTCAGTGTCTAGACTAACAATTAGGTTAGGGCCCACAAAGTTGTGATTGTGTGGGAAGTATCACTCATGCCTTTGGAAACTCAGTGTATATTCCAAACGCCGTTGACCACATGTGGCCCTTGTTACTGTGGGAGGATCCCACAGTCTTTCCAAATAGACCCCTGGCCTAGCAGTTCTCAGCAAAACCAAGAACTTGTCAAAAAAAAAGAGCCCGTCTTCTTATCACAGAGGCATGCTTCTCCAGTCCTCAGTATCAGTCTGAAAAGAAATGCCATCTTTATGGAATTAATGTATGACCCATTACATACTGCTTGACAACATTTAAAGCAAGGTGAAGCCATGTATGTATCCACAGGCATCAAAATAAAGCCATCAATAATTATATGCAGGTTTCTGCGATCCATTTCCCAACATTCAGCTTTTTCATTTTAATGATGCTCAATAAGGTGTTTGATTTTGATAGATCATCAGTTTTTTAATTTGCATAATGAGAAATAAATATTAAAACCTAATACAAAAAAACTCTATCCCACATTGTTATTCCCTGTGTCCTACTTGCTAGAGTCCAGATATATGTACATATATTTGTAAGTGTAGTGTGTATGTTGATGTAGTGTGTGAGTGTAGTGTGTGTATGGGTGTGTGCTCACATGTGTGTGAGTGCATACATCTGAGAGCAAGATACAGGGCCCTCTGGGGCCATTGGGTATCCTGCTCTATCTCTCTTGAACTTATTTCCTTGAGAAAGCATCTCTCAGTGTTCCTGGAAATAAACTGGCAGCCATCAGTTCCCACATATCTTCTTGCCTCTCTTTCCTCCATGCTAGAATTACAGACCTGTGTGACCACACTCAGCTTTTCACATGGGTGCTAGGATCTGAAGCCAGGTCCTTACAACCGGTTTCTCAACAAGCGCTCTTGACCGCTGAGTGGTCTTTCCTGCACCACAAAAGTTCTTTTTACCCTCATTCTACTAATGAGAAATCACACATTTATTGCCCTGTTAACCCAAGGTTGTTCTCATTGTAACAGAGAACATATACTATATCTCTGCTGTCTGTGGTTGTCAACATCTTATGTAACAGAGTCACACAGAACTGTGGAGTTAACTTGATGTGTTCCTTTATCTCAGCTGTACTAAGACAGTGCTTTCAATTTTAGCCATTCAAGTGGGTGTGAAAGTGTCACAGTGTTGTTTTAATCTACATTTTCTTACTCTATTTATAGCTATAATTTTACTTCTGTGTATTCTGTAACCCCAAATGTATAACTACTGGTTTTGCCTTTAGCGTCTTCTACCCTTGGAAGCTCATGAAACCATGAAATGACTTTCATGTTCTTTTTCTGCTTTTAGAGTTCTATATTTATCTTTTCATGGAACTGAGTTTCCATGTAGTATCAGAGTTCTTATGACATAAGAATTCATTTCAATGTTTCTAGATATTAAAATTCTTCTTGTAAATCTTTTTCTTTCACAAAAAAATATTCCTTCAAAATTCTCTATTCCTTCTTAATTTGAGAAGATATGTTTCATGTTTATATCTAAATTAACAAGATCCTTCCCAGGATTGTAAGGAGTTGCCCCCCTTATGTTCTGGCTTGCCTTCCTTCTAGCACACAATACACTCTTATTATCCCGATGCATACTTTTCTATAACATGCTCCCCTTTTTTTCCTCTGACTGATTTTAAGATTTTTCCTTTACTGCTGGGCAGGAATTGATGCTGATATTCTTGCTTTTGTATTGTTTGAGCTTGGAATTCACTGAAGTTTCATATTAGTACATTTGCTGTTTTCATCAAATTTAACAATCATTTGTTAAAAATAACTTTTCCCACTTCTTCTCAGAAGCAAAGTGCATTTTCCTGGACTTTTTCAACATTTTCACAGAAGATGGTGGCACTCTGACAGCTAGGTTTTCTCTGCCTTCTCATTTGAGAGGTGTTGTGGGAGACAGAGTTCCACTCCAGATCATTTCTGGGTATTTTCTGTCTCTATATACTTAAATTCAAAACTGTTTCCTCTTTCTCCACTAGTTTTTAAATTTTTGTTCCTCTCCTCACTGTTCGAGTTTCCTGTACCCGAGCACACTGAGCACATTTGTCACAACAGCTTTTCCCACTCTTGTTTGCCAAAGGCATCCCTCATCATTCCTGTCTCAGACAGTCTCCACCTTCTATCTTTAATGTTTGTGTCCCTATGAATCTCAGGTAATTTATTAATGGTCTATGGCTTATTATTGCCCTCTAGCTACAATTGTTTTGGATCCTACATATGTATAGATTTATACTTAGCTAAAGGAAGAGTCAACAGAATTTCATCTGCAGGTATCTACAATAATTTTCTCTGTTGCTAGCATCATTTCAATCTCATTAACTATAATATGTACCAAAAGAAATTCTTCATATATTCTTTTGATTTAGGTCATAGCCTCCAGCAAGACAGCAAAAGCAGCCACCAAACAAATTTCTGTCTCTCTTTTTCAGGTTATCACTGTCTTGAACTAATATATACCTGACTAGAAAGATAGTTCAGTGGGGAAAAGCACTCTCTGTATAAGTCTAAAAACCTCAGATGGATTCTGGCGACTTACATGGTGAAAACAGAAAACCAACTATTAGTTTTTCTCTGATTACCATATCTCCATACACACACTTTGGCTTGAGATCACCCTGACCCCAGGTATGCTTCTCTCTCTCTCTCTCTCTCTCTCTCTCTCTCTCTCTCTCTCTCTCACACACACACACACACACACACACACACACACACACAGAGCAATGTGTGGAGGCAATACTTTTAGGGAACCAGGCTGAAGTCTTGAATAAAAGAACATGAAAAAATATTTTCTAAAAGAAACAAAGCTATAACTCTTCTACAAATAAAAAAAAGCATGACAAATATCCTTTTAAAATAGCTTCCATTATTGTATTATTTAAGGGGACAAAAAAATTTGCAATGCTTTAAAAGAGAATTCAGGCCCTACACAATGTATAATTTCAAAGGAATGCTGAAGTGTATTTACAGAAAAAAGCAACACTGAAAGCGTCCCACAACGCTCTCAGGTGTGTTTCATCAGCTTCGATTTGCATCTCTATAGGCAGAAATCATTTGCATCGCCCTCATCTTCCTACAGACTCACATCAATCCTTGTGCAATTACCAGCAGCCTAATTAAAGGCAGGGGCAGATATAATTCCAATGCAAAAGTTGGGCAAGGCACTCAGTACATCTCAAATTCTTCCACAATCTTCCTCTACAATACATAAATGAAAACAAGTCCATTTTAACGGGACACAGATGGACCTTCTGAGAATACACAACAAAAATTTGAGTATAGTCGCTGTAACAAAGGAAAAATAGTATAGTGAAAATTCTAATAATAGCATAGACCAGTAGAAACTAAGAAAATAGAGGAGAGAGATAGAAAGTGTGTGTGTGTGTGCGTGTGTGTGTGTGTGTGTGTGTGCGTGTGTGTGTGTGTATGTGTGTGTGTAAGTAGAGGGGGAATGATTGCTGCCGTATTTCCAAATTTTCAGTGTAATTATTGTTAGACCATAGACCCTCCCGGTGCCTTTCTCTCTTCCAGAAATCAAGCCACACCCCAAGAAGCTGATTAGCCTCTGCTCTGACATTTAGATTGTACATACCTGAGAAAAACATGCCCAGCTATTCCCCCACTGCAAATTCAAAATGAGTTTATGGTTCTACCCAGTGCCCACTTCCTTTATGTGCCTAGTCACTTATGCTAAGTTGTTCTAAATCACTAACATAAAACATCATGCCATCCCTTGAAAATCTTTAGACATCATAAATTCTCTTTGTTTAAAGGATTTCTCCGAAGCATGTAAGATACCTCTTCACCCTGGCATAACACTGTAGCTGATGTTCATTTTCCATTCTCCCACTATAAGCTATCTCTCCTAATGAGGCTCCTCTCCAAGATTTTGAAAGAAAGTCTCCCTCTCTTTCTTTCTTTCTTTCTTTCTTTCTTTCTTTCTTTCTTTCTTCCTTTCTTTCTTTCTTTCTTCCTTTCTTTCTTTCCTTTCTCTCTCCCTCCCTCTCTTTTCCTCTCTCCACTCTCCCATCTTTCTCCCTCCCTCCTTTAAGTGCTCACTCGCCATGCCAGTGAGCATGATACACTATCCCTCTTAATCCCCCCTCTCCTCATGCTCCAACCACTCCCTCACTGCCCCTACACATCAGAATCAAGAAGTTCTTTCTCTTAATAAAGTTCATTTTAAAGAATAAATGGTCTCAGCTTCCTTCTCAGTGAATCTACCTCTTTTTTTTTTAACAACAAATGATGTTGGTGAAGAAGATAGTGAGACAGATTGATAGATGATAACTAGGTAGGTAGATGGATAGATGATAGATAGATAGATAGATAGATAGATAGATAGATAGATAGATAGATAGATGATAGATAACAAGAACAGAGAATAAAAAACTAAAAGCAGAGATTTATAATCATTCTAACTTATATTTCCTCAATAACACATCATAGTGGTTTGAATGAGACCATCCCCCATGGGCTGATATGTTTGAATCATTGGTCACCAGATGGTGGACCTGTTTGAGAAAAGTTAGGAATTGTGGCTGTGAAGGAAGTCTATTACCAGGGGAGAGCTTTGAGATGCCTAAAGTTGATTCCTCCAACTTGCAGATGAAAACAAAAACTTCTAGCTGTTTCTGCTGCCTTGACTTCGCACTGCCATCGTTGGACTCTAACCTTGAAACTCTAAGCCCCAAATTGCATGTTTTTTTTTAAAACATGTCTTGATTATGGTGTTTTATCATAGCAATAGGAAAGTAATTAAACCACAGACCAGAACCACTATATAGCCATATTGTTATCAATAGCGTTCATTCAAACTAACTGATAAATCATCCTCAGACAATAGACTGACGATTCAGAGATCAGTGGCTTCTGTGAATAATCCTATACTGGAATGCTTTATCATTGAGTGTGAACTCAGGTTGTCTGAAGAGACTACAGCTGTGTTGAAGATTCTGTGGAATGGCTGGTTAGAACCCCAGCATTCAGGAAAGAAGGAATGCAGCAAATTGAGAGACAGAATTATCACAGACTGATTTTAGCACCCTTGATAGATATGGACTCCATCTCTCCAAATGACCTAACATATTTGAGGTGATTGGCTAAAACTTAGAAGACCAGAGTCTCCCTCCAACCCTAAAGGTAAGAGTGTTATTGAGGTCTAAAGCGCTTGAAAGAGTTTTCTCCATCCTGCTCTGATCTGCCCACCTTACGTCCTCACCCATGCAGTTGATAAATACATTGCCTCATTACAGTCTTCTGTCTTCTGCCTTCTCCAGTAGAACACGTCATTAAGGACCGCCTGACTCTTTGTGGCTGTGGACACTGATAACAGAAAGTTTTTGCGAGTTTCTTGGTTTAATTTGGTTTGGGTTTATTGCTCAAAAGTAAAAATTGTTCTGACACGAAGAAACTGAATAAAGTATGGCCGTCACATCATGTTCAGATGTTGCTTATCCTCCAATGACAGGTCTCCCCCATTGGTCTCCAGGTCTTTTCAGAAGTGACATTCTAGGAAGTGAGACTAATTGAAGGCAAATCCCAGAAAGCAAACAAGGTGAGCTTGTGGTATGTACCTGTGAGAACTGGGAGGAAATCAGCCTGGGAGACCCCAGGAATATAAACTGTGGTATTAAGTTTGTAGCTAAGGGAAACTGGAATAATTCCAATATAGCTTCTGCAGTTTAAACGATGCCAATATCTAGTGCTATGGCATTTAGCATCAGGGAAATAAGACGAGCGCAGATGGGCTTCCGGGCTTCAAGGGAACAAATCCTTATATTTAAAGAGCTGTGAGAATAATTACATAGTTTTGTTGCAAGTTACAGCGAATACATCAGAGTCTCTCAAATAGAGCTTTTTGTCTGCTATAATTACACCTTTTGGAAATTGTTGCAAAGAGTCCTGGAGCACGTCTTCCTCAATCAGCATTATCATCATAAACATTTAAGTATATTTATTAATGTTCTTGTGCGTGCCTCTGCAAGGGAACTATTCAAAGCAACACAAATAGGAGTCTTCTGTGTTTAAAAATTCCCATATAATTCATATCATTATGAAACTTGATATTTAAATCTCTAAACAACTGGAATGAAGTAATATCACAAGAATTGCACATAATTTATATGCAGATTATCTGTATCAATCTACATACATTGGCTCTGATGTTGTGTATTACTATATTATGGGTAAAGGGTCAGAACAGGGATTTGATTTCTTTGAGAAAACAGAGAAGAGTGTTCAGACCCTTGGACTCAGCAATATATAGAAGTCTGGGAGGCTACTCTGCCCCTAAGCAGAGAGAAGGGAATCTTCAGAGACCCAAACGATGCAATGAGTTTACAAATGGATTTTATCTCCTAATTGAACATAAAACACCTCCTTGCTGCATTAACTTTTCCTGGAGGGTCATGAACAAACATCTGTTTACCCCAGATAAGGCACTGACAACTTATCAAAGTAATGATGTGACCAAAGTCCAATTTGGTGGACCAGTGAGTTCACTGGACTTACTTACAGAGAATGAGGGACAGGTTACATACCGAAGTATGGAACATTATGAAACAGCTAAATCACCCCCCAAAGTCTTGTCCTACTATGAATAACAACCTCATGGAAGCTATGTGATGGAGCCTAATTTTCAATTAATCTTTCACTTCCTATGTACTCTGTGTACACCTGCTAAGATCACTTACAACTAGGAAGTGGGTAATGGCTGGAATCCCTGGTAATGTCATGTGATGCTTTCTCTGTCTTTCTCCTTGGAAGCCTTAACATCAGTATAGCCATTACAAGCTATCTCTATATTGGTTTTGTCCGCTTAGTTTTTCCATGGGTACCTGACAAAAGTCGTTACCACTCCAAGAAGGCAATGCACATGATCATGTTATGCTCTAAATAAGAACTTGTACCATGCTAATACTTAAGTATCTCCTAAATAGAACAGCTCTATACTAAATAAAATACCTAAAAGACAAAGGTAACACAAACTTGGAGGAGCAAGAGTCAATAGAAGATCAGAAAGTACACTCTGGGCTTTTTAAGGAGATATTCTCCCAAACTCCAAGACTAGAATATAGTCTGAGCAGATGGAGGATGATGAAATCTATGGGACTACAACCCCTTAAGCCACAAAGACTCCCAACTTCTGGAGTAAGAGATCACTGGCCTCTAAAATGTGGGGCCCATGAAAAGGCTCAGTTCTATGGGTTTCAAAGATGCCATAACTAATCCAGTTCTGATTGAATTCTATAGGCTTCAGTCAAAATACTTTTTGTTTTCATGAAATTACACTAACCTGTAGAAAATTTTAAGTACAGAAACGAAGATCATTTTATAATTTCTTACATGTTTCACACTTATTTCAAACAGGGCAGAAACCTGAAGGAGCTGATGCAGAGGCCATGGAAGGATGCTGTTTACTGGCTTGTGCCTCGTGACTTGCTCAGCCTGCTTTCTTATAGAACCCAGGACCACCAGCTCAGGGATGACATTGCCCACAATGGACTAGTCCTTCCCCCGTCAATCACCAATTAAGAAAATGCCCTACAAATGCAGGCATTTTCTCAATTGAGGTTTCCTCCTTTCAGATAACTGCAGCTTGTTTCAAGTTGACGTAAAACTATCAAACACAGTTGCCTTGCTCCATTACATCAGTAAGATGTCAATCAGATGGGATGAGAAGAAGCTGCTGCCAATGAAGTCTATGGTAAGACACGCACTCTGGCAACTAGAAAGTAAGATACACATGATGGTGGAATATCTGCCACAAAGGGACAGAGACAGAGTTCCACACTACCATCGTCAGTAGACAAAGGAGTTCCCTTAATCTTTTAAGAACCCAAAAGGAATGGATAAAATTTAAGCCCTGGCAATGCTGAAGCATGCATGGGCAGCATGTATATGGCGGTTCTGTTGAACTTGTCCATATTGGGTTTCATGGTCTAAGTTGGTAAGGATAACTGACAAGGTCTCTTCCTCATTACACTCACGGTTGTGAGTCACCATGTGGTTGCTGGGAATTGAACTCAGGACCTTTGGAAGAGCAGGCAGTGCTCTTAACTGTTGAGCCATCTCTTTTGCCCCAACTCATTCCAAATACTGTATTTATATTTTCAGTGAAGAAAAGAATTTCAGGCTTAACCAGTTTGAAACAGAGTTGGAGTTCTATTGAAGATGCTTTAATAGTGTGGGTATGTGTTTCTCAATTGAGAGCAAACAAAGAAAAGGCAAACCCAAACATGGGCATGTGCTTCCCAAGGCATAGTAGGGGCAATCAAGACATACCCACGCATGGGCAGGAGCTCCTAAAGAAATAGTTGTAATTAATTGTCTCATCGTTTTATTTCTACGTCATCTCAGTGACTCTCAAGCTATGACTAATTCAAAATATCACTAAGAAACCTTTTGTTTTCTTTTTGTCTCTCTCTTTGAATAAGTGAGATGATAGGGTGTCCCAAGAAATGTCTTGGATAGAATTATAATTTGATAGTAGAACCCAATAGACTCTCCAAAGGGCTCATTTCCTGATGAGTGTAAAGCGAAAATAAACACAGCCAACACATAAAATAGTAGAGAATTATTTATTACCTTCAACAAGCAAAGAGAGAAAGGGAACTGTCTTTGCAATTTCCAAAGCCATTTTTTTCTCAAATAAATGGTAAAAAATTTATTAGGGAAGCCTACTGATATGTCCAAGTAGGAGCTATTCTTATTAAAAATGGATTTAATATACATACCTTTGAGCATGCTCAGCTAGGGTCATAGTTCAAGAAGAAAACAAGGCAGCACCCCCATGCATTGGGATGATGGTATGAAGACACGAGGGAGGTCAATTCCTTGGGCACATTTAGAAACTCCACAGGAACACGAAACTGATGTCACTTCTAGATGACATCATCAGCCACTGTCATCCATACGCTGGGGCCACAGAGTGGGGGAGAACAAGCTAGCAACAACCAGAATGCTGGAAAAGACAAAACGTGGGCTCGGGCAAGTTAAGCTGTTTCCCCCAGGGCTCTTGCTCAGCTTCATAGAGTGTAGCATTCTGGCTGTTTGCTCTCTGGAATCAAAAGCTGTCTTTAAATTTTAGATATAAAGGAGAGAACACTTTCAAAGATGAATTGAAGTCGATCTGATCCCAGATCTTCCTTTCTTTTTAGTTACCAACATGAAGATAAATCCAGAAGTCATTAGGGTTCACAAGGGGCTTAGCCCATGTACTTTCTGAGTAAACGGGTATTTTTTCTTGTGTGAGATTTTTAGCATATTACAGGTTTATAGCTGTGAAGGGAAAAACGTCTTCAAGATTTGTTGCTTGTGCTGGAATTTGTGTATCTCTGTGGGCAAGAGGATTCAACCAGATTCCTGGATAACAGACAACAGACTCTTTTCCCTTCTCTTGTCTTCACCTCTCTATCCTACCTTAGAACAACTCACCTTCTCAGTGAAATGGAAGACATCAAGTGTTCTGACAGCTAGAACCCAGACAACTACTGCACATGAAGGATGAATCCCTGCACAGTGAACATTCACCTTAGAAAGCAAAGCTCAGAGACCTTGCTCCATTCCACCTGGCTCCTGTTCTGCCCCACACCATTCTACACAGTCCCTCTGGGTACAGTGAGTTTTCTCACCCTTGGTAAGTCTTTATACCACCCCTACATGTTTTTTATCCCACTCCACGTAGCTCCCGTGATGCCACCCCCTGTAACTCCAGCACACACTCCAGGTCTCCATCACTAGGCAACATCACTCCTTGACATCCCTCCATATGCACCCATAGAGCACAACCACTCTGCATAGTGGGTTTTTATAGGCCTAGATTAGATTGGATCTAGCAGGACATGCCACCCTAGCACCTGCTCACCATCCTGGACTTCATCCCATCCCTAAGATACCCAGTTCAACATCTCACCTTGGATTCTGCCTTGGTGGGCTAAAAAGAAAAAAAAAAAAAAAACTCATGCCAAAAAAAAAAAAACCCTGTGATGACTAATCACTGTTTTCAACTTAAAACATGACATGAACATCAAGTAGAAACTGCCCCCATCAGACTGGCCTATGGGGGTGGGGGGGGGGCTCTTGATTACTGATGAATTCAGGCAGGTTCAGCTCACTGTATTGGAAGTGAAGCCTGGACAGATAGGGCTATTGTTGTATAACAAAGGTAGCTGAACAATCCATGTGTAGAAAGCCTGCAAGCAACATCCCTTACAGTCTCTGATTCCTCGGCTTCCCTCTGCCATGAGCTATCACCTGTCAGCTGAAATAAACCCTCTTCTCTCCCAAGTTAGTTTTGGTCAGTGTTTTATCACAGAAACATGGAGACAATGGAGGACAACAATCAAAAAAAATCAACAATCTAAATCCAGTTGCCTGTGTTCCATTACAAAAACAAACAAGAAGTTAAACCAAAACAATATGACCTCTTCCCAAACTACCAGTTTATAGCATTGTCTGCTAAAGAGAACAATGTAAAATAAATCAAAGATACAGAATTCAAAAGGACAATAGCAAACGTGCTTAATGAGTTCAAAGAATATAGTGATGAAATAAACACTTGGATGAGCTTAAACTGGACAAGAACAAAATAATTGAAGTCCACAGAAACAATAGCAAGTGACTAAGTGAAATATTGAGGACAATGAAAGATATGAAAATTGAATCCAACTGAGAGAAAGAAATGTTAAAGAAAATTCAGAGTGAAATGAAGCAAAAAATGAAAAACTCAATAAACCTTATATATTTTTTTTTCAGTTTAAGCCTCACCAGCAAAATGGAACATGAAGACAGTATATCAGAGACTGGAGCCATGGTAGGGGGGCTGAGTCACTCAATTAAAGAAAATGACAAGCTTTAAAACACACGAAATGAAATATACACCAACCTTAGGACACACCCACAAAACATGAACATAGAAAGAGAACTCCAGGCCTAAAGCACAGATAATATTTTCAATAAAAAATAATGAGAACAAGAGGTAAAAAACTTTCCTGGCATGGCAGGAACCCCAAAGCTACCATTCTGAGGATATCTTTTCTAGGAACCAGGAATTCCAGAAGGAAGTTCTGGTTCCTAGTTCTTTGTTATCTACTAAATGAGCACTTGTGTATAAAAACTGTATAAAATATGTGGATAAAATGAGAAGGGGACCCTTCTGAGCACCAGATTGCTTATCCAGCACACCCTCCTCCCATCCCTCATCCTGGTTTCTGTAATAAGTATTTCACCAATACCTTGAGACTTTGTAAATCTCTCTATCCTTCTTTCTGTGTGTCTCTCTCTGTCTCTCTGTCTCTCTCCTCTCCCATCTCTATTTATATTTCTGTCTCTCTCTCCTCCCTCTGTCCTTTCCTCAATCATCAATCCCTTTTTCCCTCAAACCCTCCCTCCTTTAAGCTTTCACCTAAAAACCTAAAATAAAATGTCATCTAATATTCACATTCTGTGGTCCATGAAGCTTACTCTTTGAAATCACAAGACAATCAGAAAACCACAGAGTTCAGGTGACTTTTGGTGACTACTGAGTTTCTAGGATCCTACTTCCTAAGCCAAGCTCATCAGGAGCAGAGAAAAGCTCTATCATGTTCAAAGACATCCCAATATTTCTGTTATACAATTCCCCAAATCTATTGAAAGGAATATATATCCAAGCACAAGAGATTCACAAAATTCCAAATAGGCAGGACCAGAAAAAAAAAATGCTCTTCATTATAGTTAAATCACTAAAATCATAAAGAAAAGAAAGATATTGAATGTGCAAGAGATAAAGAGGAATTCATATGTAGAAGCAGTCCAGTCTGAATCACACAAGTGATATGTACAGACAAGCCAATCTAAATCACATAGGTTATATGTATAAGCAGTCTGATCTGAATCACAGCTAATTCCTGGGCAGAAACCTTTAAAGCCCCAAAAATCTATACTGGTAGATCACAAGTGACAATCCACACTGTTATGACGAACCACGAAAAGCATATAATGTTCGTGTGGATAATCCAAGAAAGGGTTCTGAGTGGATTTCCATGAAGGGGTTTATTGAGGGAGGCCCTTGGCAATTCTAGGGAGCCCGCTGAGTGAGCAGATGAGAAGTTTTAATCCTGAGCGGTCTAGACCTTTAGTTGTGAACTGTCCGCATATTGGAGCAGTCAAAGCTTTCCTGCTCGTTCCTCTCACTCCAGCAGCCACCGCCGTGTAAGTGTAGGCTGTGTCCTCACACCTTCACCTCCCACTGTAACCTGAAGCTGTTCCATATGGGACAACAGTTACAAGCACTGGGGAAATGTGCTGAGCTTCTAGGACCACCGATGCGTCGTGGAGCGTGCCCACTGCCAACACTGAGCAGCCCACCGTGCGCAACAGCGCTAGTTACAAACAGCCAGGAAAAGAAAGTCAAGGTGGTTCCTGGCCAGGCAATCTATGCTTTGTGTCCTTTCTCTCCATTTTGGGATCAAATTTTTTTTTCATGGTTGCATATACAGAAAACACAACCAAGCACAACGCAAAAAAAAAAAAAAAAAATCCTCCTTACCAATCTTTCTCCTCTTTTGACTTTGTCCCCATTCCCACACTCGAGTGGAGAGCCAGGGTCCTTCCTTCCAGTGTATCCTGCCTTCAGTTCTTAACTTTGTTTGGGTTCTAAGTTCGAACTTGGCTGCTGGTACTTAGTTTTCCCGATTTCTAAGGATTGTGATTTTTATTCTTTCTTTTGCCGAGGCTTAGCCTTAGATTTACAGCTTGGAAGTGTTGCTTCGCTTAATGAAACCTGGGAATTTAGTGCGCAGTGGCAACTCAATAAACACCTGCCCGGCCTGCTTGCGCACCAGGGAGGAAGCTTCGGGATTTGATAGTCACAGGCCTCCGCTACAGCAAGAGAGAAAGACAAGCTGATTTTTCCATGATTTAAGGAAATTCACTTACTTAACTGTGGGTCTGAGCTGAGGAGAGCCAGTGCAAGTGTGGAAGCAGAGCACAGACTCCACACCCTGCTGGGGTAGCTGAGCACAGACGTCCCCAGACACTGAAACTGTAAACAGAACACAGACTCCACACCCTGCTGGGGTTCAGATAGACATCCAGAGGAAATGAATACGAACACAGACACAGCCCACGGCTGGGTTAGGACAGACATCCCAGGTTGTCAGCTTCAAATTTCTGTTAAAATACCTGAAAAGATGTATTTCTGAGAAAATACTGAAAGGAAGTATGAAAAAATATTTACTTAAGGAAAGATCATACATTTTGATCCTGAAATGCTGAAATGAAGGAATTCGAAATTAGATTTTTTTCTTTTCCCTTATTGATAAATACAATTGGTATTTATACAGTTGCTTAGAGAAACAGCTAAAAATGGCTCCTCTTCCCTGTCGGCTTTGTTGGGAATATGTGTAAGGATACTATCGCAGGCAATCAATAAGAAGAATTCACAGCTATATAAAGTTGTATTATATCACACATGGTTGATTCAGTGAAGTTGGTCCTGGGTGAGATTTTTAATATCTCATTCCCATTCCATGTCCTGTCTCCATCCCCCACACCAGAACACAAAGCCATGATAAATCACTCTGAAGAGATCAAAGAATCCCAGGTGCACTTAATCCACTCCCATCTCCTGCACCAGGCTGATTGACTGTCCTGTCCTCAGAAACGCCAACTGGAGTGCAAAGTGTTTTCAGAATCGTCTTCTGGGTTCTTCAGTGAGTTCACATGTGACAGGTCGTAAAATCATATTATTCTGCGCAGCCTTTCAAAGCTCTTTGTGGAGGGGGCAGACGGAGCACCACGCAGAAAGCGGGTGCTAAGTCCGTAGTCCTGGAGTTTGTCACAACCTCCTCAACCTGACTCACAGTTCATTCTTCATCTGCAGGTCCTGAGAATTCATGAAGGTGATGCTAAATCAACTTTCCATCTTTCCTGCTTCGATGACACAGTGGGATTTAGAAAGAATTTCCCTGGATTTTAAATATGTTGGAGGACTGACTGGAATTTTCTCAGGTCGTTCTCAGGGCTAAGCGCTATTCTTGAAGATAGACATAGAGGTCAGACCGAATTACAGGAAATATCTCCTTGGGACAAAGTTTCCCTAAAACGTGGTTGGTATTTGAATAGCAGGAAGGCAATAATTTGAGGCCTTCCACACCCCCAGCTGGTCACTCATCTCCTCTTATTTCCTACACAATGACTACCGCCATCTTTTCCTCTAATGCTGTCATTTGTGTGCAGCAAAAGTCTAGCAGCGGTCTTTTAAACTGCTGACCAACTAATTTCTATTAAATACGAAGATGTGGATGGCAACTGGCCATGGTTACCATGATGTGAAATTTCTAAACCAATGTCTCTCTATTTTGTGCCAACATCAAGAAAACTATGTAAGTCTATTCTTGAGAAAATAAGTGGGTTGAGTTCATAACTTAAGAAAATTCAACACATTATAATTTCAAAGTGAAGAAAAAATGAAACCAGAACAAGTTAACAGCTATCAACGTTTCCAAAACCAAGCTAATCTGTGGCTATTCACTTTAAGCCTAGCAATGGAATACTCACAACCACATGTTTGTAAATTAATTTGATAATAAACATCCAGGTTGTTGCCCTGAAGTAGCATTAGTTTTGAAGTTTCCGACCTTCATGTTCAAGGACTTGAGTGAAGAAAGTTCTATTAATAAAATATCACAGTGTGGGTGTCTCAATATCTGCGTGTCACTGCGTATGCCAACCACACTCCAGGGTAGCCCACGTGCTCAGGAGGAGTTGCCCAACACCTCAGGCTCCATGTTTGTAGAGACTTTTTTTCCTTTTTCTCTTTTAATTTTGTTGGTTTATTTGTTTAAAAGAGAGAAAGAGCCTAAGATTTGGTTAGTAGGAAGGTGATAAGGATCTGGGAAGAGCTGGTGGGGGGGTCAGGAAAATAAAAGCATTCCGTATGAAATTCTAAAAGAATGAAAAAAAATTAAAGAAAATGAGTAAGTTGTCTATATATTTGTTAAGAACATTTGATACATCTATTTCAAAATCTGAAGAACAAATTATTTCTAGATGTCCCTAAATCAGTAAATTAGTCTTCTCTGACTTTTGTAGAAAACTTGCCCCTACCCCATAATCACACAACCCCCCCCCCCGGACTGATGTGGCTTCTCGGTCTTAACTACAGCTCTTCGTCTGTAAAATATGGGAAATAATGGTGCTTACACCAAAGATGAGTAAATATAAATACAGGATTCATATTGGTAGTTCCATATTTAAAATACATTAACTAAATGTTTCCAAAAAAAAATCTTGATTTTCTTCCCAAACATATTCCAATAGTCCTTTCTTTTCCTTTCTTCTTTAAGACAGACTCTTTTCTTCCCAAATTACATAGTCTTAAAACAAGTAAGCTTCTGTTAAATTGAAAGGGCCTCCTAACTCCTCCCACATACTTTTTTATGAACATGATAAACTACTACATCCCACAGTTATCCCATGGAATCCTGGGTATCTAAGTCTGTAGCTCAGGCAAGCAGCTGTGGCTCCCTGGAGAATTGCATTCGCCCAAAGGTGAAGATTAGTCAGGAAAGTGGGTTCTAGATTACCAAGTCTTAGTTGCCTTCTGTGGATAAAATGCTACTTGTAGATGTTTAACAACGTTCAGAAATAAGAATACTACATAAGTGCCATTTTAAATAACATCACATCCTACAGACTAACCTAAACATTCCTACTCTGTTGCTTTTATACTAATATGGAAGCAATTGTATTTCTTAAAGAAGATTCCTTATGATTGTGGTAATCACTAAACTCAAGCCACCTTTCAGAGTTGACAGCTAATACACAATTAAATTAAAATACCCTCTGTGTTTTGATGATTTCACAGAATAATTTCTATTCCAGCTTTCTTCCCACCCTCCCTCCCTGCCTTCCTCCCTCTGTCCCTCCATCCATAGGTACACGGGGGATAAGCTCAGAGCCTGAGTGTACTGAGTGTGCACTCTACCACTGCGGAGCTATTTCCTCACTCTGAAACTCATATTGCCTTCTGAAGCGGCAACTCATGCTTTTCCCTGCTTGACAGCTACCACTGCAGCCCTTTCTCAAAGAATCTGTTCACACATCCCCCTGCAGTTCAGATCATATTGCTTCCTCACGGCTCACACCTGTCATGATTTCCTAATTGGCGGTTTGGGGTGTGATGCGCTCTGCTGAGAGGTGAGTCTGGTCTCCCCCCAGGAATGTCCACCTCGTGTCCGTCTCTCCTCTCCTTCAGAAACTCACCAACAGCTCTGTTTCAAAGTCCGAAAGCTGAGTGTCCAGCTGATCTTGTAAACCACTGTGTGTTGTGCAGTACAAGTGAGTCTTCTTAGCAGTGCTAGTGTCCACAGAGAACATTATGATTCCGTGTAGTGTGTCGTTGCCTTTTTTCTTCAGTGTCAGCAGAAACGGAAAAGGTTTGAGTTGGAAAGGAAAGGATGAGCATAAGAACGCACTGATGTTGGGGGGGAATATTCAGTCTGCCATCTGGTCCATTAATTATGGCAACACTGATGTTGTAAAACCTGTGTATGCCTGTGTGCTTGCCTCTAAGAACACGGAAGTGTAGACAGGTGAGACTCCATTGTATCCCTTGAGCAAGAGGAAATTTCTGAAGTTTATGAATTCCAGTCATAACCAGCAGAATTTAAATTTACAACTGGTCATGTTTATATGGGAAGGGAGTGTTGCACATAATCTTCTTTGCTTTGTTTTTGTGTTGTCTTGTTTCTTAGAGACAGGGTTTCTCTGTGTAGCTATGCCTATTCTAGAACTCGCTCTGTCGACCAGGCTGGTCTTGAACTAAAGAGATCTACCAGCCTCTGCCCCCTGAGTGCCGGGATTAATGCTGTGTGCCGCCACTGCCTGGCTTGTTGTATATCATCTTAAATTAAAGATTAATATTATGGCTGTTGTGATGTCTGGGGTCATTGGAAGACAATGACCTAACTGCAATTTACCTTTGCACTCTAATCACCTATATGTGTCCTTATGAGACCATGCTCACTACTGCTTATGACTCAGCACTGACACCAAGTATTATCCAGATGACCCAGTCACATCCTTCAGTGATAATATGATGTACGACAACTTCCTCCCATAGCCCATGGTTGTTCGTGTTGTTCAAATGCAGCACCTTGTTGCCCTGTGCAGTGTGCAGTCAGGGCATGTGACTAGCAGTCACTAATCAGTGTCCTCTATCCAGGGATGCCTGTCACATATGGAGCACATAGCCCCTAAACCTACAGAGGCAGAGGGTGTGGCTCCTTCTCTCAACAGTGGGGAGAACAATCAGGGTTTGTGCAAACTGTGACACAGGGGAAACACAGCCAAAGCGTTTTCTCCTAGATTTTTATATCAATAAAAGGAAAAGAATTGGGGATATACAGACTTATTTATACATACTTCTCAAATCTCTGAATGTTTATAGATAAAATAGGTACCCCGTTCATTTAAAATTTATCTATTTCCTAAAAATACTTGTTAGAAACTGAAAATACAGAGATGGAAACACAGTTCTTACCCTTGTTTTTAACCTTTCCCCAAAACAAAAACCAAACAGGATGCTGCTCCTTGGGCCTAGGAATTCTAGGGGTTTTATTCACACATTTTGTCCATAATGGCGAGTTCTAAAACAGTCACAATCTATAGAAATCTATACAAACTACTTCTGTAATGTTACACCTTCGAGAAGCCATATTATGTAAGAAAAATGAGAGAGATTAATTTTAACAACATATGACACTTATAGATAGATTGTTATCACTTCAATAAAAAATTATTAATGAGACATTTTCCATCCTATAATTCATCAAAATATTCTAAAAGTGTGATATTCATTTTACAATTACATCATCCCTTAATTCAGGTGATAAATTTTAATCGGAAATCTCATTCTCTAGTTTTAAACTTTTTATGTGTCTTAATTAAAAACTTGGTTCATATTGCCAGCACATTCCAAATGTATATAAAGGTAACAAATTGTTTTAATGCTTTTCCTATGCTTTTGATCGCTCTAATGCTTGACTTCTCCAAATAGCTAAACTGAGGACAAATGAGTAATTTCCCCTTAGTATTAGCCTCTGAACCTACAAAATTGGGTAATCTCTTTTAGAATCATTTATTGGACTAAATACACATCATCTTCAAAAAATAAAAAAAGAACAACAAAAAAAGCAAGTCTTTCCAAGTGAATTAACAATCAGTGTCTACTCAGTATTATTAACATAGAATTCAAAGGAGAATTTCATGAATTGAAAAGAAATTTCTAAAGTACTAATAGGAAAAAGTTTTCTTCAAAGGTTCTTGCAGGGCTTATAAATTTCCATAACACTATTCTTCCCAATGAAGCCATTCTGCATACTGGTTCATGCTAAGAATATATGTAGCATGGTTATTATTGAATTATACTGCAGAAATTTTCTATTTTAACTGGAAGTTTATACCTAACCAGTAAACTTGTAAAAATACTGGTTTTGTTCCTTTGGAGACTCAACAGTTTATATGTATGTAGTATATGGTGAAAAAATTAATTAAGCTCAAACCCATTTTGCCTTTGATTATAGGTCAAGAAATATTGTCAAACATTGCTTTCATCATCAGACATTCCTTTTAGGAAAATCATGAGTTAGATTAATAATACAACCATGTATAAAATGCTTTCATGACTCAATCAATAATAGTTAAGAACAATGTAAGGGCCGGGCGGTGGTGGCGTACGCCTTTAATCCCAGTACTCGGGAGGCAGAGGCAGGCAGATCTCTGGGAGTTCGAGGCCAGCCTGGTCTACAAGAGCTAGTTCCGGGACAGGCACCAAAGCTACAGAGAAACCCTGTCTCGAAAAAAATAAAAAAAGAAGAACAATGTAAGGTCATTATACTTGTTGCCCTCTATTTCTTCCACCATTCTATAAGCACCGCATATTTTAACAGCTCCAAACTGTGCATTGGCAGGAACGTGTGCTATGTGAGCATGAATATGTGTGGGAATCGGTGCCCAGATGGGCACTTATAGAAGACATAGGTCAGTCTCAGGTGTACTCAATTGTTCTTCACCTTATTTATATATAAACACGGTCACTCACTGAACCTGGAGTTCTGCACTAGACTGGCTGGCCAGGAAGTCTGGGAATCCTCCTGCCCCCACCTTGCATTATTAGGGTTACAGCATGTCCCTCCATGCCCAGATTTTTATGTGAGTGCTACATAGTTCTAAACCACATTCTTATACTTACACAGCAAACACTTTCCCAGGTGAACATCTCCCTAGCCCTCAAAGTTCTTCTTTTATCCATGCATAAGATATTAAAATATACATCCCCAAACTTAGTATTTTAGGTCACAAATTAGTAGCATTTTTTTTTATAAACATGGATGTCTTTAGAGATAAAATGTATCCTAAGCATCCATTTTCTCATACTGCAAGTCATGCAACCCATTTGAAAGAGTGTATGAAAAAAATAATGATTCAACAATCAAGAGCAGAAGACCCAGGTTCAGTTCTAAGGTCTTCACCAACCCCGCATCAGACAAAGTTCTAAGAAACCACTTAGTAACTGTTGACTGTAATGCCAGTTCTGACACCCTTCTCTGACCTCTGCAAGCACTGCACACGTGTGTTGCACAGACACAAACACCAGCACAACACAAAAACAAATATATTTTTAATTACCGACGTCTTGAAATAATTGGGTATTTGGTACCATATTTATTTCTATTCATTCATATTCTAAATCCATGTTTTTAATGATTTAAAAATATTTTAAAATTTATAAAATTATTTTAGTTTTTCTGCAGTTTTCTAACAATTTCTAAAACTAAAATAACATTTCCTCACCTCTCTGCCTAAAAGATACTTTGTATGCAAGTGTGCAGGCCATTTTATAACAACCAGAGTTAAGCACTGAACTCAACGCAAAAACAAAAAGGACAAATAGACCACAAAAAAGAAAAAAAAAACTTTTTTGAGAGACAGGCTCACTATGTAGTTGCGGTAGGCCTGAAGCTCACTATGCAGACCAGGTTGGCTTCAAACTCTGATTTTCCTGCCTCTGCTTCTCAAGCACTGGGATTGCAGACATGAGCCCAGTGTCCCACCTATTAAAACTATTTAAATACATTGTAAGACACTTAGTGATGATATCTATGAAGTGATCTCATTGATTTTGACTGTTGAAAAAATATATTGACAGTCACTGCTTATTTGTCAAAAACATTGATCACTTAATACTTAATAATTTTTTAACATGGCAAACATCTTTTCTATTTTATTCTGCCTCTATAGATTGCAAATGGTACTCACTATGAAATGCGCAATGTGGCCTCTGTCTGTTTTTCCTTTTCTTTCTCCTTCTTGGGCTCTGTCTTCACTTTCCATTTAAAATTGGACTCACAAATAATGTTTTCAACTAGAAAAAAATTATGCCCTATTCAAAAGAGTAATTCCAACTTAATTACTAATTCTGGTTGATTTGTTCCAAATATCCAAGTGAGCACATGATAACAGTGTAGCGATACTGGAAAACAATCACGTGAGCTGAGCCAGCCCATTGAGACTAAGTGCCAGAGATGTGTTTGCAAGCTCTGATTGAACCGCACACATGCTCTGGTATCTCTTTTTAAGAGTCCCTACTCTCGTGATGTAACCTAATTCTAGCACCAAGACTCTATCTCCAAATACTACTGTAGTATAGTCAGGATCCACCATGCAGATTCGGAGGATGGAGAGGACACAACTAAGTCTACAGCGTATCAAGATGAGCTAGTATGGCTTTACTCATTTGTTCCATATGCTCTGGCGTAAAATTGTCCACGTCCAACGTTGTTTTAATGATATGGAATAATTAGTTAGCTTCATTAGTTCACTTAATTAAAGAGAATATTGCTTCCTCATTCCAGTCATCCATACAAATATTTTATCTGTTTTAATTATTTGGAAGTAATAAAGATAAGATTCTTACTTCTATAATTGTATTAAAACAATCAGAAGTAGTGTGTACACAAAATCGTTTACAATTTCAAACCTCATTCAGGGACAGATGCCTAAATGGATTCCTCACTTGGGGGAAAATCTTGTCGAAACCACTAGGAGTCCCAAGTTTGCAACCTTATTAAGGTTAGATTCAGTCTGAATCTTGTTTGTCTTACTTGGAGGAAGATTCACCACCCACAATCAGCTGTGGGGGTGAACAAAGACACAGCCTGTGTGACATTTATTATCCTGGCCACAGAAGCTTCCATGTGTGAATACTAAACTTTGCAATATCATTAATAAACTATCCTGAGCAATAACAGCTGCAAAGTCTCACATTTCATTTCCCATCAATGGAGTCTTCTCTTCCCTCTATATAACCATGTGCTAATACATAATTCCATCATTAGCAACTGATGGTATAATCGCTTACACATTGTCACAAGATATAGAGAAATCATTTTCAAATATGTTCATTGTAATCTATGTTATTTTCTGATACCAGGGCAAAATCAACTCAATTTTTTTCTTAAATTTCAGTACAAGAGTTGATCTTTCATGTCTAGCTCATTGATTTCTGTGCCTCCACAATTCTCTCTAAAAGTAAAACTGTCCATATATCCAAAGATGCCATGTCAGTCAGGGGCTCACCTAATTCCCAAATCAATGCTTTGGGAAATGCCAGCAAAGGAAACTCAGATAATACTTTTATATGGAGAGAAAATCTGATGCGGCATTTTTTTTAAACCTTTACATGGTGTGTTTTCTAAAGCAGACAAGGTAAAAAATGAGATTGAAAAATATGTGGTTGGGAAGAACCTTAAATAATAAAAGTTGAAATTGTAGTAACCAAAAGCCACTGTGAAGTTTCATGACGAACGCATTGCTATCGGGGTGCATGATTTAAAAATTGATGGTGATTTCCTGCTCTGTTTAGGAGATACCTTTTGGTCACCCTGTTTATTTAAAATAACTAAAAGATTGCTCGGGGCTGAGATATGACAAACATACCATTGCAAAGTATGTGGCTCTCACATGATATGAGATCTGATCATGCGACTAAAAAAAGCAAAACTAAGGCAGACAAGAAAGTTCTAAAGAGCAGATCAACAACAGAGCCTGGAAATTCCCATCATCTGGCACATGGATCAAATCCACCTGCTGCACACCTTGGAGCTATTTGCAAACTAAAGTATTGTTTTCCATTCCCTTTTGGTTAGGGGAAAAACAGCAAAAATATTTTGTGGCATGCTCAGAAATAAAGTTGTGAGGTAGACAATCTTTTCTCTCTTCCTATCTGACATTAACAATTCTCCCATCCCTAATCCCATCCCTGTAACCTCTTCCAGTGGCCTAGCTTTGCTCTGACTCACATCACTGGGGACTTTGCCAAACCTCAGGCAGACCAAGCTTTCCTCTGTCCTATGACCCTTTCAGGGCCTTCCTTCTAATACATCCTTAAGCCTTTGTGTTGGGTTCCAATACTTAGAAAGACATTCCAACTTGAACCACCAGTGGGACTACATGGTAGGGACTTAGAAGCAACCCACAAACACAACACAGGCCTAAGATCCAGAGAGTGGTCACAATGAAGGCAGTTTTAAGAGGCAAGTTTATAGGACTAATTGACTACATTTAAAAAAAAATTGAGAGGTTTATGTTAATTACTTAACATTACACTGAAACCTCTAAAACAGAAAAGAAAAGAAAAGAAAAGAAAAGAAAAGAAAGGAAAGGAAAGGAAAGGAAAGGAAAGGAAAGGAAAGGAAAGGAAAGGAAAGGAAAGGAAGGAAGAAAGACACCCAAAGGGAATAGAATGCAAGAAATAATCAAACCCAGGGCTGAAATCAATATAATAGAAACAAAGAAAAGAAAAGCAAAAGAATCGATACAATGAAGAATTTATTCTTTGAGGAAATCAGTAAGATTGATAAACTCTTAGCCAAATTAGCTAAAATACAGAGATGAAGATTCAAATTAATAAAATCAGAGATGCAAAGGGTTACAGAGATACCAAAAAAATCTAGAGAATCATAAGAACAAAGTTTAAAAATCTGTACTCTACTACATTGAGAAATATGAAAGAAATGGATAAACTTCATGGTATATACCTCCACCCAGAGTTAAATCAAAATGAGATAAGCTATTTAAATAGACCTATAGTCCTTAGTGAAATAGAGGCCATAATCAAAAGTTTCTCAGTCAAAAATACCCAGAGCCAAATGAACTCAGTGAAGAATTCTACCAGACTTTCAAGCAAAATTAATGCCAACACCCCTTAAATTATTACACAAAATAGAAACAGAAGTAACATGGCCCAATTCTTTCTAAGAAACCACATTTACTGATACCTAAACTAGATAAAAATCTTACAAAGAATGAGAATTATATAACAATTTCCCTTATAGCAAAATTTCTCAATAAGCAGATCTAATAAAAGAACACACAAATACAAATATTATCAAATCAAATACAAAAACACAAAAAAAAGATCATCTGTGATCAAACAGGCTTCATTCCAAAGATGCAGGACTAGCTCACCACATGTAAATGAGTACATGTAGTCAACCAAATAAGTATACCAAAGACAAAATACTACCAACTCATTAGTTGCAGAAAACACCTTTGACAAAATTCAACAGCACTCCATAATCTCCCTAGGAAGGAGAAATAGAATAGTTATGGATAGATAGAGAGTAGCAACTGGAATGGGAGAATCAAACAGGGATGGAGAGGGAAGAGGAATGGAAAGGAGTGGGAACTGGGGTTGGTATGAGACAGCTAAAACTAAGAACCACTTGAGAGGTCACTTGGAAGCCTTCTTCTTTAGAAGATTAATGAAATATATATTCATAAAAGAAATCTAAATGGAATCACCAAATAATGGGGGAAGACAAAGCCCCAACTAAACATCTTTTACCACCAAACCTCCAGTGCCAGGAAAGGGATCCCATGAAAACTCACAAACAACACAGGCTATTGCCAAAGCTATTGTTTGCTTTTGTAAACTGATGGTAAGTCCCTACTTCTAAAGACAACAATTGTATAACTCATTGAACACAGAGAAATTGAGCAGCTGTCTGCCTAGAGCTCCCCGCCTTCCACTGGCTATTGTTCATGGTATTGGAGGACATTCTGCACGCAACCAGAAGAGAAAAATAAACACCAACCCACCCACAAGCATTTTAATTTCCAAAGGTGACCTGCCTGCATGATACACGGTTGCAATGGGGGGGGGGGTGAGGATGCACACTCATACCACAAGGACATTTGCTCAGCTGTGTCCATAGCAGCATTATTTGTAATTGCCAGAACCTGGAAACAACCTAGATGCCCCTCAATTGAAGAATGGATAAAGAAAGTGTGGTACATTTACACAATGAACTACTATTGAGCAGTAGAAAACAATGACATCTTGAAATTTCCGTGCAAATGGATGTAACTAGAAAAAAAAAAAACATTCTGAGTGAGATAAGCCAGACCCAGAAGGACGAACATGGTATATACTCACTCATAAGTGGATACTAGCTGTAAAGCAAAGGAAAATGAGCCCATAGTCCATGACCCTAGAGAAGCTAAGTAAGAAGGTGAACCCTAAAAAAAGCATACATAAATCCACCTCAGAGGGAGAAATACATAAGATCACCTGAAAAAATTGGAAACATTGGGGTAGGGGAGAAGGAAGGGCAAAGAGGAAGAAGGGGAAAAGGGGAGGGGGGAGGAGAACTTGAGGGAACAGGATAGATGAGATGGAGGAAGGACAGAGATGAGAACAAGGAAAGAGATATTTTGATTGAGGGAGACATTCTGGGGCTAGCAAGAAACCTGGCACTAGAGAAATTCCCGGGAATCCACAAGGATGACCCCAGCTAAGACCCTAAGCAATAGAAGAGAGAGTGGCTGAACTGGCCTTGCCCTGTAGTCAGATTGATGAATATCTTAAGTATCACCATAGAACCTTCATCCAGCAACTGATGGAAACAGAGGCAAAGACCAGCAGTGGAGCACTGGGCTGAGCTCCCAAATTCCAGTTGAAGAGTGGGAGGAGTGAGAATAAAAGCAAACAGGTCAAGACCATGATGGAGATGCCCACTGAAACAGTTTACCTGAGCTAATGGGAGCTCACCAACTCCAGCTAGACAAGAACGGAACCAGCATAGGACCAATTAGACCCTCTGAAAATTGGTAACAGTTGTATGACTGGGGCAGACTGCAGGGCCACTGGCAGTGGCACCAGGATTTATCCCTACTGCTTGTACTGGCTTTGGGGGAACCTATTCTCTTTGGATGATACCTTGCTCAACCTAAGTAGGGAGGGCCTTGGACCTTCCCCCAAAGAAATGTGCCTTACCCTCTCTGAGGAGAGGATGGAGGGTGGGATATGGGGGTAGGTGGAGGGAATGGGAGGAGGGGAGGGAGTAGGAACTGGGGTTGGTATGTAAAATGAAAAATGATAGTTTGTTCTCTTTTTAAAATAAAATAAAATTAATTATTTTTTAAAAAATAGGATTGTGTTTGAAAACAGTCACAAGTCCTTTGCCTAAAGTCTAAGACTTTTTTTGACCTGGGAGGACGAATTGAGTTGTTTGAAGCCAAAACAGTATGGCCCATAAAATCTAGAATATTTACTGTCTAGATCACACACAAAAGAGATTTTTGTGGATTCCCCAAGTTAAATAATTTTACATTTACAAGTTTTTTTGTGCCCTGTGCCTACGTTTAGAAAGATACATTGGTTTTGATGTGAACAAAAAAATTGTGTTTTACTGTGGTTTGTGTACATTTCTCTGCTTATTCTGACTAACCATGATTGCTTACCTGGATACCTGCCAAATTTTCAATTAACTTTATTGTCAGTGGGCCCAACGAAATGTATTTAGAACCTTGTGTTGTAGATGATGTCACAATATATCAAAAAACTATTTAATCACTCAAATTGCCCATTTAAATAACTAGCAATCAAGCATAACAAATCCAATGTTTCTTTAAAGGCATTTGTATAGAGATTTATATGATGGGAATAGAAAATAAACAGAGTTCTCATTATGGATAAGCAATATTTTTCTTATTTTTCAAAGTATAATCACTCTCTCTTTTTTGCCTTTGTCTTCTAGATCTAACTGTGGAATTAATGGTAAGTTACATTCCAGGACAGTTTAATTCATATTTCTTTGGAAAAAAAAGGATTCTACATTTTACAAAAGTTATGATTGGCTTTCAGAAGTAATTGTTTGTTATTTTCTCCCTGAGACTTTGAGGCCACTTCAGTGACATAATGCTATGAAAGTATATCATAGGTGTGAAAGCAGAGGTCACACATGCTAAGATTTGGTCTGAGTTATGACACCCCAATTAACAAATGATCCCACTGGCTAAGGACCATCTAAAACATTTCTTTTTTATTTTCTTCAAATTCACTGTCTCTAAGAAGAAATGCAATCTGAAATATTTTTTAAATTTTTAAATACTTTATTCATGTAGAAAAAAGCACAGAAGAGCTTTGGTGTGGTAGTGAAATAAACAATACATGGTCTATAATGCATTGGCTCTCCGTCTGATGTTAGTTGTTTGCATGATCCGGTAGACCTAAGTGGTCTGGAAAAGAAAGAGACCACTGGATATATGGAAAAAGAGAAACTAGGAAAAGTAAAAAGCCACTAAGTCCAGGAGGACAGTCTTCCCAAATCTTGGTATCTCTTCCCCGGAGCTAGATACTAAAACTACCACCTTCTCTTAAGCAGATAAACACCTTCCCATGACTTCATCTATCATCTTCCTTCTGAGGTCAGAAGAGAAGAAAAGTTAGGTCAGAGGGCAGCATCTTCTCTCTCTCTCTCTCTCTCTCTCTCTCTCTCTCTCTCTCTCTCTCTCTCTCTCTCTCTCACACATACACACTCACTCACACACACTCACTCACACACACACTCACTCACACACACACTCACACACACACTCACTCACACACACACACTCACTCACACACACACACACAGAGACAGACAGACAGACAGACAGACAGACAGACAGACAGAGATCCTCAGGTACATGTCTTTCAACACTAGATACTTCTTATATAAAGCAAACCCAGGCAATCTAAGAACCCCTCTCCTGAATTAAGGTTTCTTGAACAAGTGGTTTTTCTTTGCTTTCTTATAGCCACACCCAACAGCCAATCAGAGGAGCCAATATGGGATGCCTATGGACATGGAGATATCTAGTCATTTTTATTGAGTTCTTACTTAGGAAGAAAAACTTAATGAGCTGAGTCCACCATGTTGTGGCTGCATGGTGTGTTTCAACTTAAAAGTAAAAACAGGCTGAGAATCTGGACTCTGTTTCCAAGGGCAGAAAACAATCAAAGGGCAAGCCTGCAACTTGTTTACTTCTTTCTATTCGTTCTTACTAAACAAATAGTACCACTAACAGAAGGGACCGCTAGCCCACTGGCCTTGTCCTTCTCCCCATTCCCTCAGCCTTGCTAAAAACCCTTCTGTGGCCACTTTATACTCCTGAGACCAAAAGTCAGCAATCAGAAGCCCCTTTTGGTTCACCTAAAAAACAAACAATTAAAACTGAACACAGTATCCTGACATGGGATTTAGCTTAACATTTATAAACCACCATTTGCCCATGTGCAGAGGCAGTCCTTTGTCCCTTCTGGACAAACACCCCTTCCCCCCTTTCCTTGCCTTCTTGCCCTTCTCCCTCATCCCCAGCCTCCTTTACCACCACACGCTAGCCATCCTAAGACGGACCTCCCCTTCTCCTCTTCAAAATTACACCTGCAGTGTCGTTTGCTGCGGTTTTCTGCCCCAGTCGGAAAGCAGCCCCTCTAACTTTTCTCCCCTGCTTAATACAGGATCTCTCTGTGAAAACGGGTATTTCAGGGTGGTTTGTACCTAATCTGGGGTCTGGAAGGGAGTATCCTCAGTGTGGAGGTCTCCTTCAATAACTGATCATAAAACAACTAAAAATATCTTCCAAAGGGTCAAAAATGTGTATTTCTAAGAACTATTATGAGAATTTATTATGAGACTGTTCCTGTGGAATCAAATAGACAAAATCATGAGAAACAAAACCAAATTCAGACATCTATGGAAACTTATGAAGCACGTTATAAAATGGTGAACGGCTTTATCTATGGGGAGACACCAAAATGTCCTGTCCTTGTTTTATTTAGGTTAATTAAAGAGTCATTGTTATTTACAAGAATAGGAATCAAAAGATTATAATCTGTATACGTCCTCAGCTCCTTCGCACTGAAGTGAAACACGATGTTTGCTAAATTCAGCAAGCAGAGTAAGAAAACAGTCGAGCCTCCCGTAATTCAATAAGCATGGGAACAAAGACTGACTAGATTTAGGAAGGTACTGTAACAAAACAAAAAAAAAGTAGATTTATATAATAAAAATTGACTTTTAATTGGTTTCTAGATTGTTCCTGATGTTTTAGAATTTCCAGTTATGGCCTCGTATGCCGATATTTTTTAACCATCCAGTGTTGCTTTAATTTAAGAATAAACTGAATTTGATTCAGAAAAAAACTTTATGCCTTATTATGCGTGCTCGTGTGTTCTATATTGATTGATGCTTGTAAACTCTGAAAGCATGATTTAGAATACAATTAATTTAGCATGGAAATATTAAACTGCATTTTCTAGATTATAGAAAATTATTAACTTGGATCTGCAAAGAAATCAAAGTTGCATGTGTAAATTATTCAGAAAAAGTGAGTCCGGCCACATTTGCTTGTTGAGAGGTTGTCAGAGCTGCCGCGCACTGCACAGTTCATAATGCAGAAGCTGCAGAGGCATAAACGTCTTCCCAGAATCTCAGATGACACTTGTCGACTTCTAACTTCCTTCCTCTAAGCATGCTACAAAATGGATGTGCAGTGCAACACGGTCATTTCTAGCTGGTTCATTTGGTTGCCTTCATAATTGTCAAGAATCACATCAAGGTAATAGGATACCTTTACTACCCTATCTACTAAAACTTGAGTTTGTGCCTAAAGCAATACAGACGATGGAGCATAGAGAAGTTTCAATAGTGTGTCTCACTCAGGATATTTTGATATGGCCCTAAGCGCAAAGATAAATGCCCAACCAAAATGAGGACTTATTTCTTACAGTAGCATGGGATGTCCTTGTCCAATGTCCACCTCATATAAAAGTGATACCCACTGGTAAAGAGGTGAATTAGTAAGTCAGTGTATGGTCTCGGATCACCCAAGCTGTTTAAAAACCTTTGTTTGATCAAAGCTTTTTGTTTGGTCCAATATTCTTATACAAGTCAGAGAACTTTAGAATTATAAATAAAAATTACTACCTCAAATAAAAGTGTTCAGTCAAAATAGATCATTTAAATTTTTATTGCAAGCAATTTCATGAGGATGGTTTTTCATTATATATGGTTGAGATAAGCTATAACACAAATTTGTTTGTTTGAGTTATATTTAGAAAACCTGCACCAGTCAGGTGACAAGCCCAGAGTCTGATCCTCAGAGCCCGTGAAAGGGTAAAAGAAAAGAACCAAATGTACAAAGTGGTTCTCTGACTTCCACACTGTGCTTAGGGTCATGCTCCCTACACACATGCATATGCACACGTATACACACATCCATTCACATACACATAGCATGCATACATACACATACCCACACTAAAAGTAATTAATATATTGTTTAAAACTTTAAAGAAAATTTGCCCTTGAAATTACTTATATTCTCTTTTGTTGACCTCCTGGTCATAGACTAAGATGTAGATCGAACCATTACATCCAAATTCCAAACCACAGGATGGAGAAAGGAGAGATGAACTGGCAAAAAATAATAATAATAATAACTGTGCACCAGTTGTTTCTGAAGGATGCTCTTAGGGGCTTCTCTGAATCACTTCTACATATACACACTTGGCTAACAAGCCATCACCTGCTCTCACCTGGCAGCAAGAAGGCTGGAGAAAGTAGTTTTTATTTTTGAAGACCATATGCCCTGCCCAATTTCTCTTTCCACAGAGGAAGCAAAACATGAAAGGACAAATGGATTTGGATTCTTGCCCCGTATTTCCAGTGAATGGTTTATCCTTTGATAAGCCCATCATTTCCTAGTTCTGAAATGCAGTCTCATGCAGAAATAAAAACTGTAAATTGCTGAGCCGGACAAAGGAGTAACACAAGGGGAAAAAAAGATAAAATTAGCTTTGGCATCCTGTTTTAAACCAAAACAGCTCAATTGGCAGTCCAAGAAGGGAAGTTGGACTGGAGTCAGTACTGAGTTACCTTTCCTCTCTGGGGGACTTGGCCTTCACTCAGATACAGGCTTGGCAGCTTGAAGGAGCTTGGATGCCCCACTGGGTTCTTCTGTCGGCTGGGATGCCCACTGTCAAGTGCAGAAGCCATCATGGTGATACTGTATAAAGACTACCATGAGCAGTGGAGACGTGGGGCCAGAGGCTGCTCAGTTATTCACAGAATGCCAGTAAAATAACAGCCTAATGGCAGGTGTGTCAGGTGAGCAACAACGCTAACAGACAAGATGGGAAGCCAGTCACTCTCCCTTCAGTGTGTGTGCTAGACCTTTGCCACTGATAGTCGAGGAAATATTAGAACACAAGGGGGTGCTTCTCTTCTCAATGCAATCAATAATCTCCAGCCATTCACCCTGAGTGTGTATTATTAATGCTTTTGCTTAGTTGAGAGCACAACTTGATCAAATTCAAGCATTGCATTCCACGCCATGTCAATATTCAACAACTGGTAACCTTGACACTCACTGACCCATAGGCACCGATGAAGTGGAACAGCGGAGGAACAAGACACATCATCTCTCCATGATCGGCTGGACCAAGGGCCACTGTGGCCATGGCCTCACTGCTTTCTCACTGTTGCTATGACCCATGAACCGGGATCTTCAATTCAAGTACAGAAACACTAAACTTCTACAACACCTGGATAGCTCAGTCAATGGAGCAAGACACTCTTAATTTCAAAGTCATAGGTTCAAGCCCCATGTTGAGTAGCCTGAAGTCTAGGCCTGTAAGATCATTCATTGGGAAAGATTACCTGACACCAAGTCTGGGCACCTGAGTTCCCTATCTGGGTCCCATGTGATGGGAAGAGAGCACCACTGTCTCCCAGGAGTTGCCCTCTGACCTGCACACATGTACACACAATAGATAAATAAAGGTGAAAAATAAATTCATAGTGTTACCGGCAATATTATTTAGTGTAGATTCATTTAACATGAATTCCGAATGCTCAGGCATAAGCAGTGATATTCATTAGTCTTTCCTGTTGGTTTCTTTTCTTCCTGTTTCAATATATCTTTCTAAAGCAATCCCAAATATGTATCATTTCTCTTATCATCTATAAGATTCAAAATGCATTTAAAGTTGAGCCGGATCATGAAACTGATTCATGGGGCTCAATGTCTCTCTGATGAATTATTGGCCACTGGAGGATTCTAGAAGAGCAGCAGTCATTGTCTTCAACTGTGTACCCACTCATGAGCCATCCAGACTCCAATGGACAGTTCCAAAATCATGGTCGCACAGACCTGACAGCCATGGTTAAATTCGGTGTGTCACCCACAGAACAAAAGACCATAAACATGAGGAAAGAGCTTGTAGTGAAAGGGTGGGTTAGCAGATACAAGGGAAATAAGAGATGGTAGGGGTAAGGGTATCCAGAATAAATCATACACATATATGAGATTGTCAAAGAATATATTTAATTAAATTTATAATTTTGAAAGGTAACTACAATATTGCACTTCTCTTAATTACTGTTAAACTTTTCATAATGAAATCATTTTAAGTTCTCTTGTCAGTATTTCTTGTCCCTTTATGTCGTTGATGGCAAAGTTCAATGTAACAGATAATATTTAGCTAATCTGGCTGCTGTGGAACTTTATACTGATAAGGAACCAGTATCAGCTCCTGAGTCATTCAAGCACCCAAGTTTATAATAGTTGTAACTGTATGACAACATCTTACCAGGTTAATAATACTCTGAGCTTTATCCTGAGGCGATTTTAAATGAGAACATTTATTTTTATTCTCCCTTTTGGATTCAGGATGACATTAAGCACACAGCTGATTTTTTTATTCTCCTACTGACAGGCAATTGACAGAGGTTACTTACAACCTAAGGAATCATATTTGAAAAGAAATTAATAAAGTCATGTTCATCAACACCCTTCAGTGAAACAGCACCAACCTGACATGCTACAGTGAGCCAAACATTAGTGGAGAAGTAAATTACACCTTGGAGTGCTGTCCCCCCCAAAAATAATACCTACTAAATATAATCACAATGAATTAACAATGTAATCAAACTGTCCTATGCCCATAAATGCAAAGAAAATAGTATAATCTAAGAAACAAAGACATTTCCAAACTATAGTCAAACATTCTTTTTTATTTTTTTTTTCAAGACAGGATTTCTCAGCTTTGGAGCCTGTCCTGGAACTAGCTCTTGTAGATCAGGGTGGCCTCAAACTCACAGAGATCACCTGCCTCTGCCTCCCGAACTCAGGGATTAAAGGCATGTGCCACCACCACCCAGCCTTCCTTTTTATTTTTTAAACACTCCGAATCGTTCATTTTTTGACTCCACATATGTCTGTATTACTACATGAATGCACTTCCCTAAGAGACAATAAGAAAGTGATGGAATCCCGGTAACTGAAGCTACAGGCAGCTGTGAGCCATTGGTGCTGATGCTCAGAGTTGAACCAAGGTCCCCTACAAGAGCAGCAACCATAGACAACCCCTGAGCAGGGTCTCCAACCCAGCCTTTTTATTTTTTATTATTTTCATTTTAGTTTCATTTTATTTTCTGTGAGTCTCTATTGTAACCAGGTGCTTGTGGGTTCAGGTGTTCGCAAAGGCCAGTAGAGTCAGATCCCCTGGAGCTGGAAAGGCATGGCAGTTGTAAGCTGTCTGACATGGATGCTGAGAGTGAAAAACCCATTCCTCGGGAAGATAAAGATGCATCCTTAATCACAGAGCCATTTCCCCAGCCCTCAAACTTTCGCTTGCTTTATTTTGATTGATGGCAATAATAAATACATACCTGCTTCAAAGGATTACTGTGAAAACCAAGTAAGATAAATGGGGACGTTAGTTATGAAACTTAATGTGCTATGCAAATATGAAGGTAAAGCTATTATGCAAAGGATTTAGTCTTCAAGCTTTTTGTCAACACAAAGATCCTATCATGCCGTCAATGTGTTTTCAATGATTTGGTGGCTAAGGGCTGGACTGGGACACTTGCCTGAGTTTTTCTCCATTTTGCTTTTAAACAATCAGCCAAGTCCTGAGGGATGCATCACGACTAGCTAGAAATAGTTCCACTTGGCTCTCCCATTATCTGTAATTCATATGGCTTCTTCTGTCTGTCCTTGGGTTTCCCAGCCATACAAAAGCCCCTCAGAAGGAAGAAACACCATCCCTCTATCATGTGACCACACAGTAGGCATGAAATCAAACCATGTTCTGTGTAAAAGCTGCTGCCCAGTGGGCTTCCTTAACTGTACATCTTTATTCTGAAATCCAAACAATATAGCAAAAACTGAGGCTATGAATAGTCTCTCGATGAGCCTTAGTGTGCTTGTTTTCCTTCGTGTGTGCAACCTTGGTTCATGGCAGAGAAGAATGGACGCTATTTCTTGGGAGTAACATGACTCTTCCTATGGGAAGACAGGCATTTTAGTGAGGTAAGTAGCTCCAAATAATGGATGGATGAGTTTTAAACAATACATTATAACAACATTTGTGCCACTAAAACTCTCAGTCTAAGACTTATTCCATAATGTTAGACCTTAGAGAATCAGGTCAGACTAAGCCGATGTAATTTTTTCTTCTTTCTCTGTATTTATTTTCCATAAAATGTTAATGATTCAGTGATACTTTTGGTCTAGACAGATCTTTCAGCAACTCATGAGACCCTGGTCACCAACCCCATAGTATTTGTTCATTCAGTTCCATCACCAATTCAAAAGCATATATGATATTATAATTCATTTCACATCTGTGATCGACTAGTACGTACTCTGTGTATATGTTGTAATGAACATGTAGTGTATGTTACCAATACAATTATTTCCTTCCTGGATTTTTCTGGTAGAGTTCCCAGCACCTCTGAAGCTCTCTACTGTTTGCTTGCGCTTATATATTTATTTATTTGTTTGTTTGTTGAACGATTATATCGGTTTGTTCAATTATATTTTTAGTTTATTTTAATTGACAGCAAAACATAAAACTCTGTATATCAATTTGGTAGTACAATGTTTCACTACATATGCACTTTGTCTAAAGTTGAAATGGGATTAACATATACGTCTTCTCAAATATTTATACTCCATGGTGAAAAATTTAAAATCTTGCCATGTGTTAAATTAAAATTAAATTAAAAAGTACATCTCTTTTAATTATGTTTGTGTGTGTGAGTGAGGGCTATATTCATGTTTGTACGCATGGCTGACAGGCTGGAAGAGGGCATCAGAAACTCTGGAACGAGGGTTAAAGGCAGTTTTGAGCTGCCTGATGTAGGTCTTGAGAACCAAATTGCACACTGTGTCCTTGCCCACTGAGCCGTCTCTCCAGCCTGTCTTGCAGCTTTGACACGCACAGTGCGCTATTTTAGGTATAGCCACTCTACTGTGCCTTTCCACACCTAGTCTTCCTGCTCTCGCCTGATTTTAACTTAGTTCTCTCCACATAAAAGACACTTGGTGAATCTTTGCTGGTAAAACTCGTGGTATCAAAAAATGTTTTGAAACAAAGATAAGGTACGAATCTAACCAAAATGAAAGCCACAGTAAGAGTAAACAGTCCATGGCACACACATGTTCCACACAGATTTATCTATGGCACCATTCTGTTCAGCCTCCTGAAGCATCTTTGACTTGCTCTCCGTATCCTTAGCTCACCGTCCTCGTTTTCCTTCTGTTGCTGTGATAAAGGCTATGACCAAAAGCAGCTTGGGAAAGAAAATGTCACATTTGGCTTATATGTCCGAGGTCATAGTCTAGTGAGGAAAAAATAAGGCATAAACTCAAGGCAGGAACTGAAGCAGAGACCATGGAGGAATACCGCTCCCTGGCTTGCTCATCTACGTTTTATACACACCAGGACCATCTGACCAGGGATTACCCTGCTCATAGTGGTCAGGGCCTTTCCACACCAATCATTGGTGGGAGAGGTCTTTCTGTCTATGTGTTGCTAATACGGTTTCTGTGTGATTATTTCTGGCTAAGCAGCCAGGAATGAAACGAGCGGCCTCCTCCAACAAATCATCAATCATGATGACATGCAAATCTGCTGGGGCATTCCCACACTTGAGATTCATTTTATTTAGATAACTCTACCTTGTATCAAATTGACAACAAAATTAACCAGCACATTTAACTTTCTTAAATATTTTCATTAAATTTGAGTTTGCTTTGTAACAACTGCATGCATGTACAATGTGAACTTTGTATGGCAATACTCAAATAGCCTCATCATCTCTAATATGCCCCTCCTCCTTCTCCCTCCCCTTCCCTCCCCCCTCTCCTTTCCTCTCCTCTTTTCTCATCTTCTCCTTTCTTTCTTCCTTCCTTCCTTTCTTTCTTTCTTTCTTTTGAGATACACAAAACTTAACCAGTATATGTGAGGTCATGGGTTTGGCACTATCTGCCGAAACCTGGTGAGGACACAAGTGAAGACAAGGACATCTCCTTCCCTAGAATATATCAGCAGCCAATAGTTCATCAGGAACTAGGAGGGCTTCACCAACTCCTCCCTGATTCCATGACTGACTATGACTTTCCTAGGCTCTTTGGAGAAAGTCATAGATATTGGAAATTCATTCTGTCGCAAATAGGATACCACAATTTCCCTATCTACTCAATAACAGTTAATGAACCACTAGGCTGAGCCCCTTTTCTTGCTATGCTAAATACAGACACAATAAACATAATTGAGCAAGCATCTGTAAAGTAGGCTATAGAGTCATTTGGATGTATGCCCAGGAATGGTGGAATTGAGTCAAACTGGAGTTCTATTTCTACCATTTTAAGGAACCTCCGCACTGAGTTCCAGAAGGGTTACAACAGTTCACACTCCCACCAACAGCAAAAAGTTCCTCCTTCCTCATATCCTCTTCAGCTTTTGATGTCATTTGATTTCCTGGTGATAGCCATTCTAAGCAGAATGAAGTGGAATTGCAATGTATTTTTAGTTTACATTTCTGTAATGTTTTAATTTAATATTTAAAAATTTGTTTAGTCCCCATTTCTATTCCTTTTGATAATCTTCTGTTAAGATGGATGGTCCATTTTTCTCTTGCCTCTTTTTTATATTTTGTATTAGAGTTACTTGTATGATCTATACATTAATTCTCTTTCTGAGACCGACCTTGCAAAAATTTTTCTCCCATTCTACATGATGCACTTTTATTCCAGTGATGGTTTCTTTTATTGTACAAAGGATTTTTAGTTCCATGAGACCCTGTTTGCAATGGTATCTGATCTGGGATTCCCCTCTGTGTGCTATGAATAGGTTTTATTACCATTAGTTAATAAAGAAGCTGCTTTGGCCCATGACAGGGCAGAATATAGCAAGGTTGGAAATCCAAGCAGAAATAGAGGAGGAAAGAAGGTGGAGTCAGGGAGGCACCATGTAGCTGCTGAAGGAGAAAAACACCAGAACCTTACCAGTATGTTACAGCTCCATGGAGACACACAGATTAATAGAAATGGGTTAATTTAAGATATAGAAGCTAGTTATGGATATGTCTGAGCTGTAGGCCAAACACTGTTATTAATATAGTTTCTGTGTGATTATTCAGGTCTGGCAGCTGGGAAACAATAGTACAGTCTCCAGTTACAGGTGTCCTGGGCTGTCAGAGTCCTAGCCAGAGGTCCTTACATAGCCCTATATGTTAAAGTGTGTGCCCTACTTTTCCTCTAGCAGTTTCAAAATATCTGTCATGTGTTGAAGACCTTGACCCTTTTCAAACTGAGCTTTTTTTGTTTTTTTTTTTCTTTTTTGCAGGATGAAAGGTAAAGATCTAGCTTCATTTGGCATCATGTTAATATCCAGTTTTCTCAGCACCATTTGTTAAAAATATTGTGTCTTTTTCAGTGTGCAATTCTATCATCTGTCAAAAGTTAGGTATCTGTAGTTGGGTGGCCTGTCTTAGCTTATTTTTCTAAAGCTATCTGATGTCATTTTATGTCTAATAATATCATGAGAATGCAAGATTATTGATTGCTCTGACATTTATTTCAGTTTTCCGTTCCCCCTCTTTTCTCAAAAGCCACAGACAGAATAGATTTAAAAATAGTCAATTCAGTCAGGTGATCCTCAAGTACAGAAATCCCTGGAGATGGGAAAAGCTCATGAATGGTTTGAGCTGGAAGGCATCGGCCTCTCAGTTTCTTCCAGATTCATAGACTAAATATCTGATTCTATTGGATCTTATACTTAAACTATCACTGCTGCAGAGTAGCTGACTTAATTTAATCCTTGACTTTCCAGGCCTTTCCTATCATGAAAAAACAAACTAAATTCTTTTCAATGTCTTAAAGAATATCAGTTCAGTTGGGTGGTGGTGGCACACACCTTTAATCCTAGCTCTTGGGAGGAAGAGGCAGATGGATCTCTATGAGTTTAAGGGCAGCCTGTTCTATAAAGCAAGTTCAAAAACAGGCTCCAAAGCTACAGAGAACCCCTATCTTAAAAAAAAAAAAAGTAAAAACAAAAGCAAAAGAAAACAAACAAACAAAAAAAGAATATCAGTTCTACCACCCTCATGTGATCCCTAAAGCAAACAAGTTCACTGTCACACCAGGCTTGGGCCAGGGAGTTGACAACTGAACTGTTCACTGATGCTGTGGGACAATGGTCTTGTACCCTTTAAAGATTTGTCCCTTGTATTGGTTTAATAAAATGCTGATTGGCCAGTTGCCAGGCAGGAAGTATAGGCAGGGTGTCCAGAACAGGAGAATTCTGGCAAGAGAAAAGGCTCAGTCTGCAGTCCTCACCCAGACAAAGAGGAAGCAAGATGAGAATGCCTCACTAATAAAGGGTACCAAGCTGTGTGACTAACACAGATAAGAATTAGGGGTTAATTTAAGATGTAAGAATTGGTTAATAAGAAATCCTTAAAGCCGGGCCGTAGTGGCGCACGCCTTTAATCCCAGCACTCGGGAAGCAGAGGCAGGCGGATCTCTGTGAGTTCAAGACCATCCTGGTCTACAAGAGCTAGTTCCAGGACAGGCTCCAAAACCACAGCGAAACCCTGTCTCGAAAAACCAAAAAAAAAAAAAAAAAAAAAGAAAAAGAAAAGAAATCCTTAGCTACTGGGCCAACAAGTTTATAATTAATGTATAATTAATGTGTGTTTTTTTGTGACTAGATGGCTGTGGGACCAGGTGAGATGGAAAGCTCTGTCAACACCCTGATGCCATGTTTTCTAAACCCAGCTGATGAGACTGATGTGCTCTTAGGTTCCTTCAAAGACTATGGACTCATCTGTCATCAAGGATCAATCTAGAGCACTAGAAACCTTCTTGGTCAAACCCTATTATTTTGATCTTTGGAGGATGACAACCTACCCCAAACCTAGTCAGTTGGGTATTTACATAGGCTGTGGATTTCAATAGGAAACTATACCAAGCATAGCTTGTCAACCTTAATATCTACATTTGTTGAGCTGGCTTCCATAACTTTTCCTTATGAATCCCAAAGAAAAATAGCACAAATAAAGCGAAGCACATTGTTTTAGAATGATTATCTGTTCTCATCTAATCCACATGGTTTGAAAGTAAAATGTGCAAGGTACTCAACCCTCACCATAAGCATCCTGGCCTTCCCTGATATTTGTAAATAAGATCAGGCTGGTGAGCTTCGTGCCTGTCAGGCATCTAAAGAAGCCTTCTGACTGCCATCTTTGTAGATATCCAGCTCAGATTATTATTATGGTGTGGGTGTGGTGTAGGAAGATGATCATGACATGGAAGTGTGATAGAGAACATGGTGACCCTACTCTTGATCCCAGAACCAGGCCATAAGAAGTATCAATTAAAAACATGTGTGAAAACTGGTCAATTTCAGTAAGGTCAGTATCGTTTTATGAGACTATACTTGTTAAAGAACCATTGCCATGGGATGGATAAGAATGTTTCTACAGCCTCAGTAGGTTGTAGAATCTTGTGAAGGCCTTTAGTCCATCCCAACCAAGGTAGGTTAAGTCAGAACATGGACTTCAGAATGGAAGTTCTGAAAAAGAGCACTCTCTGATGGCCACTGCAAGGAGAAATCTGTGAGTTATATAAACTATTGGCACTGCTTCTGGTAGTGTCATTCAGAGCAGACAAGGTTTTCCCCACCCAAACCAACCCTCATGTTACCATGAACAGCACTGAAAGATGGAGCACACATCCATTTAGCCATCTTCTTTCTTTTTTGAAGGAAAGCATATTCAAGATCTTTTTACCACTTTGTCGATGACAAATTGGCATGTGTCAAGTTTTGTCAGAATAATGAAGACTTGCTTGATCCATTTGGCCTGTTTCACAAATGGAACCTGATAAGGATGTGATTTTTATGATAGTACTACTGAACAATAAAGCCGTCTCCTTGGATACAATGAAGCAAGAACTATAGAACGCAGCTGATTATGTTGTAGCCTTTGTGCTGAGTGTGTGATTTGTTTACCTGGATTTGTTGACCTCATAATTGACCAGACTCAGAATAAAGCACTTGTCTGCCAAGGCACACGACAGATGTTAGGGGAACCATGGCAACAACTGTATGGCATTCTTAGTGACTAGAAACAATTTGATAGAAGTGATTATTTGTTTATTCTAATCATTCTGTTACCTGAATTCTATGCATAGAATTTTGTTGTTTAGGGGGGAGTTTAAATCATAGTAAAAATACCGACTTAAAATATGTATAAAACCACAACAAAACCAGCTTCCGAAAATACGCTGCATCCTTAAATGATGACAGGCATTTAATACAAAGCATAGAGAACTTTATAAGCAGTCATTTTTTTCCTTAGTGCTCTAAGATGTGCATAAGCAGAGCTAAAATGTCAGAGCGGCAATAACATCTGCTCAGCTTTAGCGCCAGATAATACGCATTCTATTTTCCTTTTGTGTCATGGTGACAACCCATCCTACTTTAGACTTTCCATTTTAACTGTGTATCTTCAACAGCTCCGTGTTTTCTACAGGAGGAAGGCGCACTTCAAAGAAGCAGAAAAACAGAGTTGTTTATTTCTCCATGGGAATTACATGACCTGTTCCTTTTTGTCTCTACTGAGGCCCTGCCATGCAAATAAACTGGGGAGCAAAAAAAAAAAAGCGCAAATCACAGAAAATAAAAATGAAAGGCATAGCAAGCAGCTCTCACGATGACTCCCTTAGCGTCCCGTCGCCTCATGGCGTTCGTGCCCTGCTGTGTCCCCACCCCTGCTTGACTGGTTTCAGCTTGGATCCACTTCATGTAACAATAGCATATTACAAAGATGGCAGGCTACCCTGCCTATGACTCGGTGAACTAAGAATGACTTCTACTTTGGGGTGAACAGCCGTGTTGGAGTGGCCACCCCAAAGAAAGGAATTGGCAGTGGTCCTGAACTTACAGCTCTCAACAACATAGATACTACACCTTGCAGTCCCCTAGAACTGCAGTCTTACCAACAGCCACAAAGGTAAGCCCAGAAAAGGAACCTCCTTCTTTGACTGCTAACCAACACTAGATTCCATTTGTTAAAAATCCAGAAGTAGAAAACCATGTTCAGCAAGTTCTTAATTCCAGGGCACCAGACAGTAATAAGTCTGTATTGTCCTTAACTAGTAATGTAGCAATGATAATTAGTGCAAAAGCAGGCACATTTGCTTAATTGGTTAATATAATTGTCAGTCTTCCTTTGTACACCTATTAGACCATTAGGATAGCAAGCAGACAATTTTCTTTTTTCTTAACTTTTCCCACCAATCAATCAAGTAAGTTATACTATTTTTCTACCCATATCAGCCCATTTCTTGTTTATATGGTAAGATGTTTTTAATGATGTGTGTCTTGCAATGGATAATGGCTTTTTAAAACAATATTTAGAGAGGCTACCTTCCAGATACTGAGATGACTGAGCTAAAAGGAGAGCAAACTTCAAAGGGCAATATATAAAGAATATGATGGGTTCGTCACATGCTTCAGTGTCCACGGCTTTCACTGACACCCCCAATGCAAGTCAGAAGGTGTTTGGTGGGCGGTCCTGTGGACTATCTATGGTCCTTTCTTAAACATTACTGCATTATCTCTTAATAATTGCTAAATATTTTGAACAGCAACTTCACGGAGGTTTTTGTTATGAAGTGTGAATCTTGATAAATTTAACAGTAGTAAGTTATTTTATTACCCGATAATATTCATCATGTATGATGAACTCCTGTATACTCTTCTTACTTCTGCATTATTTTCCCAGAAGCAACTAAGGCATCTTAAACGGTGCCAACTGACAAAGACCCAGCGCCAAAGGATCCCCACTTTTACTAGTTCATACCAACTGACATCCTCAGTCTTTCTGTAACAGGTTTCAGAAAGCCATAGTTACAATTAGTGACTTTGCCAAACATGGCGGGAGGCGATTGTGTGTTCCTTGCTTTCCTATTCGGCTTCTGCTGGAAACCTGGCAACTTCTGTGCTCTGGAAACTTCTAATTGGGCATGAAGAAGACTGGAAACCACCGTGCTGCACAACAGCGACCCAGCATTTGTGCGGCCCGAATGGATGAAAGAACATTCAACCGCCGCCCTTCACCTCAACTGCAGCTTTGTCCCAGCATACAGACTGAAATCTGGAAGGAGCTCTCATAAATCCCGTTGCCGCAAACTGTCGTTCCTTCATGCCTTTTCTCTTTGTACAGATCAGCAAAATCCTGGCATTGCTTTGAGTAAATATTCTAGGTCTAGGGCTTCGAGCGAGAGATCACTACACACCGGAGGACATGCGGGCTGAGACTACGCACACGGAAGAACTACAAGCGATGCTCCTTTCCTATGGTTCCAAAGACCATTTCCCAAAGTTCCAGTTTCCGGGACTTATTACTTCTGTCTTGTTACGTTTGTAATTTTTAATTGAGAGTGAGAGCAAAATGTGATAAAACAGAAGACACTTCATGGGGGTTGGGGTGGCAATTATCCCCTGCACATTTGTAGAGCCCTCCCCTGATGAGCAGTCTCTCCCTAGGTTTTCCTTTGCCCTCTATTACTGTAGTTACAGGCGCTCCCAGCATTCTTCAAAACTGGTTATTGCCTTAGTTAACTATTTGCTAAATTTTGTTTCTTTCCTTTATCATAAGCAGCATAAAATAATGTGTGTGTGTCTGTGTGTCCGTGTATGTGTGTGTGTCTGTGTGTGTGTCTGTGTATGTGTGTTTCTGTTTGTGTGTCTGTGTGTGTCTGTGTATGTGTGCCTCTGTGTGTGTGTTTGTACTCGCAAGCTCCTCATGGTTGTAATGGAACACTAAAAACAACACATTGACACAATGCCGGACATTGACAGTGTCCGGCATGTAGTAATGGAAGCTATATAAATACATTATGAAAAATTCGAATTACAGGCAATTGGGAGTAAATTTGGCTTTGGGTAAATATCAGTGCCACAGTGATGTGGCACTTAGTCTCAGCCCTGGGGTGAGACCTAAGCCAACAAAGTCTAGCAGGATATGACTGCAGAATCACAAACAGTAAATAGTAACCAAGAATCGTCAGTAACAGGACTTGGTTGGATCCCAGCTGCATCAGAAGTGGTAGATGGACAGTCAGAAATGTTTATAAAACAGGATCTGAAGTCTCCAATGTTACCAGTGGCAGGTGAGACAACAGACCAGAGAAGATTGCATTTTCCCAACAGGAACAGGCAAGTGTGCCCTGGGATTCAGGAGATTTTCCCAAGATGGAAATCCAGGAAAAAGAACATGACACTCTGAGGCCCATATCTGCCTGCCCTTTCTACTGCACCATATGTCCCCATTCCTTCACCTACAAGCCTTGATATTTGAGACGTGTAGAAAGAAATCTGATTTCCTATCGCAACTGCTTTCCAGCTTTCCAAACCAAGGTGTTCTGGAGCTAAGAAAAGTGAAGAATCCCTCTGGGCTTTGGGTTCAGCTTTGTTTCTCCTCCTGTTAAACTCCGGTGGAAACTTGAGAGCTAGCCAGAGTCTTTAAAAACTCAAGAAGGAAGACAAATAATCCAATAAAAAGAATGGAGGATAGGCCTAAAGAGAGAACTCTCAACAGAGGAATCTAAAATGGCTGAAAGGCACTTAAGGAAATACTCAACATCCTTAGTCATCAGAGAAATGCAAATCAAAACAACTCTGAGATTCCATCTTACACCTGTAAGAATGGCCAAGATCAAAAACAATGATGACAACTTATGCTGGAGAGGTTGTGGGGTAAAGGGAACACTCCTGCATTGCTGGTGGGAGTGCAAGCTGGTACAGCCTTTTTGGATGTTAGTGTGGCAATTTCTCAGAAAATTAGAAAACATCTTTCCTCAAGACCCAGCAATACCACTTTGGGGTATATAGCCAAAGGATGCTCAATCATGCTGCAAAGACATGTGCTCAATTATGTTCAAAACATCATTGTTTGTCATAGTCAGAAACTGGAAACAACCAAAATGCCCCTTGACCAAAGAATGGATAAGGAAAATGTGGTACATTTACTAAATGGAGTACTACACAGAAGAAAGAAAAAATAATGACATCTTGATTTTGCAGGCAAATGGATGGAGCTAGAAAACATCATTTTGAGTGAGGTAACCCAGACCCAGAAAGACAATTAGCACATGTACTCACTCATAAGTGTTTTTAAACATAAAGCAAAGAAAATGACAAATCACAATCCCAGACAACCTAGACAACAATGAGGACACCAAAAGAGACATACATGGATCTAATCTACATGGGAAGTAAAAAAGACAAGATCTCCTGAGTAAATTGGGAGCATGTGATCCTTGGGAGAGGGTTGATGGGGAGGGGCAAAGAAGGGAGGGAAGCAAAGAAAAATGTATAGCTCAATAAAAATAATAATAATAAACACTCAAGAAACAGGACTACAGTGGCACAATCCATCATCTGTCCCGCGACCGTGTCCCTATCAAGAAACCGGACTACAGCAGCACGATCCGTCATCTGTCTCCCAACTGTGTTCCTGTGCAGAAGGAAGAACTTGATCGGGATGCATGCTAATAAGATATGGAATCAGGGTAGGTGCCAGTCAACACAATTTTGAATAGCCCCAACCTCGTATATTTGCGCAGTTGAATATTATTTAGCTATGAAGAAGGAGATCCTGCCATTTGCAGCAATCTGGATGGATATATAGGACAGTGTGTCAAGTGAAACACATCAGGCACAGAAATGTAAGAACTGGACATTCCCTCCTCCTTTGAAAGCTAAAAATTGTCAAGCTGGATGTAGAGTATTGACAGAGGTTAGAAAGGGTATAGGGAAAAATAAAAGGTTGGATGTGATTGTTTCAAATACCAACCTGAATCAGCATATATATGTATGTGTATGTATGTATATTTACATATATGTGTGTGTTAATAAAAATGAAAATAATGAAACAGAGTGTTATATAAAAAAGCAACATACAAAAAAAAAAAAAAAAACCACAGTCTGGGCCAGAAGAAATAAGAGCAGTTGTCAACGCCTTCACAGTCTCTGTGGCTGTGACATGAACATGTTCTGAGCTTCCTGCAGCCAAGAACACTGTTTCCTGTGACATTAAAACAATTCTAAAGAGCAGTGTTTTGAAATACTTAATTGTAGGTATTATATTCATCATGTTCAGGGAAAAAAATTACCCACTGATTTTTTTTTGCTTCGCTTCAAAGGTTTTTGTCAATCCTATGCTTTATCCAACTGTTCTGTACAAAACAAAAGTAAATAAGATGATCATCACTATGCAAAATTGACTTAGAAAAAAATCAATGTATGATTAAACAAATACGTCCAAATTTTCTTTATATACCTATACAAAATAACTGAATCACGTAATACTGCCGATTGTTGACAGGAGTTTCTGAATGAATAACTTCCCTCATGAATCATGCTGACCTTTGAGGACCACAGAATTCGGTTAAGTCATGAGAAATCCCGGGTCGTGTTATCATAAGTCAGTCAGTGTCTCAAACGATCTGAAAGACCTGGCTGCAGCTCCATGCCTGATTAATGGGCGGATGGAAAGAATGGCTTTCTCCCAGTGTCAGTAAATGCTAGAGGCTTTCCTTCTCTCTTATATTAATAGTTGTTTTTAATGTGTCTGATTTAAAATGCCAAGTCTTTTTCAGAACTGCGAAAAATCTTGGAATATTTTAATTAGACTCAACTAAGTATGCACATAGCACAAAGCAACTGTGAAATGCTATTGGATTACAGGTCAGGAGTTACGGGCATGGATGTATGGCAGTATGAACGGCTCAACCAAAATTGATCAGCCCCTCTAATGCATATCCCTGGCGCCATTTTGCTGAAAGCGAGCCACTGGGTCAACACCTCTCCTGAAACGATGTGCAGGTGAGCGTGTGACCTCTGGGACTTACACAGGTTTGACTCCTTGCTTCTCTGCAAATTAGCTGTGTTAACATGGATAATTTAATTAATCTGTTTGCTACTCACAGAGCTGGGAAGAAAATCTTTGCTTGTACTTCCTCTTCTAAAAAATTTATAACCAGAACATTTACCCGTTTTTAATTGTTAGACGGGTTTAAGTTTGGGGTTTCTCCTGCATTCTGGATAAACACTAATGTGGATTATAGTGCAACCATTATAGAGAACACTATGGAAGTTCCTTAAAAAGCAGACTCAAAATAGATCTGGATGATTCAGCCCTCCTGCTTTGGAGCATGTCTCCAAAGAAAATGAAGCCAGCATATGGAAAGAGGCCTGCATGTATGTTCACAGTGCACCATCAGTCACAGCACCGAAGATGCAGAACCAATCAGATGGATGAATGAAGGATGTATTAGAGATATACTATGGGATATTATGTACTTTTATTCCATTGTCTGCATCCTTCTGTCGAACCAGAGGACATTATATCAAGTGGAATACGGCATATAGAGAAAGACAAATACCTCTTGTTTCACTCTTAGAAATAATAACAGAAATAACGGTAATAAAATTAATATCTCGCTGGTAGTCCCTCAAATAAATGTAAACATTACTCCTCAATTTTTGCTGTGTTGATTTATTAAAGAGCTCTAACATAGCCAAAAAAAAAAAACCCTCTGTCTTTGTTTTATGCTTTGTTTTTGTCTTTTGAGATAAGGGCTCACCATGTAGCCCTGGCTGTCCTGGAACTCACTATGTACGCCAGGCTGATCGCAAACTCCTAGAGATCCGTCTCTTTTGCCTCCTGGATGAAAGGTTGGCCACCGTACTCGGACAGTTGTGGGAAGAAAGCAAGAAGACTGATGGATCTAACTGGCTCAGCCTTGGTTCTACAAAACAGTAGTCAACACTTGGCATTTTAATCTAGCTACGGTATGCACAAACTATGCGACAGAATTTTAAATTCACACAATTTTAGGTTCACTTTTTTAAAAGGTTGTCATTTACAAATTACTCACCCTGTGTGTTTAAGTTCATTTTACCTGCATATAAAGGTGATGAGAAATATATTTCTCATTCTTCATTTTATTTTCATATCCAGTGTTAGTGTATCTTAAATTTTGAGGGAGAGAAAATCTATAGAATAACCACGTATCAGTCACTTGGGTTCAGACACTGGTGTTTTACCCAATTGCTTTGGAATTCTACCTGTCTTTTTTCAGGAAACGGGTATTTTTTATGAATTTGAAACAAACACAATAACCTTGAATAGGGTTCTTCCCCATCCCTAAGGGAAAAAATGACGTTGTTCCCTCCTGGCTGTTATATCTACAGGCTTCTCTCCTAACGAGGGGAAGATCGCCGAAGAGCTTGCTGGCCACGACAGACTGGATAACCCGGAAACTGTTTTTCTCCCAAATATTTCCTCGGCTAAATAAAAGACCGCTGCCATGTAGCCCTGAGGACTGTAAGTGAGGTCTGGGAACGGCAGCTTAGGTGTCTCTAAATGTGACCTGAGCATGGTCATGTGTTAAGATAAGACCTGTGTTTACATACAGCGATGCCTTAGCTTTGTCCAGTAAAAGAATCCCTGACCGAGCGAAATGCAGGGAGCCGGAGAATCTGTAGACCACTGAGACCGAGCCCTGCGTTTTACAAAGGGATAAAACCGCTTATCCTTTCATCTCGCCAAATGATTCTTTATTCTGAACGCAGTTGTCTGGGCTTCTTTCATTACAGAGTAACCGCTGGGCTTTTGGGAGTGTTTTCGGATTGTTTACTTGCAAGGAAGAAAAACCTCAAAGCTAAGTGCTAGACATCGCTGGAAAAATGGTAAAGAGAAAACATATCTCAAATTTTCATGAGTCAATAAAAATAATGGTTCTATTTAGGAAAGAAATCAATTGACAGATGAGTTTTGCAGGACGCAGCTATTACTTGAAGCAGAAACAGCCAGAGTGGAATTCTTTCTGTTGGTGTGGAACATTCCCCACAACCTATCCCACACATTTATCAACAGTTGGCTTAATTTTTAAGTAATGCGCTCGACTAAAACACAATACAGATTTTAGATTAGAGAGAGGAGCTGCTACCTCTCCTGAGCGGCTCGAGTCCTCCCAGCACATTCCTTTTGAAGCCCCAACAAGATGCCATCTTTATAATTCCCTCTAACATATGTTGCACTAAATACCACATGTCCTGATTCTAAATCTAAATTGGGAAGCATAAATTTCTGAACGTTAAGGTGCCACAGCGTGTATATCAAAGCAGTCATTAAAACAGGTCATATCCTAAAATGGAGCGGGGCGAGTGTTCGTTGTGCCGTACTTCATCCTGCTTTATGGGGATTTAAATGAAATCGCTTCAAACAACAATTAGACCTGCTCTGCACAAAGGAAAATATTAGGTTTTTTAAATTATTTCTCGGGGGTGGGGGTGATAAAAAGGAAAGGCGTTGTTTCAGCTCTCTGAGCACGGACTTAGAAAAAAAAATCCTCTGTAAAATCAAGAAGCGGGGAAATCAGTTGAACAGATCACGGCCTCGGGATCTCATACCGTACTCGCAACCTGTCGTCTGTACTTTCCAGACAGTTCTATTGTCAAGGTTGAGCATTTCCGGGGAGAAGAGGGGAAAATCCTTAGGTGGTCGACAAATGGTATTTTTTTTTCAATCCTTGCCATTCACGGGTACAGTGGAGAACTTCCATATAAGTCTTGTCAAGGTACACGGAAATCATCCTTCCTCTCTTCCCCTTGCTTGCGTCTGCAATGAAACATGTCTGGCATCCTACTGCACCCCCTTCAATACTAGCTTTCTCCATGACTTCCCTTTCTCTTTTGCAGCCTGTGGTTTCTTTTCAGGGAGAAAGGAAACTGTTGGTTGCTAAAGATGGCGTTTCTACCCGGTGCTGCACTGCCCTCTAGTGGTGGAGAGCCAAAGTACGCGCCTTTTTCTCCTCAATAATTTCCCTGCCATCCTGCCTTCCAGCCTTCCTTCCTTCCTCCTTGTTGGCGTTCCTCTTCTCTCTCACTCTTCCTTCCTCCATTCCCCCCACATGCCTCTCTCTTTCTCTCCTTTCTGTTTCTGTTATCCTTTCCCTCCTTCAACAGTCAGCCTAATGCTGTATATGAAAAAAGAATTTGTGGAATGCATGTACTTAAAATTCAAAATGATTTACAAAAGGGCAAGCTGTGTAATCAAACTCTGTCTTCCCCCAGATTTAATCGGCTCCTTCAGCCCACAAGCCAAACTGGACCAATTCTGAAACCCTGATGTCCTGTACAATCTTTAGAGAATATCTGTCTCTCTCTAAGAAACTCAGATGCAATTTGATTATTTCATATGCAATTTGATTATCTCTCTCTAAGAAACTCATATGCAATTTGATTATTTCCATAAAATAGGAAGAAAAAGAATAAACAAATACCTCATATTACCAGAAGAGGGAGCCACTTTAACTTGCCACCTCAGTGGTGGACTGAATTGTTACCTATTCAGGAGGCTGAGGCAAGAGGATCAAAAGCTCAAATCCAGCTATGTCATTTAGTGAGACTGGGGGAGGGCCACAGACCTGGCACTCATGGCAAACAGCATGCCTAGCATGTGTGAGGCCCTGAGCTTCTCCCCAGCACTGAAAAGGCAACAACACAGTTTTGATGTGATATTTAGCAACATCCAATCTGATTAGCAGCTGTCAAATTTTACTACTAAATCCCTTATTAGCAACCTAGTCTGATGTGGGATTCCCCTCTGTATGCGACGAATACATTTTTTTACCAGTTGATGATGGAGTTATAAAATAATCCCACACTAGTTCAGAATTACGTATAATAAAGGGTTATTTATTTAGGGGTAGATTCACAAATCACAGCCTTAGATCACAGTCCTCTGCACAAACGAGAAACGGGAACTGAATCTAGCAGCCTGAAGCAAGAGCCAGAAGTGAGGGAGCAAGCAAACACTTTACAGCTGCATTTATAGTGTAAGAGCCCATGCCCAAGAGAGTTGGTATCTTAAAGGCTATTGGCTAAAGAGGCTCCCACAGCATTTCAGCCAATGTCTGGTAGAGTAAAGCCAGGCAGAAAATTCAAACAGAGATATAGAGAGAAAGTAGGCAGAGTCAAGGAGACACCCTGTAGCTGCCTAAGGAGAAACATGCCAGCTTCCAGCCAGAACCTTAGCAGTAGGCCACAGCCTCATGGCAATACACAGATATGCAGAAATGAGTTCATTTAGGATGTAAGCGTTCATTATAAATATGCTAAGCAATTGGCCAAACAGTGTTGTAATTAGTATAGTTTTGTGTTATTACTTGGGTCTGGGTATCTGGGAAACAAACGAACAGTCTCTGCCTACACTTGTCAGCTACCCCTCTTTCCCCTTTGGATATTAACAGCTAACTTTTATGAGGAAGAGAAAGGTATGTTAACAAATGACCACCAAGTATGGTTATTTCAGTTAATAACTGTTCTGTATTTAAATATTATTTACCAAAACATTCCACCGCTCGAAGTAAAGAACCATAAAGCTAGCATTTGGATAGCACTGATGTAAATCAGTACCCTATTAAAAGTTCTGCCATTTCCATCTCAGTGCATCAGTACAGTCTTAGAAGAAATACAGATCTCTATCTTGATGCTCGAATTTGTAGCAGGTGCTAGAAAACATGGGTGAGGGAGGGACAGTCATAAGCTATAGGAAGTTGTAAAGTTTTCTGGTTGCACTGATCTAAATTCAATGGACTTAACCTTACAGAAGAACAAGGATCATTTCTCATTCAGAGACTGAGTACCCCAAATAACTGAGCCTTTCAAAAAAGTTCTTGAAAAATAGAAAATAGTTATGTGTGATGGCACAGACCCATAATCCCAGCTGCTCAGGAGGTAGAAGCAGGCAGATCACAAGTTCAAGGTCTGCTTCCTACAGAGTAAAATGAGGACCAAGCTGAAAAACTTAGAGAAAGACTATCTCAAAATGTAAAAAGAAACAAATGAAAGGAAAATGGAATATTACCTCTTAGTTATTTTGCTATCGCTGTAAAGAGACACCATGGCCAAGACAACTTATAAAAGAAAGAGCTTGTTTGGGGTTTATGGTTTCAGAGGGAGAGTCCATGACAATCGTGGTCAGGGGTATGAGAGCAGGCAAGCATGCGTGGTGCAGATGCAGCAGTTGAGAGCTTGCATCTTGGTTCAAAGTGCAAGGCAGAGAGAGCTAACTGGGAATAGCATAAGGCCACCCCCAGTTACACACCTCCTCTAACACAGGCCATACCTCCTAATCCTTCCCAAACAGTTCTACCATTTGAATGTTCAAACATTCAAACATGTGAGCCTTTAGAAGCCATTCTCATGCAAGCTACCACCACACTCTTAACAACACATTCCTGTTCAGAATTCTCATCAAAACAAGCATTGTGTCTTCATTCCTGACGTGCTGTACCTTCTAAATTCCAAAACGCTTCCTAAGAAGCTATCTTCTTTCAGAACCAGAAACCCACAGCTTCCCAAGTATCCTCTTTGGTCTTATTCACACAGCGGCATGAGTGACTGACCTCAGCAATGACTGCAGAGGATTCTGGCTCAAAGCACGACCTATGAGAGCCTATGTCTCACCCATTTGCTTTGTCTTACAAAGCTCACACACATTAGTGTCAGTTCAGCCCTACCAGACCTCTGCCTTTTCAATGAATCCCGACACTGTTCACTTAAACCATGAAGAGGAAGAAATGGGCTGCCCAGGTCCATCTATTCGGTGCACTGACTTAAACAGCATCACCCCCTGTTCAAAAATATGAAGCACGCATACTGCATACCATCAATCCCAAGACTCTGGAAACCAAGATGGACAGATCTCTATGAGTTATGGACAGATCTCTATGAGTTCAAGGTCAGCCTGGTCTACATAGCAAGTTCCTGTCTAACCAGAGATACATAGCAAAACCCTGTCTCACAATAAAACTAAACAAACAAAAAGAGAATATTGATATACATATATAAAAAACACAACTGTTCCGGCTTATAGAGAAGAAAATGTTGCAAATTTACAAAATTTTCACTCACAGACTTTTGCTAATCTGAGGATGGAGCAATGATACTTGAAGTCAATGAAAAAAGAAAAAAATACAAGTCAGAAGCCTGCATGCTGTAATTTTATCCACTTCACAATATTGTTATTCAGAACAATTAACCCCTTAGACAGCAAAGGCCTTTCCATGTGAGCTGAGAATCTTGTGGCAGCACATCAACCCCTCCTCGCCAACCACACACGATACTCGTATGAAGATGCAAAACACAGAATGTGCTCTTACAAAATCAAATCTACCCACGGCTGATTACTGCAGATAGACAAATATGAACTATGACAGATGGAAAGCTGAATAGGATAAAATTGAGTCAGTGCAGGAGAGAGCTCTTCATAAACCCAGTAAATAACTTAAATAACTTAATGGGAAGGATGGCAAGCATGCTGACATTGAGTATGTGTCAGGAAAGATCCTTTTTCCTAACAAAAGAAGCATAAATTTGTTCAAGATGTCTCTCAAGTTCTTCTTCCTAAGTTGTGTCAGTTCGTCGTTAGGACAAATTGTTCTCAGACTAATTATGCTCTTAGTTGTAGGAAGGAACTCTGAAGACAAATTTTCTGCTGGATTGAAAAAATCAAGACTTAAAGACTAAATGCAAATGGCTATCTAAGTTATAAATGAGAATGCTCATAGAGTTATATTAAAGCAAGACATTTGTATGCAAGCAGCTACCTAGTGGTGCTTCTATTGAGTTTACTAATGCCCACTTCTCTTTAAACCTTTTATCATCATCATCCTCATCATCATTTATGCCCCAGCAATGCTTAAGCATGCAGCATAGGCAGCCCATTTATGGCGGTTCTCTAGTGGTTCCTATCCTGGGCAGTCCTAGATGTTTGTGTTATTGCCACACCCAAGGTTCCACAGTCTTCCTTTATGCTATTGATCCAATGATTTGGGGGTCTTCCTCTTCATCTTATCCAGTGCACTCCTTCAAGCACTGCTCTCTTCAGGTATCTACCATCGTTCATTCTCAAAACATGACCAAAGGATCTCAAGTGCCATTGCTGTATCCTGTAGTTTACTTTCTGTTGGGGACCACAGATCCTCAGACCCTGAATTTTCTATGACCCCCTTGCCTGCTGGATTAAGCAACTTGTTTTTCTATGCTTGCAGCTTCTCTGAGCACGAGACCCTCATGAATTCTGGATGGCAGGGGAATGGTTTCTGGTGGGCTTGCAGCTCAAAAATCCTGAGGGCTGGGTGTGGCCATTGGTCAAGGAGAGCACTATATAAGCTGCCCTGGAACACAATAAAATTGGCCTTCTTGTTTCAAGAGTGACCAATGCCTCTGTGTGTTTTTTAATCCTCAGACCCTTGCCTGATCACAGGTCCAGGTAGTGCAGGTGCCAAAACTTCCTTCTGTAATTGGAGATGTTTCTTAATGTCATCATTGCATAGTGTATCTTCTCATGTGGCTCCTAGAATCCTCCTGAGACATGCCATCTCAAACGCACTCAGCGGCTGTTCTGGGGAGCACTTTATTGTCCAGGTTTCAGAGTTGTAAAGAGAGCAGCTTGAGACAAGCATCTCCTAGACTTGAAATTTTGTTGTTGTCGTTATGTTTCCTGCTGACCAAACCTTTCCTAGTGCCTGCAATGCAGCCCTTGCTATCACTATCTGCCTCTTGATGTCTGAGATAGTTCCCTCCTTTGAACTGAGGTTTCCTCCCAGATAGACAAAGTTGACTGTTTGCTTGAGGTTCTGATTCTTTACTACAATGTTAAAATCCTTGTGCGTCCTTCCTATGTGTTGGATCTCAGTTTGCTTTCACACCAAGGTTTTCACTTGCTTCCACCACTCTGTTTACCATGGCCTGGGGCTCATTTGGACTTTTACTTTTCTCTCCCAAGCCTACATGCATATTTAAACACACTGTAAACCATTTAGAGGCCTAAATGTATAAACTGTCTATATTTGGAATTTTCTAATTAACATTTTTGAGACTGGGACTTACTATAGGTAACTGAAGGAACAGAAAGTAAAACTACATAAAAAAGGGCCTTTGCTTCCAGCAAATTTTCCATTACCAAGTAAGCAAAATATTTAAAGAACTCCCCCACACACACATATATACACACACATACACACACACATATATGTGTATATATACACATATATGCACACATACACACATGCATTAAACAAACATATATGAATACATGCACACCCATATATATGCAATACACACAAATATATATATACAAAAAAAAACAGAAAAAACAATTCAGAAACAATCATCAATACTCTGCCAGAGATTTAAGTGGGTTAGGCCACAGACTATGACCTAGTTTTAAACAGTCCCTCTGAGAAGAGAGCACTTAGGTTGGAAACTGAATGACAGAGGATCCGTGCAGAAATTAGAAGGAAGAATGATCTAGACCCGAGAAACTGTGTCCCAAAATCTCAGGGGCAGACATGATCCTGGCAAAACCCAAGGGCAAACGTCAGTCAGTGTGGCAGATCATGGAACATGAGCGACCAAGGCCGAGGAAAGGGCTGTACTGCAAATGCAGGCATAAAAATGAGAGTCTAAAACTAAGAGTGAAAATGTTATGAAGATCTCATCCCTCCACTCAGGGAAGCAGGAGCAGGAGAATAGCTATAAATTTGATGGCCACCTTGTCTGCATAGTATGTTCCAGGCCATCAAGAGGTACTGAGTAAGACCTTGTCTCAAAATATATGATAAACATATATATTATACATATAAACATAATATAACAGTATGGTTTGTTGTTAGTGTAATAAATATCTTATAAAATAACAGGAATTCAACCAATAGCTATCCTAATTTGCATTTTCAAAAATATCACATTGCTAAACAGAAAGGAATCAGATGTGTGTGGGAGTAGAGACGGAAGAACTTGGCTGTGTTTGGAATATAACTTCTGTCCCTGAGGTCTTTGCATTGAAGTACCACCCTGAGGCATTCACAGATGGAAAAAATACAATTCAGCTGTGACATTTAAAGGGACATTCTGGAAGTTACCAGGGCTAGATAAGGTCCTTTAGATGGAAACTCTAAATAAATCCTTGTGACTTCAAAAAAAAAAATCAGAAGAGATACCAGGCAAACATGCACACATCCATACTCCATATGGTATTTTGTTCCACCCCCAGAGTCTTCCAGTGAGACCACCTCCAGGGAGACTCCTTGACCTTGCCCCTCCAGAACCGTAAAGCAGCCTGTCTCTGGCTTTTCATTACAGTAATGGGAGCAATCGATGTAGTACAACAGCTGTTACAAGGCTATGAATGAGAAATTACCATGACTTAAAACAGTGGTAGCGGTGGAGACAAAGAGGATTTATTTAAGCTTGCCTGGACTTCACATTGATGGAGTGGCTACATGGATGGGAGAGAAAAAAATAACAAAGACTCAGTTCAGGAGCTTAGATTCAGAAGACTGTGGGAAGGGGGTGCCTTGGGATGGGCAGGATGACAAATGAGGCCAGTCTGCAGGAGAAACAGAAGGGGAGCACTCACCTTTGACTGTGATGGATTATCTGGAGCTGCCCCGTGATTAACTCATGCTGCCCTTGGACATCAGGACAGGCTCTGCAGCCATAAACCCATGGCCACTTAGCAAACACAGTGCCAGGGTCCGGCATTGCCATGGTTTAGAAGACGTGACATTAGGAATCTGCCGGAGCTACTCCTGTCCTTCAGTGACCTGCCACAGCCTCCCAAGTCACTGCCTACTGCTCTGCATTGCTCTGCCCCAGGGCATCTACCAAACTTTCTTTGGGGGTTGACTGGGGGGTCTTCTCATGATTTCCCATATTATGATTATTATGCCATTCTGAAAATTCTTGTTTTAAGTCCTTGGTCAGTCAAAACTGGTACGTAAAACATATTTTGGGACACACTATTCACAAAAGACAGCCCCACAACTTACTGCCTCAGCTTCAATCAGATACCCTAGGTGATGAAGTGACCACAGGAACAGCTCTCAGAAATGGCACAAAAAAGGCCACTACCAAGATCATCCCACCAAGCCTATTCCCCAGCTCAGCAAACACCTTCTATATTGTCCCCTGTTTCTAGATGAAAGTTCTGTCTTCCTCTTCATCTCTCTTTACCTCCTCCCTTCTTCTCTCTCCTTTCCCAACCCATACTCCAAAAGCAGAGGACTTGTCTTTGGGCATTGATGCCACAGAATACCTAACGGAACTCATTCGCTCTCCACCTAATGAAACCACAGATGCTTGCTCTCTGCCTCCCTCCACACTCAAGCAAAGCCACAAGTTCCCAGGAGTAAAGTTCAGGACAATTGAACCATGTCACAAGACCACAGTACACCATGCCAGCCCCTGGTGGTCACCTTAGCTGCTTTCCTCATGGATGCATCCCAATACCTGACAAAAGGCCATTTCTAGAAAGGGGATTTATTTCGAGTTATAGTTTGAGGGTAGTATAGTACCCACCTTGCTGGGGGTGGTGAGTTCATGACCATGAGAATGGGGGAATGGCGGTAGGCAGGTATAGTGTTAGAGCAGCAGCTGAGGACTTACATTTGCAGAGACAATCAGAAGAGAGAGACACAGAGAGAGAGAGAGACAGACAGACAGAGATACAGAGAGAGAGAGAGAACTGAAATGGCATGGGCTTTTGAAATCTCAAAGTTCACTCCCAGTGACACACTTCTCCCAACCAAGTCATACCTTCCAATACTTTCCAGAACACTTTTGAAGCAAATGAACGGTGCTGGCTAGTTTTTTGTCAACTTGACACAAGCTATAGTCATCTGAGAGAAAGGAACCTCAGTTAAGAAAATGTCTCTATAAGATTGGCTGCAGGCAAGGCTGTAGGGCATTCAACTAACTGAGCCCCATCTTCAGTTGTAGAAGCACTCTTTAGATGAAAGAATTTTAAACGTAAATGTTAAACTTCATTTATTAAGAATCTGGAAAGTCCCAGGCGTCATGGCTCACCCCTTTAATTCCAGCACTTGGGAGATAGAGACAGATGGATCTCTGTAAGTTCAAGGCCATGAAGCCCTGAGTTCCACACCCAGCACCACTGAAATGTGGCAGTGTACATCTTCAATCACAGCCCTTGGGAGGTGAAGGCAGAAAATAAGGACCTGCAGGACAGCTGCAGATGTAGAGCAAGTTCAAGGTCAACTGCTGCAGCTGTAGAGCAAGTTCAAGTCAGCTCAAGCTACTTGAGACTACCTGTGTATTTCTTTCATGGTGTGAGCAGGGTAGAGAGTCCTAAACTAGAAAGGACTTCAACTTTTATTGTATGGGTTTATATCTCTCAAAAAAGAAGTAATATTGGTGAAGGAACTGTATATTTAAAAAAAAAAGAAGTTTCATATGTGCTGGCTAGCCTTATGTCAACTTGATATACGAATGATGGTTATCTGAAAGGAGAGAACCTCAGTTGAGGAAACCACCCCCATAAGATCCAGCTGTATGGCCTTTCCTTGATTAGTGATTGATTGGGGAGGGCCCAGCCCATTGTAAATGGGGCCATCCCTTGACTGGTAGCTCTGGGTTCTATCAGAAAGCAGACTGAGCAAGCCACAGGGAGCAAGCCAGTAAGCAGCTTCCCTCCATGGCCTCTGCATCAGTTCCTGCCTCCAGGTGACAACCCTATTGGGGTTCCTGTCATGACTTCCTTCAATGATAACAGCAATATGGAAGAGAAAGTCAAACAACACCCCCAGCTTGCTTTTGGGTCATTATGTTTCATTACAGCAATGGAAACACTAACTAAGGCGAATAGCATAATAATAAATTACATAGAATTATGAAGTCTATTCATATCTCATTTATTTGGGCAACTTTATTTTCTTGAGTACATCAGGAGACTGGAAATCATTGTTATTTAACACTACAGTAAAAATACAGAAGAACTTCAGCTATAAATGGTTCTGCTTTTTCCTGAGAAATTCTCGATAGTGCATTTCAAGGTCCTCACCTACTACATGGATCTATAGCAGCCAACCTGTGTTCAAAATGCTGTTTCTTTTTTAAGCTTTTTTTAAATTTATGTGTATAGCTGTTCTTCCTGCATGTGCCCCATGCATACCTGGTGTCCACATAGTCTAGAAGAGGCTTTAGATCCCCTGGAGGTATAGAGACAGTTCTTAGCCATTAGACGAATGCTAGGAATAGAACACAGGTACTCTGGAAGAGCAGCCAGTGCTCTTAATCACTGAACCACCTCCCAAGAATCACTGTGAATTTATCACTCTGGAGAGCATAGTTCTCTGAACTTTCATATCCTCCTTAGGACTCTTTTCAATAGGTTTTTTTCTGCCTGTTAATATATCCAGTGGGTTTAAATATGTAAATGATTTCCATGAATTAGTAAAAGTCACCTCTCTATGTTTCTTTTACAGATTTTGAGAGATGCTTCCCGATGCAAGCGTGTAATACAAACATGTGTTTGTGCTTATAGATTGGACAGACTACTGGAAATGTGGAGGGCAAGATCATCTCTCAGCTCTCCCTTTAACCAGCCCCTGACACACTCATCAATAAGGCAGGGTAGAGTCTTCTGTTTACCCGCAGGAGAAAAATGACTCCTGTAGCCAAGCCGAGGGCATTCATTCATTTGTTTGCTTAAATTGATACTCTAAAACTCAATGGTTAATGTGTTTTAATGATCACAAAGTACTTTCATACACATCTTATTTATTCCTCACCCCCATCTAATTTGCATGGGTAGCTGTCTTGCACTAGCAAATAACAGAAAAACTAAGCCATTCCTTAAAAACTTAAGAGACCGCACAAAGTCACGCAATAAGATAAATTAAAATCACTGTTCTACAAAGATATTTATATGTGATATGTGTATGAGTGTGTGTGAGAGAGAGAAAGAAATGAAGAGAAGGGAGAGAGAGAAATAAAAAGGGGAGAGAGGGAGAGGAATGATTCTACTGTTAAACCTTTATTTTTCCCAAATCACTTCAACTTAGGATTTCAGTACCGGAAATATGGTATCAAAGATGACTGACCATGGTCCTATGTGCCAACAACCCACAGGTATGTGGAATCTTTTTAACTCACAAAAATATTATAATGTTTAAACCAATAGTGGATGTACAGTTTAAAATAAGTCGTTATAAGATATGAATCCCTGAGCTTTTTAGAAATAGCATAAAAGAAGAAAGACAATTGCAATGAGGTGCATGAGAAAATTTTCTGAAAGAAATTCAAATTAACAACTGTCGAGTGGCCTTCCTACTCTTGGAACATCAGACCTTGCTGATCTTTAAGAGATGAACGAGCTCTTCTGAGCACTTTCTTTGAAGACATTTTGCCTTCCGTTTACAATAGATGTGACTGCAGGTGTAGTGGGGCATCTCTCTAACCTCGGGACTCTAAAGGCTGAGGCAAGCGGACCAAGGTTCAAGGTCAGCCTGTGCCACGAAGCAAAACCCTGCCGCATAAAGAAAGAAAGACAATAATAAAAACAAGATCGGTTCCTTGCTACTGATGGTAGGTTGGCCACCAGGAGCCTGGCATGCAGGCTGGTCAGCCTGTGTTTGTTTTCATGTCTGTATCTGTGCTGCTGAGAGCGAAACCCAAGAATGGATGGTAGGCAAATGCTCCACCACCGAACTATATCAGCAGCCTTCCATATCCCCTTAAACTCGTAAATCAGTCCTGCTTGAGATAAAGAGAGGTGAAGAAAATTCCACTAAGCAACCCCACTGAGCCCTATATTAACAGGTTCTATCTTGTGATCACCTCTGCTCCAGTTCTTTGACCGTTGACCTGGTCAAAGAATTTCCTGATCCCTCATTCAGTGCACACACCTGACACAGAATTGAGGCCCGGTCTTAATTTTGTTTCCTGTAAAGATTGAGGTAAAGTTTCACCAACCTTCTCAGAAACTGAGGGTCACTTTCCAACTCAGACTAACTAGTGGGATCTCATGCTCAGCCTTGCTGAAAATGGCTTCACAGAGCTTTGTCTTTCTCAAAGGAAAAATCTAGAGAACTCTCGGTATAGGGCCTGTGCATAGCAGGCGTGGCAATAAATATGCCAGGATCAGAGCTTTCAGCGAAATTTAGAAGCTGGCAGAGAAAGAAGAAAATATAACCCAAGAGTTACAGATATTACTGTGAAAGAAATAGGGCATTAAACTGGCACGAATAAGCTCTTATTCAGCTGCGTGACTGCAAAGGACTCTGTAGTAGCTGAGGAGAATGAGCAATATTGAATGGATGTGAAGAATTGGTTATTCTAAGAATGGTGAGGAGATCGACATACATTTTCCATAGACAATGAATTAAGCCATTTTTATGAGGAATGCACTCATCAAGAAGCACGGGAAGAGATAAGGGTGAAATCTGGGTGAATGGTAAATGGGCTGTGAATTTCATTTGGAAATACCTAGAGGGTTTTTTTTTTTAAGCAGGAACGTGATCTAATTTGAATGATATCCTAGAGACTCTAGCTGTGGCAATTAACAGGTCATGTTGGTTAAGTAAACGAACCAGAAAGAAAGAAACTAGTAATTCAAGACTCAGTTCAACCATCTCAGTGCCAAATGAGTGTGACCTAACGTTTTGATAGAAACAGGGAAAAAGAGGGAAAAGAAGATTTTGGTGAATTATGTGGATTAGTGTTTTACTACTTACAATCCACTTTAAAATCTGACAAATAAACTTTAAAATGTACACAGTTATAAAATAAAAGCTAAATCCATAAACAAGAAACAGAGAAGCAAAGAAATATGGGAAGACACATAGCACTCAATAAAGGTCAAAGGAAGAAAGAAGATGGTGCTGGCAAAGCAGATCAAGGAGGCTGAGCCATCTTCACAGCTAGAGATACCGGGTGGCTTGAAAACACAAAGTATAGGGAACACAGCAGACTGAACCTTCTATGAGAAGCATGCTAACTTTTGGATTCCCTGGAAGACTACGCTGGCATTGTCCACACTCAACAAAAGGATGTAGTATGTTCTCTTTCAAGTGCTGGAAATCAGACACAGCAAAGAAACCCAAAGGTAGGACCAACACTGACGTCACAGGTCTACACACACACAGAACAGCAAACCCTGTTCCACATTTCCCCCAGCTTTCCATATCCTTGGCATCCATTGGTTTCCTCAAACGTGGATGAGGAGGTAATAATATCCTCGGTGCCAGCACTGGGTTTCTGTCTAGCTTACCGAAAGGAAAGCCCAGTGATCATCAAGCCTTGAACTCATACATGAAGCTTCTAAACCATATTTTAAAACCTACTCTAAACTAGCCAATACCAGCCAAGGGTGCTGAAAGCTATGACCCTAATGTGAGCTGAAAAAGCAAACTAGGAGAAGCATTTAGAAAAGGGTGGCACAAGACAGCCGGGGTAGGGCATTTTTGCAACACCTCTATCAGAAACCTTCAATAGATGAATAGTAAGTAGTGCGCACGTGTAATTCTGGCACTTGGGAGCGGAGACACGCAGCTCATGAGTTCAAGCCCAGTCAGGATTCCATAGTAAGTTTAAGACCAGTCTGAACTATGTAGCTTGACTTGCGAATCTCCCAACTCGAAAGGGAAAGAGACAGAGACAGAGAGAATTGATACAATTTTAAAATTAAAAATTGAATATAAGGGCCAGGCGGAGGTGGCGCACGCCTTTAATCCCAGCACTCGGGAGGCAGAGGCAGGCGGATCTCTGTGAGTTCGAGGCCAGCCTGGTCTACAAGAGCTAGTTCCAGGACAGGAACCAAAAGCTATGGAGAAACCCTGTCTCGAAAATCAAAAAAAAAAAAATTGAATATAAGGAATGCCATGTTTGAATGGAGAGATAGTCTGATTGAAACGCTCTTGGAAATGAAAAGTGTAGCAGAAGGAAACTGAGTCAATGGGAAAATCAGGATGGGGGCAAGAGATGTCTCAGGGGTTAGGAGAGGTTAAGAGTCCATGCCGTACTTGTAGAGGGCTCCAGCAGGGTTAATGATCCCCCTGGGGTGGGTCATGAAGCAGTCTCTTCAGTCCCAGGGGATCCAAAATGCAATTACATATGCAACCTTAAAATAAACTTTTATTTTGTTTAAGTAAATATCTAAGCAAAATAGGAAAAAACGAGTTTTGAGAGGAAGGGTGGACCTCAGGTAAAGGGCACGTGAGCTGTGAGGTGCACATGGAAGCTGGGAAGGAGAACATAGCTAACGGCTTTTCCATGTGCCGCTCTTGTCTCGCGAAGTTTTCGTTTTGCAAACTGAGCATGGAATTATAAAGTCCCAGTGAAGCTCCTTGCTTCAGAATGACTGTTTTAACTGTACAAAAGTTCATTGAAGTGCATAGACTTTGAGTTTAAACAAGTACTTGCTTTGTGGTTTTGTTAATCCAGTCGTGGGTTATTTTGTTTTTGAGTTCCTTACAATAAAAAGTTTAAAAATTTTTTTTCCTTAAAACAGAAAGAGAGAGAGAGAGTCCATCCCAGAAAATATAATCAAGAGACAAAATGGAAAATAAGCAAGGCGACATGAAAATGCAGAGGTTTGTTACTAGAGTTCAAACAGTTGAATAAGAGAGAACTAGAAGGAGACAATGGAGGAAAAGGAATGGATGAAGACAGAAACAAGAAACCGCCTGAACACAGCGCCAGGACTGACCGACTGACCAAGACTGACAGACTGGAAGGGCTTCTGTGTCACACTGTACCTGAGAAGACAATAACAGTGTTATAACAGGACCTGAGATACAGAGCCAGAGTAATAGCACATATCTAACCAGCAGTATTTAAACCGGACAGAAATACAACACCTTCAGTGTTGAGCATTGACCTGTGCCCATTCTAGAGCTGTAGAAATTCAACAACACCTTCAGTGTTGAGTGTGGACCTGTGCCCGTTCTAGAGCTGTAGAAATGCAACAACACCTTCAGTGTTGAGTGTGGACCTTTGCCCGTTCTAGAGCTGTAGAAATGCAACAATGCCTTCAGTGTTGAGCATGGACCTATGCCCGTTCTAGAGCTGTAGGTGCAGAGAACCTGTCGCAGTGAGGAGACACAGTCGAACTCGTCACATTCTCAAATATATAGACACATTCCAAAATATATGCATGGAAGGCAGAAGGGGGGAGAGGGAAAGAGAAGATAGGAGGAGAGAGGAGAGAGTACAAGGGAGGGGAGGGGGAAAGGAAGGGGAGGATGGAGAGAAGGGAAGGATTACCAATATGACTCATCTCAAGAAACCATAAGATGAATTTTGGATAAGATGAATTACAGGATAACCAAGCAGAGGCAATGTGGGGTTTCGACAACAGCTCTAAAGTGGAAGAAAAAGCCACTCACAGTAGCAACGCAAGAAAGGAGCCTTGCTGCAGCTTGAGAAAGTTTGGCCTAGGGCAGGGCAGTGCCAAGAGATGCCGGGAAGAAAGTCTCTGAGACTATCAAGAAATTGGCACATCATCAATAGGCCCGACGACTAGAGGTGCATCGCTCTGCTCTCCAGGTGACTGGGAGAAGTCGGGCTAGCAGCACAGGGACTTGCTTAAGAAAAATAAAAGCCATCGGTTTCTGAGAAAACCCAAAGGTACACAAGAAAGAATAGGTAACACTAGCCAGCTCTGGGAGGCAGTGACAGTTATGTAAATACAATTGAATGTTTATTTAACCAAAAATTGGACTAATCAAAGTACTGAGAACACTTTCAACAAAAGCTGAAGTCATTGCACTAAGGACAGGAAAGGGATGAGGAGAGGAAAAGACAACCACTTTCCAGGGAGAAACTCTTCCCATCTAAAAGAGGAAGCAAAGCAAAAATCATCTAAAACAGCAAAAGAACGTATATGGCGCTGATCCAGACACAGGGATGGGAATGGAGAAGAAATGTATATAAAAATCTTTGATTTTTTTTAAATTTTTTTTCTCTTGAAGAACAGAAAAAAAGAAATGTGGGAAAAGTCTGCTATTTTTGCTTATAAATCTTACAGACATCCTTGACATTTTAAAACACAGTTATAAATTGCCTTGATTAAAACTCTTCTAAAAAGAAAGGGAAAGTTCAGAAGTTATTACAAAGCAAAACCTACGACTAAGAACAAAATGACCATTTTGGTTTTTTGTTTGGTTGGTTTAGGAGTTTGTTTGCTTGTTTGTTTGAGATACAGTCTCTCTGTGGAGTCTTGGCTGTTTGGAAACTCAGTGTGTGTACAGATCAAGTTGGTATCACACTCACAGAGATCTCCCTGTCTCTGCCTTCCAAGTGCTGGGACTAAAGGCGTATGCCACTATGCCCAGCAAAATGACCAAATTTTAAAATGAAGAAATTTTCAACTGACTTAATGACTGGATTTCTCCATGGCTGAAGAGAGTTCAGAACAGTCACGTAAGAGAGTTAGTGGAAGTCCACGGTGGAGGTAGAGCTGGTGTGACCAAAGCCCATGTCCAGGCCGACGGGCAGAGGGCATGATTTCTAATCCATGTTCCATGACATATGATGTGAGATTCATCTGGCTGGTCTATAGCTCTACCTCCAGCCTCTTTGGCTTAAAACAGAGAGGGTGCTGAGTCCTTTGACCTCCCTCAGTGATGAGGACCTTCACAACGGGGTTGATTTTGACAACCAACAGACCCACCAACTGACGTTACCAGGAAGCCACTGAAAATCCAGACCCAAGGGAATGAGAAGGCAAGAAGAGCTGGAGAGAGAGAGCCTGTGAAAGGGAGCACATAGAAAGTCTCCGAAGTGAGCCAGCAGAGTGGAACAACGGGTCAAAACTCTAGGAAATGCCCTTCTTCAGAGGGAAGTCTAACGCTGGAGGTATGTGTTTCAAAAAGGAAAGTGTGAGAAATCTGTAAGCTATTCATCCATTGGCTCTGTGCACATAAATCAGGGATGGCCTGTGCATGTAAACCACCTGGGAAAATGTGAGATTCCGAGGAGTTACAGATGGTCTCCATGCCCACTAATGCGCCATAGAGCTCCCTGGTCCAAACACTCAAGGTGGAACCTTTATTTTTCACCTTCAGGAAAGTGGCCGTGATTGAAATCTTGCCTCAGGTCATAAATTTTCATGTTATTCAGCCAAGTCCTCCCCATCCATGAGAAAATCACACTCTTGTCTCTCCAAGCTCCATCTCTCTCTCTCTCTCTCTCTCTCTCTCTCTCTCTCTCTCTCTCTCTCTCTCACACACACACACACACACACAGTGCTTCCTTCAATGTATTGCTCGTGTGGTAGTATTCATCAATCAAGTACAAGCATCAGTAACACCCCAACACAAATTTATTTCATTTACTAGAGGTAAGAAACCCTTTTCTGAATTGTACTGGTCTTTGTTTTGATATGCTCCGCACTGGGATTCACATGGGCCCTGTATGTTAGGCTTAGAATGTCTATCCACTATGTGTCTGAGAGTACAAAGCTACTATATAATCTGTGGGGTTCTTTCTATCTTACCATCAAAATTACATATTTTGCTGATTAAAAGGCACTATTAATTTTAAAAAAATGAGGAACAAACCATGGCGTAAGAGAAATTATTTGCAATAATATCGGCCTCTCTGCGCACACACAAGCACAGAGGGACAGCGTGGGTGCTGTATGTAGGTGTATCCTCAGACACACACACACATTTTAAATCCTGATCTCTCTCTTTCTTCCTTTTGTTCACTGAGACTTTCCCAAGGACACAGCTGACCTTGTCACCAGCCCAGCCCCCCATAGAGGGTTACTGCACCCACTGCTGTAAAGCAGATGGGGACAGTTGCAAGGATTGGAACCAACCTGCCATGGCAGAGAACACTCTCTCTCTCTGAATTATCATAAACATGTTTAAGTAAAGGAAGAAAAGGCGCCAAGGGGCAATGGTGGTTTCAGAATGAAAAGAGCACTCACGTTTCATGTTGTCCATCCAGGCTTGGCTCTAGGGGAACAATATTTCTGCTCTCATGAATCTTGAAGTTTTAAACAACTTTGGTAAGAATAATCACATTGTTTTAGTTTGTTCTTAATTATTTTCTTGAGCAATAATTAGACTTAGTGTGGTATAACTGAGCTTAAGTATCTAAAAAGATCGTGACTGTGTTAAATGTCATGTTTGCTTTAGCCCTGAAGTCTATGGCAGGTCACACCTTCACAAGTCTTTCAATACTTTGAAACCATGTTTCTCTTTCCAACTATTCCATTGGCTGTGATGAATGATACTGAATCTCACACTTGGAGAGAGTAGGATTATCCTTGTGGCAAAGCTAATGTTTTGCATTCCTGTTGCAAGTCTGCAAACATTAGCCCTCTGTTATTATTTAATTTGGATAATAATTAAATTAATTATGTATTACGTAGGCTTGAGCTGGAGAAGCCAGTCACTAGAGGGCAGCAAACCTCAGAGAAAAGACATGAATTCAAATGCTGATTCTTAACCCAAGGTAATAAAAATATGGAATGTCCTAGAGACAGTAAAGAGTGGGTGCTTCCTGAAGCTCCTCTGTGATTCTTAGACGACACGTAGACCTGCAGTGGAAACTTGTGTTGTCTGTGGAAAACCGTCACTATAATTTAGTTATCAATGAGCAATAAGCATTTTAAGTTATTCTTTGAAATAAAATCTGCATAACAACAATTATGCTAGTTCATCATGTTTAAGAGACGGTTATGAAGTAGGTCAACTGAGACGTGGGATTTCTGCCTCGTCAGAGGGAGCAGATGTTTCCTTATATTTCTTCCTGAGAGTTGTAAAAAAAATGAAACAGATTTTTTATCTCTAAAAATTTGAAGCTATTTTCTGAGTTATAAAAATCATGCAAATGTTTGTGAAAGCAAAAATATTCTGTAGTCTATAATTTTAGGGAGTTCCTACTAAGAGACATTATCTTCAAGTTTGTTTATTGGTTCTAAGTTAAATTAATAAGAGAATTTAGCCATAGCTCCCTATTCCCCTTTTGAACTCCCAAGGAGTGGTATAAACTCAATGAGTAACTTATTGAAATGAGCGCATGTCCTCTTGACATAGGGAAATCTGACGCTATGAAGAATTTGTTTATGAGAAACATCCCCTTCTTTTCCTCCGTAATTCAAAAATCCCTGTTAAAATGTGTTGGAAGTCTCATTAGCATTTTATCAATGTTTGTGAATTTTTATGAGTTAATATGAAAATAAAATCTACAAATAAACACTGTTACCATCTTCAATTAAGCGTAATAGAGAGCTTTTCAACAGCTTCTTTCTAATCCTGAGCATGGTGTGTGACTGTGACCTTGTTTACTGCCTACTAAGTATCTTGGCACAGTTCATTTCCTTAGACTGTCAAAATTAAAGGAGAACCAAAGGAGTCTTACAAAACAAGTATATTACTTTGAACTTTAGAAATATCTGGTCCACTGGGAAACTGATAAAAATATTAGAGTTTTAGAATCAAGATTTTTCTTTTCTTTTTTTCTTTTTAGTTTTCTTTTATTTATTCTTTGTGTCCTTCACATTGAGCTCACTCATTTCCCATTCCTTTGTACCTGCCCGTCAACCTCCCCTTGTCAGGGAAGTCTCAGTGTGGTACACAGTAAGCTCTTTTACCCACGTATCTTTATGTGCAAGTGTTCATTGCAAAGAGTCATCTTGGTCTGATTCTCGGTCTGGTTGGAGACCTCTGGTTTCTGCTCTGTTATCAATGCTGGGGCCTCACTGGAACTCCTCATGAACATCCTGTTGCTGCCCTGTATTGGGGATATCCTACAGCTTTGTGCCTGCAGGATCAGTGCCTTCACATGCTCCAGCAGACTATAGAGAGGGTGGATGTTGGGTTGAGCCAACTTATAACCCTGGTTCTGGCCTGGGTCATTGCAGGCCTGGGCAGCTCTCCCCTGTCTTCACCACCAGGGTGAGCTCTCCAGCATTGCTCTTGCTAGTTCACTCCTTGCAGAGATGAGCAAGGGACAAGGCCAGTGTTGCCATCTCCCCAACACATACACTTTCTACCTACACCCTCAGGGCCAGCTCTACTGTGTTGCCCACTCGAGATGCAGGGAAAACTCTCCCAAATGCTGCAGCTGGTGAGGGGAGGGTCAGATCCCTCATCTGTGGTAGGCAGTGAGGGGCAAGGAGTAAAGGGGGGGGACATCTCTCCCCTGCCCACACCTCTGTATGACAGACTTGGGCACAGCTTTGGGACTGGCTCCTGCACACCTCCACCAACAGGGTGACTCTATTGTGCTGTCCAGGCAAGGTTCAGAGCCTTCTCTCCTGAGTAGCATGAGGGAAAACTAAAATTTTGAGGGTCCTCTTACCTACAACATGAAATAGAATCCATGCATAATCAGGTTAAAAACAATGCATGAAAAATCACTTTGTTATCACTGCAGATCTTTGTACTTTAACATAAATGTTAATGACTCCAAGATCTATTTTCCAGTCATACCACCAGCTCCCTCCATAATCCGACAGCTAACATTTCTACAAAGGCCCAGATTCTTGGAAGTATTTAAGGTCAAAACATCCCAAGCTGAACATACCACTTTCTCATCTAAACCCACGCTCCCTCTGTTTTCTCTGCTCTGAGTTCTTTCATCTCTCCATTTCTTCTTCCGAGGTAAAGGACTAAAACCATCTTTGCTTCTTTCTTCCTCAAACAACCAAACCAAGCAGCCACCAAGCCTGGTTACTCTGAGTTTAAATAGTTGCCACCCTTTCTCTGATTTCTGGTCACATTACCAATAGCCACTTCTTAACCGACCACCAGGCCTCTTTTCCGAAAAGCATTGTTTGTATTTTGGGAACGTTAATGCCGGTGCTGGCGTCTCGTGCAATTGTTTCACATGCGCAGTGAGCATCCACTCACCCTCCGAAGTTAGGCTGTCCACATGGCATGCAAAATTGCTCTTACCTCATTTTTTTACAAATGCCCTTGATAAATATGAGTTCAGCCGAAAAGAATCTGATCACTCAGCATTCCTGTGGTTAGACTGGGTGTGAAAAAAAGAACTACGTTGTGTTCTGTCAAAGTCCGTAAACTAAAACAAAATTATCAACAGACGTTTGTCAGTTTAATGCATCTTTTAATTTGGGGGGGGGGGTTGAGAAAAAGAAGGCACAGTTAACAGTGCCGCTGACACAAACTAATGAGACCAGCATGCTTCAAACTGTGGCCAGAAGCAACAGAGGAAGAATGGAACCTTATTGAAGCTGTGTAGCTTACACCCAGCTGCAAGGCCCCAAGACACTGCCTCTGTGGCTTAGATCCATGCCTTTTCTTCTCACACTTTTTCAAACAACAATCAGCTTTGGGGAAGAAAAAGAGCAAACCCTAATTCCTTGAAACTTCACAAACAGTGAGCGGTCCTGGCCAGGCGTTTCCTCTGAAGCAATAGAAGAAAGGTAAACAGAGATACTTTCTTCTTCTGTTTGTGCTGGGTAAGCCATCAGAATTTAGAAAGATCTTACACTTGCGCATTCATCCCTTCATGTGCCTGGAAGCCCACAGAAAGCATTTGCAGAGCTAACGGGGGGGGGGGGGGAACAGCCTTTGAAACTGGTGTTGACAAACGGAAACACCAAGAGCATGGACGAGGAAGAGGCCTTCCAACCAGGAGAACGGAGGCCAACTGTGAACTGTGAACAGTGTGTTATGCACCAGTCCTGGTAAGGGAAAAGCAAGAGCAACGTGCCCACTGGAGCATCCTGGATTTTTAGGAGTTTGTTTGTATGGATGGTTCTGTTTTTGTTTCTGTTGCTTTGGAGTGGCTTGGTTTAGTCTGGTCTTTTTTATTTTTTTTCTAGATTGATCAATTTTCATTTGCAGCAAAGCATATTCATGATGTCAGACTGGGTTCTAGTTGGTCTGTCTACAAAGAACTTTCTGCTGTTTTACACATTTCAAATATTTCCTGAGCAATCTTCCCTTTCCCTTTTAGTTTGATCTCCTGATACCTTAAGTGTCAGTTTTGTCTAAGATACAGCTCCAAAATTACTGTTTGGTCCGAAAATAGCATAGTTGTAAAGTTATCAATATAACAACCCTTATACTAGATGTAAAATACAATAAAGAAAATGTATAATAAAGTATTGGACTCTCATCCATATCAGATAGATATGTCCAGCATAAGCACAGGTAATAACACTATTTAACACTAGTGTGAGCCGTCACTAGCAGTGGGTGATCAGGCTGTATTGGAAGTCCCTGCTAAACTGTGGAGTTCATTCCTACACCATGCATCCCTTTCTCCAACATTGAGGTCATTCAATCAACATGATGGTAAATGGGCTAGATGTTTGATTATTGTTACTTTCTTCTATTGAAAATAATAGCAGCTTTCATTTTCTTTCTCACTTAGTACCTACATCAAGAGTTTTAAACTCATTCATATTCCATATGTTATTAATTTTTAGAATCTTCCTCCATAAAACTCACTATTAAAGACCCAACTGTGCTGGCTGATTTTGTGTCCACTGGACCCAACCTAGTCATGGAGAGGAGGGAGCCTAACTGAGAAAATGCCTCCATGGGATTGGGCTATAGGCAAGCCTCTAGGGCACTTTTCTTAATTAGAGATTGACATGGGAAGGCCCAGTCACCAATCAGTGGTGATACCCCTAGAATAGTGGTGCTGGGTTATATAAGAAAGCAAGTTGAGCAAGCCAGTAAGCAGCACTCCTCCATGGCCTCTGCATCAGCTCCTGCTTCCAAGTATCTGCCCTGCTTGAGTTCCTATCCTGACTTCTTTTAATGATGAGTGGTGATGTGGGAGTGTAAGCCAAATAAAGCCCTTCCTCCCAGACCTGTTCTGGTCATGGTGTTTCATCACCGCAGTAATAACCCTAACTAAGACACTGAGGTTTGTGTTAGGTAATTCTGGGGGAGACTTCAGGAAATAGTGTCTGTATGGTGAGCTGTCAGGAAGCAGGGGTAACCCTCTGCTCATCTTGATGAAAGCCTGCAAGTAGGAGGGCCGCCAGCACAGCTGTTCCCCGGGAAAGGAGAACAGTTCACAGCTTGGGTCTTATTGATTTTGGTACTGTGCTCAAATGTAACTGCAAGGGGGCTGCTTCCATCCTATCTTCTCTTGCCATGGGCTGGCCTTGTCCCATGTTAATATTCTGTGATGTCATTTATAATCAAAAGAGAAACACAGGTTGTATCAGCAAGTGACAGGTCAGCTCATGGCAGCATCCAGCTGACAGGACCAGCCAGGCCGCCCTGGTACAGGTGCTTTTTCTATGTCTCATTTAGTGAGCCAAGGGACGCCAATGCAGGATGCTTGAGCTGCCACTGTCACCGAGTGCTTGCTCGTCAGGAGAGAGCATGATTTGTAGCTGGGCTGGGACTGGTCACCAGCTCTATGTGTAGAGAAATGACTTAGCGCATATCTGGAACATTGCCATTCAGGACAGCTTCAACACAGGCCAGGATCCAATAGTCCTTAACACTGGTCATGTTCCAGATAATAAAATGTAGGCAAGACCTCCTCCTGTGTTTGTTTTGTGAAGGGGACCTCTTAAAAGGAAACCACACAGTAGGTGGAAGCTTCTAAAAGTCTGATCAACTGATTAGAACTTCAATGATTGAGGAAAGACTAGATTGTCTCAGGTCAAAGGCCTAAGGTTTTATCCCGGGCATCTTTAGTCCCAGTGATAACCTTTCCTTATCTCCTCATGTGTCTGACTTTACATTCTTGTGACTATCAGGTGAAACCTTTTGGAATGTTTTCACTCAGCAGACCCCAATCTTGCACGAGTTCAAACACTAAGGATGTCATCAGATAGCATCTGGGGCCTAAACTGAGATTTTCTCATAGCGCAATATTTTCCACCTGCTTTAGGTATTGCCCGATGTATTTAAACAGCGCCTTGGCTTATGATTCTATTACGTTATCATATAAATGTCATGAAACTGTTGGCACATTAGGACGTGTAATCTGCAAGTAATCCTCATATTTGGTCCCAGAGCAAAGACTCTCTTGTCCCTTCTGAGATGAGAGCCGTGTTTCTTGGGTCAGCACTTTACAGAGTCAGATGATTTTTTCCTAAGGTTCATTATTGGTTTGTGATTTCCTCTTGTAACACGTGGAGTGTCAAACAGTATTTGCTGCAGTTGGATCTTCCTGTGGCTAAAAGCAAAGACAGCTGCTGCACAGTATCTTCGACTTTTGCTTTGATTTCTGGCGCGTTTTCTGGGTACTCACATGCTGGTAATGTTTCTGGATTACACTAGAATCAATGTTGCATTTTTTTTTCTGTGTGAAAAACAGTAATCCACATATCATGAAGGAGTCAAAGACTCCTCTGAGAACCTTGTGAAAACTGTGCTTCCCTTTGGAGGTTACAGACAACTTTTTGTCACAGAGAGAATGTAGCTCTGGGGGGTGGGGGGCAAAAGGAGAGGACCCAAGGTCAGCCACTGGGAAGAGCAGAGCAGAGCAGGGGAGGTAGGGAGCTGGGAGGGAGGTTAATCAGTGCCTACAGAGCGGCAGTTAGATAGCAGCTATGCCTAGGGTCGTGACTCTGAGTGAGATAACTGCTGAGCATGGGGTCACATGCGCTGTGAGCATTCCATCCTCAGCAAGCAACTCCCCTCCCCCAGGGAGGAAAAAAAGAACAAAAAGTTATACTGTACCAGGAGTCTACAGAGGACATTAATGTACTGCTGACTTTTTCAAGCTGGAAAATGAGATTTTGGAATGTTTTCATCATAAAGAAATGATAAATGTTTGGGAAGATATATGTAACCTGACTTAAATATGCCGTGTATCCTTCTACTCAAACATCAGAGGCTACCCCAGTAATACATAAAATTTCTATCTTTTTAAAGTTAATTAAAAACAAATTTTACTTTTGGAAAAACAGTAAGATAACAAGCAAGGGACTTAAAAGTGGGTTTAAAAAGTCCCTGTTGAGATATGGAAAAAAGCAATCAGGAGACTGTGATGCCAAACAAACCACAAGAAGGAAGCTTCCCTAGGAGGCCAGACTAGAACAAAGGAAAAGGAAAAAAGTACTCCTGAAATTTAATTTAATTTCATCCTCATACAATTGCCCCAGAATGTTTCTTAGAATTTACAAATTGCTTCTTACGCTGATAGAGAAATAATGTTTCAGCAAACCTAGAAAAACCCGAGGAAGAAGAATCTCTAGTATTGGAATAAACCATGACGGGAAAAGGCCCCAAACCACAGAAGATATTAGCAATGCTATATTTGCTCTAACTGGGAAGCAAACACATTCTTCAGCACACAGGGTTGCAGCTTCTGATGAGGTTGGCATCCTGAACCATTGCCAGGGGGCAAGGTGAAAGCTGACTGAATGATGCTGGCAGACTCTGACAGCAGGAGATAGCACAGAAACTTGACCCACATTGGCCTCTAAAATCCCGTAGAAGTCTATGCATGGTGCTGCCAGTAACACGCCCTTGAGTGTCCTGGAGTGTGACTTTCTTAAATAGAATTTCCAAGCTTCAGGCACCTAATCACAGTAACACAAACACACACACACACACACACACACACACACACACACACGGGGGGGGGGAGAGAAGTATAGAGTTTTTTAAAAAAGGAAAATAATCTGTTGTCAAGAATAATTAGTATTTACAGTTTGTCTTGGTCTCTAATTGGGGTGAAAGTCAAATGTAGATGTGTTGGGGGGTGCACATTGATTGTATGCTTGGATTGAAGATCTGTGTTGCTTCAGACAGCAATTGCTATGGAACTCTGAATCTAATATCCTTTGTTTAGCTTTTCTCCTGACCATTAGCCATAACAACTTGTAACCAGCATTCTAAACAAAGGAAAATATCCGTAGCCCATTTTTTGGTAATGTGGGCACAGTTTTCAGGCTACTTCCTGCTGGCTGGGGGTACTGATAATCTTATAGGGCACTAAAGAAAATTTAGAATTATGATCAACTCCTGACTGGAGTATCCTGTGAGGCTCGATCATCTCAGGCAGCTTCTTGAACCTGTTCTGGATGTAGAACTCAGACATCTGGGCCATCCACTCCTATATGAGATTTCTCAGGTGGTCTTCTGCCTTCTGTGGTTGGGCTGCGGGCAGCTCAGGCAAAACGTGGACACCACAGGTGGAAGAAGAATTTGGCATGAAGATAGACTCACTTAGATGTCAATCTTTTAAGCTGAACGCATTGTGATTTCCAATAATTGAGGCAGTGGTTCTAAAAGCTGTCTACATTGAATAAGTACATTCTTCCCCCCCCCCTTGTTGTGACCAGGATTTTCAGGCACTGACTTTAAGTCTAATTAGAAAGGATCATGAGACAGAAATGAGAAACAAAACCTTTTCTCAGCTGGATTGGAACCTGCAACAAAATGTCACCTGAAGTCGATCATGTCACCGAGAATACCAAAAGAGAACCTTAATTGTGATGATTTGATTATAGACACAGAATGTAAGGAATGCAGAATAAGAGTTTATTACCCAGCAGAGGCCTGGGCCAATTTTCAAAGCTATTGAGAAGAATTCGTGAATGCCTTTACCTTGAAGCCTGTGGATAGGCCTGAATTTCTCACTTAGGACAAAGCTGAGCACGAAAGACAAGAAAGCCAGGATCAATTCAGACCTCTGAAGACAGGAGAGCTAATGAAGACAAACAGGACACCCAGTACAGTGGGAACTCATCTTTCCCAGCTTGGGTGCTCGCTGAGGAAGGTGCTGTCTTTCTCAGCAGAGCTGGGCATGCTCCTGACACAGGCCTAGTGAATTCGCCTTGTTGACTCAGTTCATGTTTTTTTTTTAAAGAATTATACATTACAGCTGCAACTGAGGCCTTCATTTCTAAGTTCCATTACAATAACTCTTTCCCTCATATAAATTTGGCATTGAGCATTTTAGTTTTGGTAGCACATTTTTAATGGACAAATCAATACAGAAAGCTATAGACCATGACACCTCTTTCAAAGTTTAACACCTGCAGCTTGGTTTCTAACTTCGGAATGCCATGTTCACTTTGCTTGTGGCAAACCCTGATATGAAATCATGGAAAGAGTGATCCATGCTCCCGGCTCAGTGAGAATGGCTATCTGGAAAGAGGAGCCCACATATACAGACAACTTGATCCCCTTAGCATCCCCTGGATCAAGCTAACATTAGACTTTTCAACTATGTAAAGCAAACCCCCTCATAATAAGTACTTCCATTGGGTTTTCTCACTTGTTGTCAGAAGATACAAAAACTGGTAGCAGAACATGCTTGACAATAACAGACACTGAGTTCATAACAGGCAGTATCAAGGCAAGAAGAGGCGCTCAGCATTCCCAGACCAGAAATATGGCAGCACCTGTGGATGACCACAGAGGTTACAGATAGCAGAGGAAGGCCTGGTCTAACCTGACCCAGCAGTACAAATGACCCTGAAGTAGAGAATGTGGATGTTGGCACATTGTTTCTAGAGATTCTTGTCTGCACAAGTCTTACAACAAGAGACAAGTTCATGTTGAAGTTGGCTCATCTGAGTGAAAACAGGGAACTACGAGACTCTACTAAGAACTGTGTTTCTTACCAGAGACTTTCCATTCACAGTGTCAGAGATACTAAAATTTTCGAAATCAAAATTCTCTCCGTCAGATGAAAACAGATAAAGTAGGGACACAAGAAGAGCAGAAAAGGGTTAAAACCCTCCCCATATCCATTCTCCTTAGGCAACTCCATCCACTATGTGGCCCAGGTCAACCTTGAACTCAAATGATCCTCCTGCTTCAGCCTCCAGAGAGTTGAGGACTCCATGCTCATGCTTCACATCCCCTGGAGATTCTAACTTAAGTTGCTTAGAAGGGGGAACAAATGCCTAGCCCACAGCACTCCCCCAGAGACGAACCTGGGAGCAAGGACTGGAGTGGCTGAGTCTCCCACCCCAGCCACGTGATAAACTGCCTTGATAAAGGCCAAGACACAAGTGATTTGGGCAAAGCATATGAGCAGAACAATGTGGTAGCTCACATTAGTTGGCAACTCTGGTGACTAGCTCTAATATAAATGCTGGTGTAGATTTCTGCCCTTTGGTAACATGGTGGAGAATTCTGATAATCAATCTGTCTGGATTATGAAGTGCCTAGGAGATTCATAAGCACATATCTCAGAGATAATAAGAAACATGATGGCTTTGACCCAAGGAATGGATTAATCCCGTCTCAGATTCATAACGTAGTGGCTTTATGGGAAGCTAATGAAAGGCAGGAGTTGGGGTCTAATTAGAGAAAGTAGGTCACAGATTTGTGTCCTTATGGATTCTATTTGGACTACTTACAGGACATTCCTGTATATTCTTTTTATCCACTTCCTGTCTACGATGATGTCAACTGCTCTGATTGGCCAGATTCCCCCCCCCCATGATGAAATGAAACCTCAGGAGCCATTGATCAAAACAAATGCCTCTGTTTTGAGTAGTTTCTTGCTAGTATTTTGCCAGAGTGATGAAAAAAGCTATTAATGCACCCCTCCACACTCGTAAAAGTAGCAGGGATATCTATCAATTCATATGCCAAATCTTGATTCTCTTGTAACAGGAACTGGTGAAGCATAACTCATTCTCATATTTCCCATATGACTACTAAGGACAAAACAGAAGAAACAGCCAAAATACCAGAACCAAGGCAATTCACTAACACCTGTCAACAAAAGAGCCCCATCCAGTGTTAACCGAGAGGAAGGAACCCTTGAGAACCCTTCTGAGCCACCTGTGATATTTACAAAGGACTCTTGGCCTTGGGCTTTTCTTCCTACAAAGGACCCAGTAGGAAAACATTGTAGATGTTTTCACTCTCTGTCAATTCTCTGTTGATATGTCTTTCACATGATTGGACACTGTGTGCTATTAGACTCTTGGCTTTTCTAGACGCAAGGATTTCTATTTCAAATTGATGAACAAAACATGGATGTTGACCAGATGAACTGAGTAGAGTAACAGAGAATAAATTATTGAGGAATAAGGTTGGTTTATTAAGTGGTGAATTGGTTTCATTGAATGCTTCCCAAAAATACATGTTTCCAAATGCTGGTCCCCAGCAGGGTGACGTTGGGGGTACTTTGGACATCTAAAAAGTAGGTCCTAAGAAGAGGTCATCAGTAGTGTTCCCTTGAAGGGATTGTGATGTCATATTCTCTCATATCATTCTCTTTGATTCCTTCTCCACTGTTTCCCAACAAGCATTCCTGACATGATGAATCGCCTTTATTAGCTGCACAAAGCGGTGAAGTCACTGCACCTCATGCTGGAACCTAGGAAAGAGCCGTTAACCAGAATTTAACCTGTTTCCCACTGGTTCCTTATCACCGGTGTGGCACAGGGACAACCTGGAGCTGAAAGCAGGTGGCCGAAGGAATGGACTCACTCTAACAGATCTTGTTTGTTTTTCTACGCTGTCAGGACCCCATGCCCTTGTATTAGCCAAAGGGAAGATGGCTTTTGTCTTCAGCTGCAGAGGGTTGGGTCACCGCTAACACAGAAAAGTGCTACACAGATCTAGTGGCAAAACTGGCCCAATCAGAAGGGGTCAAATTCAGGAGTGACCACAGTGGTATTGTCTCCATATTGAAATCAGGGGAAGATACAGATTTAAAAAGCAGCTGGTCAGAAGGGTGTGTCTGGCCCAAAACACACAATAGAAGAAGGAATTCAAGATAAACAATAAAAGGAAAGGAAGTAGATCCTGTTAAACACATAAGCCCCTGAAGCCAGAAGCCAGACTTACATTTACCTAACCATAAATTTTTCCAAATATAAGCTAGTCAATTATCGTTTGCATGAAGGGCACCAGCTCCTGGTAACTCACTGAAACCTCCCCCCTTTACTCCTTTGTGAATAACTCTTCCCAGTTCCCTGAAAGGAAACAATAACTAAAATGTGTGCTCTATTATGTGCACCTTAGATAAGATAACTTTGATAGAAGATAAAGATGATGTATCAGTTATAAGAGGAGGTTGTTTTTCATGTTCATACTTGTTTTAGCATTCTGCAGAAAATAACTCTATACTATTTAATATGATTTATAGTGTGATGTAGGCAATAGCAACTTCGTAGTAATTTATAAAATAGTCTTTCTAAAACATAGTCTTTTTCTTTCTTTCTTTTTTGGTGTATGTGTGTGTTTTCAAGACAGAGTTTCTCTGTAGCTTTGGAACTTGTCCTGGAACTCACTCTGTAGATCAGGCTGGCCTCGAACTCACAAAGATCCACCCGTCTCTGCCTCCTGAGTGCTGAGATGAAAGATGTGCTACCACTGCCCGGCCGAAAACACAGTCTTATTTTAAAAAAAAAAAAAATCTCTTCAGAGAGCGCCACTTGTTTTGCGACTGGCAAGCGGCTATTCTTGACCAGTACTGTGTAGATGCACAGTTTTCCGCACAGAATAGAATGAGAATGAGTGTTGGTTCCTAATTATGCTCAGACTTTGTGTGCTTCTCTTTGTTGGGTCCCACCAGAATTTCCTCTTTTCTTTGGCTGCGAGTTCAGAAAATACTTCAGTTGATTGAGAACATTGTGTTGCCAGAGGCCCATAAATAAGAGTAGTTTAAGACTGACGGCATGCTCTTCCCAAGGATTGTGCTCTCAATGCCTTGATTCCATACTCAAGAGGAAAATGGACAGACTGCAGGGAGGACTGCCAGGGCTGATTTAAGTGCAGTCCTGGGACCAACAGAGGCAGTATGTATTTTACATTGGAACATTACAAAGAAAACATCATATCCTCTGTTTCCATCAGCTCAACAAGTTCCACACTGGCGCGTTATAAACTGTTTTTCCTGCACTTTGGCACAAGCTTAACTGCTTTTAATAGGAAATAGCCCTGGATGTGTGCCCATTCATTGTATTGCCGCATGTTCCCTTAGCTATAAGAAAACAACAAACCAAGACGCTCATGCTTCCTCATTAATTCTGGAAAACTCGTGACATGGATAACACAGAGTGAACCTTTATATATCCCAACAATTGATGGAAGTGCTCCATCCTAGAACATAATTTCAGGAATATCCAAATCACACAGCGAGCGGTGGTCGCTATGGGAACCCAGCACATGTGTCTTAGCATTCTCCTAGGGGATATCATCACTCAGCGCTGAGTTAGGATATTAATAGCTGGCAAGCCTGCTGCTTTCTCTTTACAACGAGCTCTTGTTCTCGACTATGTGGCCACAGTTTGTTCTGTGAACGATGAAGCACAGGACCATCCCCAAAGTATTAACGTTTCTTGCAATTTATGGGGACAAATCAAATCCCTCAGGTCCAGAACTGAAGCTGGAAGCCTTGTCAGTGTTGGCATGCCAACAGAATTGGTTAATTCTCGTTACGGGGGAAAGGATGTTAGGAAACAGGAAAAGTGTATCCAGAAAATGGAAGTTTGGGCTGTTCACATCTCCATTGCCCTCCATCTGCCTCTCCCTCTGCCTTGTGTATTGTTGGGCTCTCACACCTGGTTTCTTAGGGATTTGTTGTGTGGAGCAGAATGATGGGAAGCCTAAGGCACCTATAAGTCTGCGCTTGAGTTCTAGCCTCTATGCGAATCTGTTCAGTCAGCTCAACTTCTCCAAACCTCCATTCCATTGGCTGCCAAACAAGAAGATGACAGTGTGCTTGGAAATTTTATGTGAACATAATTGTGGTGATATTTTGTTTGCAATCTAACGCATAAAGCTTGCCTGAAGATCAGAGGGCAGAGCTGGCCACTAGTTAGCCACTAAAGGCCAGGCAGTGGTGGCACACACCTAGGCAGAGGCAGATGGATCTCTGTTAGTTCAAGGCCACCCTGGGCTACTCGAGATTGATCCAGTCTAAAAAAACAGAGTTAGGTGGTGGTGTCTCACACCTTTAATCCCAGCACTAAGGAGGTGGAGACAGGAAGGGGTATGGTTGGGCAGAGAGAGTAATATAAGGCAGAAGAGACAGGAGCTCGCAACCTTCAGTCTGAGGACTTGTAGAGACAGAATATTCCATTCGGTCTGAGGATTTCATAGAGGTAAGAACTAGTGGCTAGCTGCTCTGCTTCTCCGATATTTCAGTTTTTACCCCCTAATATAATATAATAAAATATGTCTATTTGACCTTAAAAACATGTCTAACATGGTCACAAATTTGATTGTTATAGATGGCTAACTGCTGACCTATATTTTTTATTATCCTAAAAAAGCTTGCAAGGACTAGAACTTTACATTACATTTTCAAATGAACTATATAATACTTTAATGAGAGTAGAAGCATATATGCACTACACTCTAACAAAAATAACCTTAAATTTGTATCAATATACAAAAATACTTTAAACAAGAGTAGAAACATATATAAAAAACATTCTAACAAAATAACCTTAAATTTGTGTCAATATACAAAAATTTATAACAATGTAAAATATTGAGATTAACAATTGCTTTTTAGTTTAAATTAATAAATAGTAATCAATAAATAAATAATAAATAATCTGCCCTATTATCCTATCATTCCTATATCCCTCCTTTTTCTTTTCAGAAAGAGATCCGTGACCATGACCAGTACCAACTTGAAACCAAGCCCTCTAAACAATGACAAAAAGCCAAAATTCACCCACTCCACCTCTTGGGAATGTGGGCATTGTGTTTTCTAGACTGTTTCCTGTTGTCTGGGGTGACAGCATCCTTTGGGTACCCAGGAAAAATTGAGATTATGGTCCTGGGAAAACTAATTATATCACTTTTTGTCCAACCTCTTGCAGTGACAGTGCAGAGCTTATCTGAAGTCTTGGCTGGAGTAGTGCATGAGGCTGGGCCATCTCAGCTAGCAGCTTTGAAGTTGTTCTGGATGCAGAATTTGGAGGAAAATGCAAATAGGCATTTTGAGAGGCTATATCACCTGGGCTACCTGTCCTCATTGGTATCTGGTCCTTTTTTTCAGAAAACACAGACTTTTAAAGGTAACATACATCTGCATTAACACAAGTATGGAATGTGCAGTGTGTACAAGTCAGCTGAAGATGCTTTTTTTCTATGTTTGAGTAGGTAAAAAGCATCTGTTAACTTTATAAGTCTGTTTGGACGATTAGGGGGAGCAATGTGATGTAATTTTGAAACCCTTTTGAAAAATATAAAATAATTGTTAGCAAATATTACCCATGTAAATTACCCAGAAATAAATATTTTTCTACGTTGTTCTATATCAAGCATTTTAAAATTATAATATACCACAAAATTTGGTTATAGGAAATATAAACCAAATGTTGGAACAAACAGAAGAATCTCTCTGTGATTGAGCTTGAACATGCTAAAATACAGCAATTCACTTGGCCTTAAGATCATTCAAATAAACAATAAATATTTTTCAATTTCTCTCATCATGGTTAAGCTACACACATTTTGAACTGATCTCTTTTTTGAAAGAAGAAAGCATTTTTCAATTTGAGATTATCATAACCAATTTCCTTTTGTAATTCAAGGATCAGTTTAGAGTTCACCTCTTCACAACCTCTTCATTTGATTATTACTTTTCCGAAAATTGGCCTTGGTTGTTGTGGGAAGCTGCTTGTTCAATTCCTGGCCGCCCAGGCTCCCGAAACAATCATACAGAAACTATATTGTTTAAATTACTGCTTAGCCATTCATTTAAGCGCATTGTTAGCTAGCTTTTATATCCTTGGTTAACCCATTTCTATTATTTTATATTTTACCACAAGGCTCGTGGTCTACCAGCAAGGTTCCAGCTGGCAGCTCGCATCTTTCCCTTCTGGCAGCTCCGGAGCATCTCCTTGACTCCACCTACTCTCTATATCTTTTCCAACCTGGCTATATACTGCTAAACCATTGGCCAAAAGAAGCTCCTTTATTCATTAACAAATAAAAGCAACACATATACAGAAGGACTCCCACACCACTTGGCCAACAAGAAGTTGTCATTGCACTGCTTCGTCTCATAGTCTTTGTAACCAGTTATGATCAGAACATATATTAGTTACCTTTGGCCTACTTCATCCCATCTTGTCTTGCACAGGACTCTTGCTGATTTTCTTTGTAAACTGCCTTGCCCTACTGGTAGTAACAATAATTTGTTTATAAGCTGCGGTCACTTTGGCACCTCACCTGGACTGACCATTTAAACCTCAGGACCATGTTATATTTAACTAATTATACAGGTGAGAAAAGGCACCAGCAAGAAAGAAAGTACCCCAAAGCACACAATGACTCAACAGTAGCCTATTATTGAGAAATTACCCCATAACACTAATACAGAACTGTTAAATCAGTGACTACAGGAGTGAGGTTTGGGACAGGAATTTATAAACATGTCAAAACATCTCAGAGAAGAAAATGTCAAACTTTATTTCTCCATGATAAAAGATCTATAAAGACTGCATATATAAGAGAGTATGCCTTATGGGGGCTGGGAAGATGGCTCAATGGTTAAAAGCAATACTGTGTCCAGGTCCTACACAAGTCTAGACCAGATAGGGTCCCAGCACTGAGAGGGAGAAGTAGACATGAGCCCCATCCCTAACCCAGAAGCTGTCTCCAATTGACAGTTGCTTGCAAAGGAAAAAATAGTCTCACTGGGTATACAAACCACACTTCAGGGAAGGCTACGTGCCAGGCGGTGGATGGTGAACACAAAATAAACTCAATGGTAATTTTGGAGGCTTTTGTCCCATACTTCTTTGTCTGGGCATTTTCTTGGTTTGCTGGTGATGGTGGAAGATACATAATAATCCCATACTAGTTCAGAATTATGTATAATAAAAGGTTATTTATTTAGGGGAGACTCACAGGTCACTGTCCTGAATCTAGCAGCGGGAAGTGAGAGCCAGAAGCAAGAGAGTGAGCACAAGCTTTACAGCTGCATTTGTAGTATAAGAGACCACGACCAAGTGGGCTGGCATCTTAAAGGCTATTGGCTGAAGGAGCAGAAGGAACTCCCACAGCATGCTAGTTTGTTTTATTGTTTTACTTTTACATGTCTTTTACTTATCTATCATGATTTCCGATTATGTGTGGGTGTATGTGAAAATGTATGTTTCTGTGTCTGTATGTGTTTCTTGTGCTTTCATTTAATTTTTTTCTGTTTCTTTTGTCATATGTGGTTTAGTCGGTTGGGTTATTTGTTTTAGTTTTATTATGTTTTTCAGTTGCCTGTTTGTTCTAATGAGGAAGAGAAAGAAAGGCTCTGGATTTGGGTGGGTGGAGAGGTAGGGAGGACTTGAGAGGAGTCAGGAAAAGGGAGACCATAATCTGAGTATATTTTATGAAAAAAATCCATTTTTAATAAAGGTTAAAATCATTTAAAAATAGAAACATATGGATACATTCCCTAATCTCACTATGTTTATTTGTAAAAGTTCTGGACATTTATAGATGTGGTGTCCTGGGTCAGTATTTCAAAGGTGATGGGAATCCTCTTCATTGACAGGCTATTTGGTTGGGTAAGCATGTAGACAGAGATGAGAATAAGAACTATGGACTCAGGTCATGACTCACCATTTGTGTGCTACACTTAAGAAAGCACAGCCAAAGGGACCAGCACCATGATGGGAATGAGTTCCTGCTATCGCTGTGGCTGTGGAGATATCCCGATCATGCTTAGTACAAACTTCAGAAAGCCATATAGATGAACACACTATTAAACTACCTAATGCAGACTCTCATGTTCAACTTTAAAAATGATAAGACACTCCACTGTGGTGCTGGGAGAAAAGTCTTCAGCTCAGGAAAGTCTCCTGCAGGGTCAGACTTGTTTATTTGCCATCCAATCCATTTGTTTTTATCTGATACCTCACAATTCAGATGGTTCACCCCTCATCTGCTGATCTTTGCATCCTGGGCATGGTCCGTGGCCATCTCCCTCAAATGTCACTCCGTCTCCTTGGTTATAACCTATCATTCCTTCTTATAAAAGCGGGTAGAAGAAGACAAGATCTCCTGAACAAATTGGGAGCATGGGGACCTTGGGAGAGTGTTGAAGGGGAGGGGAGAGGCAGGGAAGGGAACAGAGAAAAATGTAGAGCTCAATAAATATCAATTTTAAAAAAAAAAGCAGGTAGTCCTATAGCTGGATTTCATTCCAGTGGTTGTCTTTCATTCCTGATCCCTGTGAATCTGCTTAGACCTGGAAGCTTGCAGACAAAGCACATTCAGGTGGCTGCCCCTCATTAACTATGAGAACCAGGATCAGTTTCTTCTATGAAGTAATTACTTAAACAGGAAAAAAAAAGAGTTGATGTTTGTCTTCCTTGGCCTACCATAGAGCCGGGAACTCCATCAAACCATTATGTCATCTTTTTTTCCCCCACATCTGCGGTAGGTAATATTTTTTGACAGAGGAGGTAATTGATGGGGGGGCAGGGGGGAGATAATACACCTAACAGTACAGTTAACACCTTTAGCAAAGCTGAGGTCAGAATTCATCCTTGTAAACCCAATATACATGCATATGTTATAATTACAAATGCATGTATATATAGAGAGGCAGAGAGCTATTTATCTCTACGGAGATAATCATGGTGCAAAGATTTAAAACAACCCACAGCCCCCAGACCTGTTTTGACAAGGCATGGGATGTTGAAAGCAAGTTTGAACTGTATGATCGCACTACAATGGACACACCCATTGGCAGGCATGTGTATTAGTTACTTTTCTCATTATCATCGCCAATATCTGACAAGAAGCAACTTGAAGTACAGGGGAGGGCATTTTGAGTCACAGTTCCAAGGGATATAGACTACCATAGCAAGGAGGAGCAAGAGGTGAGGGAAACAGGGATGTAGGTTGCTCCATAGAATGAGGTAACTGGCTGCTTAACACTGGCAATCAGGAAGCAGAATGTTAGTTAACAGGAAGGGGGGCTCAATTATGCAACTTCGTTAAAGCCCACCCCAGCTGGGCCCCACCTTCTAAGCACGATACAACTTCCCAAAACAGTATCCCCTACCTGGCCACCCACACCTTCCTTTGAAATCTGGACAGTGCCTCCATGAAATCTTGCGTTCAACATACCCCGAAATCCAACATCATGTGGTCAATGCCAAGGCCTTCCAGCTTGGGCAGTCGCCAGGTCCTCTCAGACCTACGTCGCATGGCCCTCTGTGTATCTGAGTGGCTGAATACGGGGGAAATAGTTTTCTAGGGGAGCTTGTAAGAGCATGACACCCCAGCTGCATTCCAAGTGTTTCAAGTGATTTCAAATGTGTTAAAAATCTTTACCCCTGTCAGTCTGGGGTAGGTAGGGGTCTGACTACTTCCTGAAAGCCTCTCTCAGCATTTTTTCCTGTTGTCTCGGTATAAAACATTTGCCTTTTCTTTAATGGCACTTGTCTCTTTTAAAAACTTGCCCCCTTTGTCCCTGTCTTTAAATGTTCCTCTTTCTGGACAAACTGCAAGATTTTGAGCTGTCTTTAAATTCTATCCACCAGATAAGTTAGTCTATCACCTTTAAACTGCACCTTCCTTCACAGGCTTGGACAAAATGCGGCCAAGTTCTTTGCCAAATGTAAAGGAAGGGCCTCTGGTCACTTCCATATTCCCCGGGAAGCATCGTCTTTGTCTTTACACTCCTGGCAGCATTCTGGATTTCTGAGTTCCCACCAGAACCACCCACTACCCTGGGCCTACAGCATTCCAGGCCTTCTCTAGCCCACTTACCCAAACATTTCCAAACATCTACACTTCGCAGTCAAAGGTTTTTAAAACGACACTATGGAGAGACTCAGCAACTATCTGTTCCCTAAAAATCAGTTTTCTATTTAGCAGGACTCTTCATCACCGTGACAAAAACAACCCACAAAGCAACTTCAAGGGAGGAGAAGTGGGTTTGGCTCCCATGACAAGAGGCTCCAGCTGGCCATCAATAGCGCTGTTCCTGAGCAGCGATGACCCCCCTGAGCAGCATGGTGGCCAGGGAGCAGAGAGGAAAAGTACTGGTGCAGGCAGGAAGCAGAGTGTTAGTTAACAGGAAGGTGGGCTCAGTTATCTGACTCAATTAGCTGACTCTCTTTCCCAGTGTTTTCTCTGGACTTTTCACAATTAGGAGTGTGACAGTCAAGAGGTCTTCCTTGACTCATAGAGTCTCCCTCTTATTACTTTTATGAAACCCTAAGGTGCTCCTCAGTAGGATAAAGATTCCCACAGTCGGCCACTCAGCATTTTAGTAAATGTACCTCATTATCATGCTATCCTTTGTTTAAAGAGGGAGATGAAAGAAAGGATGTATTTCAAAGTTGTATAACTTCTATAGGCAGTTCAGCCTTCTGCCCTGGGAGCTGATTATTGGATCGGGTTAGAGAAGCAATTCAGCTGATGCCTTGGAGTAGAATTTCTGCATAACCCTAGCAGAACCCTTACTTCTGGAACCCCACCCCACCCCACTGCCTACCATCTCTCCCTTCAGCTTCCTTTAGCTCTCAGCTGAATAGGATTTGAGGATTTAGCACTACCCTTCCTGGCATTAGTGTTGGGAAGGGTAATGGCAGCTTTGTAAACAATTGCTTCTTGTTTCGAGAGCGGAAAGTTTCTTCTCTTGCTATTACTTTAGTAAACTCTATCCTAGGTCTAAAGAATAATACCCAGTCATACACAAGAACCTTGCTTGCCAGCACAATCTGAGATTTAAGTAATTTGACTTCCTCAACCATGTGTTCCTTAGACGCCTTCATCAAAGACTCATTTAGGAACAAGACAATGCACTCAGAGCTTCTCCTGTGGTGAGAAGCATTTCCATCTGTCTTTAGATGAGTAATTCCCCTGTCAAAGATCTAGTCTCTCACATAATCATATAGAGAATTATTATTTATTTTCTCCGACAATACATTGGAAGCATACCAAATAAATCATGTGCTGTGGCGTTAAACACAGCCGAAGTAAATGAACTTGGGGCTTTTGGTGGCATGCTCTGTAAGCCAAAAGTACCTCTGATTTACATGTTCACCCATTACTTACTCAGGAGCTGACAGGAGTTTAATATCTGGAAATTGTCATCCTAATATTACAATGGATAGATATTCACCCACTTCCACAGAGATGGTTTTCTCTTTAATATAAAGGGCCATTTATTTGAAGAGACTCCAGCGACCCTCTCTAGCACTGATTATTGTTGACAATAATCTTAGTTTCTCCTGGTGTGAAAGTGTAGAAACCAAGGCTGCTGATGCAGGCAATTTCCCTGCTCTGGATAACATGGGGACCTAGAATAGGATAAGGAAAAACGCACACTATGTCTGAGAGAAAGATGGGGGCCTGATTAAAAAACAAGTTTTAGACACTGTTTTCAGTCTGAGAAGCATTTATATTGTGTTCATGCAAGTAAGTAGCAAACAAGTTTGATTTATAATCACAATAACATTGCCATAATTATGTACATATATCTTACATGTAGGTGCATAGAAAACAAAGTTTCTCTTTGGATAATATCAATTGTGAGTAGTTTTGTTCTTTGCATTTCTGTATTTCCAAGCCTTCTTCTACAACGGATATAATTAAATTTTATGTTAAAAATAGAATGAAGAATGAACGCAAACCAAAATGTCTTAAATATCAGTATAATAAAAAGTACTTTCCTCCTCTGCTTTTATTATCTCCCAAGTGTTTTCACTATTTTCTCCCCTTCCTCGTCATTTCAGATAAGGAACACTGAGTGCTCATTGTATTAGCACAGCATGAACTAGCCTGGTATGGAAGCCGCATGCCTATGACCCCAGTACTGTAGGGGCTGACACAGAAGGCTTGCTGTGAGTTTGAAGCTGGCATGAGCTCCAGAGTGAATAGGTAGGCAACCTAGGATGCACTAAGATTCTGTCCCCCCAAAAAAAATAACTTTAAAATATTTTAACTTGTAATTTAAACACTACTTAAATTTATAGTACTACTTAATAACACAGTTCAAAATACAGTCAGAACATGTACAGACAACATTTAGAGAAAAATGAATAAAGTCTTTAAAGAAAATATAAACCAATGAACAGTTGAAGGAAATGAACAAAACTGCACAAGATCCAAAAATGGAAATAGAATCAATAAGTAAAACACAAACTTGGGAACTTCTGGAAATGAAAAATTTAGAAATGTGAACAGTAACTACAGAAACAAGTTTCATCAACAGAATATAAGATAGGACAGAATATGGAAGACCGTATTGCAGGTATTGAAGATGAAATAGAAGAAATGCATACATGGGTCAAAGAAAATGTTAAATCTAAAAGTTACTGACACAAAACATCCATGAAATCTGGGACAACATGAAAAGACCAAACATAAGAATAATAGGAATAGAAGGGGAATAATATCAGCGTAAAATCAATAGCACAAGTGACAGTTCATGTTGGTGAGAAAGTAGAACAAGGGAACTCTCCCCCATTGCTTGTTGTAGTGCAAATTTGTACAACCACTATGGAAATCAACATGGTGGTTCCTCAGAAATTTAAGAATGGATCTACCTCAAGACTCAGGATATATCCTGGTATATGCCCAAAAGGATATCCTACAACAAGCACATTTACTCAACCTCATTCCTTGCACCTTTAGTAGTGATAGCCAAAAACTGGAAACAACCTAGATATCCCTCTTCAGAAGAATGGATAAATAAAAATGTGGTATGTTTACACAATGGAGTATTACTCCACTGTTAAAAAAATAGACACCTTGAAATTTGAAGGCAAATGAATAGAACTATAGAAGAAATTAACCCGAGTGAGGCAACCCAGACCTAGAAAGATAAATATGGTATGTATTCACTTATAAGTGGATATAAGTCGTTAAGTAAATAATAACTGAGATACAATTTGTATACCCAGCAAGGTTAAGTAAAGAAGGGGGCTTTATGGTAATACATGGATCTCCATGGGAATAAGAAATAGAATAGATTTTATGGGTTTCCTGGGGACAGATGTGGAAGGGAACAAGAGAGAACTAGTGATTGGGGGGGGAGAAGATATGGAGGGAGAGAGTTTGGGAAGATATGACTGGAATTGGGGGGTCTGGGAGGAGTGAAATGGAAACCTAGTGCAGTGGAAACTTCTGGAATCTATGTAGGTGATCCAAATGAAGACTCTTAGTAATGAGGAACCCTGAGTCTCAACTAATCATCTCTTGTAGTCCAGCAAGTCTTCCCGTGGACTGTGTTGCATTTAATATAGTTGTTGGCCAAGGGGGTCCCATGGAAATCCCCAAACAACCCAAGCTGTGCTGAGACAAAGGGTTTCTCTCTGCAAACTTTCAGCAGGGTCCCATTGCCAAGGACAGCCTCCACACAACTTACTGTGCTTGAAGAATTTGAGCGGGTACCTGTATGGAGCCTTCACCCCTATATTCTAGTCTCTTTGGTGCAGGAAGGTACCAACCCAACCACAAAACCATTAACCTGCAATCTATCCTGCCTGCAAATTTTGCTAGGGCAATATGGCATAGAACTCATGGAAATATCCAAACAATGTCTAATTTGACTTAAGTTTCACTCTACAAAAAGGAACCCATATCCAACAGAGACTAGATAACCCAAAGATCTACAGTAAAACCAAACATGACTGCTCTAAAAAAATAAATCAGTAAAATGATTCCTAGTGATATTCTGCTATACTCACAGGTCTACGCCCTATTTAGTCATCATCGGAGAGGTTTGTTCTGGTGGCAGATGGGAACAGATGCAGAGACCCACAGATGGATGTTATGTGGAGAGAGAGAATTTAAATTGGAGATCCTATCAAATCCCCCCCCTCAGAACTCAGGAAATCCATCAGAAGAGGAGGTGGAAAAATTTTAAAAGTCAGAGAAGATGGAGGACACCAAGAGACCATGGCCCTCCATATCAATTAAGCAAGATTTATGCTCAACTACTCTTTTTTATAATTTTTATTTTAGAATAATTTTATCATAATGATAAAAACAAGAAATAAAAATAACTCATAAATAACTGAAACTTTATATCTGATACATTAATATTCTTTTTTGCACAGCTGGCTTGAATACTCATAGGCTCGACTATCCATTAACAACTTCAACACTAACCTACCTCTGAGCAGCTTGAGCCCTTCAAGGGGCTTGTTTCTGTTATCTTACATGAGCATCCACAAGTTTAGGATGGTGCATCCTGCTGGGAAGTAGCAGTGAGCTTCACAGCATATGTGTGGAATTTAAATTATCATCAAACAGAATCTTGCGGAATCCTGTTGGAAAGTGGGAATGTACTTCTACTTTTCCATGATACACATTTCCCTACTTTGACAATATCTTGAGGACAAGGATACACTATTTCTAGGCTCAGCTCCTTTGTACACTCAGTCAGATGCCTTTTATTACGATTTGCTGACAAACACATTTGGCGTTAGAACAAAAAGAGGTAAATGATAGCTCATGTTGGAGTTGAACCGCATGATTTGACATTCTCACCCACAGCTGCACTGGATACATGCCCACAGTGGTCTGAAGTAGTCTATCATTTCCCCTCTCCTCATTACTCCATGCCTTACCCCCACAGGAGAAACTGGACAGTAGCAGCTAACACACTGGGCATGAGCTGGCACCATTTTCATATTGCACGTTTAATCACTGCAATGAGCCAAGAGGAGCCAGGAGGTAAACAATATTACTATTACCACAACAGGATAATGGTCCTCAGAGACACTGGGCCCTTAATAGGTGACCCAAGAATATATTTTATTACATTGGCAAGATGTCAAAGCTTTGGAAGGAATTAGAAATGCTAATACTCTCCCTCCTTCCCCCTTTCCCCCCTCTGTGTGTCTGTCTTTCTGTCTGCCTGTCTGCATGCGCACTCATGCTTGTGTGCGTGCATGTGTAGGCCTGGAAAAACCTTCATTGTGTCACAAGGATGATTCACGTTAATTTTTTTTTGAAACAGGATCTCTCACTGGCCTGTAACTCAACAAGTAGACCAGGCTGAGTGACCAGCAAGCAGTGAAATGCAGGGGTCCATTTGTCTCCCCCCCTCCCCGCTTCAGCAGGGGTTTCCAATGCATGTCACTATACTTTCGTAAGTGTGTGTGTTTTCTGCACACTCAAGTCCTTGTGCTTTCAAGACCAACTGAGCTATATCCAGGCCCTGCTCAGGTTTTAAACATGAAGATTATTGTGGGATATAGGTCAAGGTAATGAGGAGGATACCTCCAATGTGGAAGACGGAGAGATGATAGAGAGAATCGAAGATGCTATATTGCACATAAAAATGGAGGAAAAGGTACAAACCCAGGAACACAGTGAGAGTCCAGGAATGAGAGTCAGGCTTTAGTAAGGTCCTGCTTTGGGGACACAGTTGCTAACTTGTGCTTCCGCTGAAAGAATGCTGGAGTGTTCTCTGGCTCTGTTTCTGCAAGGATTCTGATCTCATTCATGAGAACTCTAGCACTGTGAACTAATTGTCTCCCCAAGGCCTCATCTCCTAATACCAGCACATGAAGTGCCAAGGTTTTAACATAAATCTGGAAGGACAGACAAACAATCCACACGAAAGGAAAATGTGACTCTCAAATACAGTGGATGCCAGGAGGAGTTAGAAAGCCATACCAAAGGAAAGAGACTACATTTGATCAGTATTCTTAATGCATGAGTACAAATGCCACACTGAATCCTATATTTATGATCAGTATGTTTTAATAAAAGTTTAGAGGTATTAATTGAAAATATTCAGTCAATTAACAATTATATATATATATATCTATAAATAATCAAAAAAGAAAGTAATAGCTCCCGTCGGACTGGAGTGGGAGGGGGAGAGGAGTAGGGGGTGGGGAGTAGGGGAAGGGGGAGGGAAAAGGGAGGCGGGGAGGAGGCAGAAATTTTTAATAAAAAAAAGTAATAGAATGCATTATGAATGTTTACCATAACAAGAGAAATAAAAGAGAAAGGGGAACAAATAAAAAAATATAAATCAGACTATAAATGTAATTAACGATAGGCTAAATATTTCAATTAAAGGGCGAAGATTGCCAATTATATAATGAACTCAAGCTCTAACTGTGCTTCCTACATGAAAAACAGTTGCAAAGACTTACAGGTAGAACAGGAGCAGAGACAGTTGTGTGCACAGCTGACAAAGCAGAGATGTCCCCTGCTGATGCAATGCCCCGTGCTCTGGGAAGATCTGACAATTGTGCATCATAAATGTCTAAAGAAGAATCTCCCCGATTATAGAGAGCATCAGCAAGATGGCTCCGTGGGTAAGGTTCCTGCTGTCAAGTCTGCTGAGACTGTCGCGGTGGAGAAGGGAACAAACTCTTACAAGCTACTCTCTGACCTCCACAGGTTTCTTGTCAGGGACTGTACATGACTCCCACTCCCAAATACATAAATGCAGTAACTTTTTTAAAAGCTCACAGAGATGTTAAAGGGGGGGGGAGTTTACAGATTCTATACTCCATTTTCGGTAACTGGCAATGAAAATAAAAGGCAGTGTAGAGTGTAGATACAGGATACTTAAATAAAAACACCCAAATCCAGCTCCAACTGACGTGTAGAGCACCTTTTACTCAATAGCAGAGTGCACACTCTGACAAGGACACTAAGCACACCCAGGATCGACCTAATATAAAACATTTTCAACCCATTGGAATGGGTTTAAAAAGCACTCCATGTATTCTCTAACCATAATAATATAAGTTGGAAATAAATGACATAGGGAGGCCAATATTAAGTTTATAATTTTAAGTACGTGCGGTTGAAAGGAGGAAGGATCAAAAATCAATAATCTCTGCCCCTGCTTTAAGAAGCTAGGGGAATAAGAACAGCAAATCCAATACAAAAAAAAGCATAGAAATAATAAACCTAGGGTGGAAATCTAATAGAAGAGAGGAAAAACAGTAATGAAAATCAATGAAATCAAATGTTGGTTTCTTTAGAAAGACCAACACCACTGAGGGAAGGAAAGTACAAGAGGCAGAAGCCAAGCAGAGAAAGGCGCTTCATGCTGCTGCAGGACAGAGACCTGCCCACGGAACACTGCAGAGCCCTTCTGGGTGCCCACAATGCCTCTCACTTTGTTTGGAACTGGAGTGATGCAGATAACCCTTCCCATGCCAGTGTGGGTACAGTCCAGCAGCTTAACCAGTGTGTGGGGGGGGGCGGTCTGAGGAAAGCCCCAGTCTCCTGATACAGACTTTTCGGAGAACCTCGAGATGCCATGTGGACCTTTATTTTCCCATGACCACATAGATGACAGCATGGTTCATTCTTTTATGGAATCCATATTTGAATCTTCCTGCAGTCACACTGACAGACTTTCCCTCTCCTCCCTCATGATATGCATCCAGTGATTCATACTAAAATAAGAGCACACTTGGAAAAGGCTTTAATTAATAGCTCTGAGCAGGGTTGGTGGGAGAGGAACAAGTATGACATTTATTGGAATTTCGAATTTCACACGTACTCTTTCCTGACCACAAATATCTTTATGCAGTCATTCTGGGGTGGGGCTTAGATGTCGGTAATTTTAAACAGAGTGTTTCAAAACCCTGAAGGACACCCATCTTTAGAACTGCTGACCTCAAGGATAAAGCATTCTGTAATTTCTGGTATTAGTGACATGGGAAGGGCACCCAGGGCTGGCCAGGAACCCTGAGTCATGTCACAGAGATAGCTGCTCACTGTGGCAAGTCCCTCTCTGCCATCTGATGGTTTTGCAGCAACAGGGGGAGCTTTCAGTATCCACTCTGTCGTGGGAGACAGAGGCATAGTATAGCTAACACTGTTCTTTTCCTTCTATAGCATGTTTGTCTCAGTAAAGTTGCTAATATTGATACACAGCCACTTCTCAATAACCTATAACTCAAACAAGCCACATTATCATCCCTGTGGAGCTATGCTTTAGTTGTGACTTCTTCCTCAGAGTCTAGATTTGACAGCCATGGGACTGCATTTCTTATGTATTGGTGATCATACAGATTTGGGATTCACATAATTTGTATGCAAATCTGTATTTTGTTGCGAAAAAGTTACAAATAGTTGTATGTTTAAGTTATTTAAATTAGATTTCATGAAGTTTGTGTACTAGGTAATAATTTACTTGGAAGTATTTTAGTTTCCTATAGGATTTGAAGACAGTCAACTGAGCAAAGGTTGTTTGCTTTTTGATGTATGTTTTGCATGTTTTTTCCTCTTTTTTTCTTTTTGATAATGACACTAGGGATTTGATCCATTAATTTTGTTGGCTTTTAAAAACTTTTAGAACTCGCTGCTATCATTTACTTTGTTTTGATTAATTAATTTTGTGATCAGTTCTAATCTTATCTGTGTATTCTCATTCATAATTCATATTATTATTATTTTAGTTATTTTTCTTCTTTTCCATTATTTGTGCCCAAAGTCAATAGATGGGGCCTCCATTATCTTTTAGATATTTTGAATGTTTAGGGTTTTTTGTAGATATTTTGAATTTTTGATATATTTCTTCATTCTGAATGCTTTTATGATGGGTGTTTAAGATTTTAAGTTTAAGTAAACAAAACTATGTTTAAGTGGAAACACATTTTTGTCCTTTAGTTAGTATAAGCTTCTCTTTTCATTATATTATGATGAGAAAATTATATTTATCTTAACATTTTTAACAGAGAGATTTTTTTTTCTGTACTAAGAATAAAACCCAGGGCTTCACGTGCACTAGGCAAATAGTCCCCTCTGACTAATTGTCCAGCTCCTCTGGACTCTTTTATATAACTTAATGTATAATTTTATAAAACTCTGCCTAGGCCTTCCACCATGAACCAGCGAACATGCTTACATATATACATCAGATCCAGCTAAAATACATTGATTAGTCTTTGTTATTTTATCTACTTATGCATTTATCCATGCAACCTATGTCTAATTGGTCAGGAATATTTCCCATGTACAGTGCTGTACAGTAAGGAGATCCCTCTTAATACTCAGTTAACGTAAAGTGACTTTGAAAAGCCATCCTCACTTTCTGGCCTTTCCTTCCATCTCTGGATGCAGCTGTCAACAGCACACACATATTTACTAGAGAATTCCAGGCAGCATTTTAACTTAACCCCAGTTTGATAAAGGTCAGAGGCCGCTCACCGCCTTGCTTTCTAGAGGTCAAATTCTGCATATGGAATTCTCCACACAATGCCACACTTGTAATAGCAAAACAAAATCTTACTTCATTAACATCTCTCTCTGCAGTGAAATCACATGAAAAACTTAGCAATTCTTTGTTATTTTTTTTAACTGGGCACAATAATTCAAGAGAGAGAAAATTGTCAGCCCAGTGTCTTATTTATGTGGGCGAGGCTCTCGTACCCTTTCGTCAAATTCCTTACATTCATAAGGTGCGTAGCACTTTCCCCCTCAAAGGATGTTTGTCTACAGTCAATCATGTCCTGTTTTCTGTGCAAGTGGACACTAGTATTATACATGGTGAAGAGACAAAATATTGAAGGGGCTGTCAGAAAAAAAAAAAGTTCTGTCCTGATCTCATGCAGTGAAATGTGCAAATTTACAAAAGAAGAAAGAAAACACGGTGGGCTTTTTCTGGAAAAAATGTGGATAGTGTATAGTAAAAAGATCAAATAATTTGTAGCCATTAATAATATAAATATATACTCACATAAAATTAGTAGTTTTGAAGAGACTTAACTCTCTAAAATCTGCAGACTACAGCATATAAAGAAAGACGTAGCTGCCTATTAAATAGACACAAAGCCTACAGTCGTATTGTAAGAAAACTCCTTTTTTCAACATATTTTTTATTGATTATTTGGGAATTTCACCTAATATATGTTATAGAGTGTACTTGATTTAATTAAACATGATAGCTAAGTATAAAACACTATTTAAAGCTCAAAGTAAATATGTTCCTATGTTCATTCGGATTACTGTTGCTGTGATGAACCCCATGAATAAAGCAACTTGGGGAAGAAAGGGTTTATTTGGTTTAAACGTCCACATTATTGTTTATCACTGAAGGAAGTCAGAACAGGAACTCAAGCAGGGCAGAAACCTGGAAGCAGGAACTGAAGCACAGGCCATGGAGGAGCGCTGCTTAGCCACTTGCTCCTCATGGTTTGTCTGCCCTGCTTTCCAACAGAACTCAGGATGGCCAACTCTGGGATGGCACTATTGATAATGGGCTGGGCCCTCCCATATCAATCACCAATTAAGAAAAAGACCTTTTCTTTCTTTCTTAAGATGTATTACTTAGAACAGAGCTTTCAACCAATCACATTAGAGTTCTGAGACAACACTTTATTTCCTGTGACTGTGCTATGCAGAACTGAATGGTAATTCAAGGAAACTATTAATTTTGCATTGGAAGAACAATATTCTCTCAATCAATGATAAATCGCATCAAAAACTTTTTTTTCTTTTTTAACTCTTATTGTTTTTATTGAGCTATACATTTTTTCCACTCCCCTTCCTTCTTCTTCTCCCCTTTTTTCCCCTCTCCCGTGACCCCTATGCTCTCAGTTTACTCGGGAGTTCTTGCCAAAGACAGCCTTTGAAGCAGGTCTAAAAAGCACATTGCCTGAATTGTCCACTACACCCAGCTCAAGCACCCATATTTATCATGCATTCCTCACATTCTTATTACACAGAGCCTTAGTTTGGTCACTGTCAACCCCAGTTCTTCCTGCCATGGGTGGCTTTGGGGAAGGATTGCAGAACCTTAAGATTCAAGTCTCAAGAGGCTGAACATGAATAAGGCTATGAAGCCACAGGGCTTCTCATTCATTGTTTGGGGGATGCAAAATCCTAAAGCTTGCTTGAGAGGCATTTTGGTGGTATCTTATAAAAGAAACATGAGGCCTGAGAACCATGTGTCTTGGTATTTACTCAAGGGAACTGGAAACATAGACACACACAATAAAACCTGCATGACAATGTTTATTGGTGCCTTATTCATAGCCGTCAAGACTTAGAAGCAACGAAAGTGTCATTCCATAAATAAATGGGTAACAACAGCAGCAGGAGATAGCTGTCAATTTTGAAGACATTTAGGATAAACTGGGCTATTATAATCTGTCCTGCAATTTCTAACCTTCTGGCAGAACTTGACACAGCTAAACATTAAGAGGAAAACATTTCTCTTAATGTATAGAATGTGGGCTTCAGAGAGAAGTGCAACATATCTGCTCTTTAGTTCCCAGTGTTTCCATGAGCCACGCAATTTAATACTTAATGAAGAACTGATCAATGAAACTCTTTATTCCTAGCTAGTACCAGTTCAGAAGAATGGCATGGGGATGACATCTATTATAAAGTGGGGAGCTTGCAGCTGTCTATACCCTGGTTTCAGAGCTAGACTCAGGGCTGGGTCATTTAAGAGAGCAACTTGTGGGATGCTGAAACCAGACCAAAATGAGTCATGGAGCAAGTTGGAGAGATAACAGGGTGAATTCATCCAGTGGAAACTGTTTTGATAAGCCTTGTAGAGTCAAAGCGGAGCAGGGAAGGCGAGCAACTTAAGTGAGGGGGGAACCAGACTGGAGAAGGTTTATTGTTTTTAGGATAAGGAATGTGAGATTGTTTTTAAAAGGAAGGGGACGAGCCAACAGAAGACGGAGGTCTGAGGTGGAAGAAGAAGATATTATTGAGAGTGAAAGTTTACAGAACAGACAGGAAAGGGGTGGGGAGCCAACATGCAAAGAAAAGGGCTTATCTTTGGACACGTGTGAGACAGGGCAACAAGAGAAAGGAGGTTACGGTTAAGGTCAAAGAGATATGTAAAGGAGCAAATTTGAAGGAAGTCCCTTTTGATGCTGTTTCTCTCCTTTAAATCGGAGGGTTGGCCAACTATTAAGAATCAGAGGAGATATGGTTAGGTCAATCAAAGTTAAAACAAAATGATGGCAACTGATACAGAATGGGAAATGATGCTGATAAAAGAACTTGACTGTGGAGAAGAGCAGAGGAAGGATACAAACTGGTAAAGCTCTGGTAGCACGGCCCTGAACATTTCCCATCATTTTTTTGGGCAGTGCTGCATTCCAACTCAAAATTGCTGTTGGGTAATAGGACCTCTTCCTGCATGACCATGAGAGTTTAGTGATGAACTTATTTTAAGAGGATGCCAAGTGCTTCTGAAAGCAACTGAAATTGGAAATGGATCTGTGTTTTCTGGCTGTGCTATTTGCAGCAGGCTCTTGAGCATGCTAAGAAAGCTATCTGAAGCTCGGTTTTGGAAACTATCAAGGGAAGATAGGATTTAACAAGACACGCTATTCTTTTGATTGCTATACTGTTGTCTTTATTGTTGCTGCAGTCTAGCGGCGAGTCTGCCGACTAACGGGAGGTTTCTAACAGAGTGTACCTTCAAAGCTGGTCTTGAGGCCTGCTACCGCAGCTGACCTTTTCCCAGCACTATACACTGTACCCATCTGGCATTCTCACCTATGATTTTTACAGTCTTCCATTGAGAAGAATTGTATCCCAGGCTCTTGAAGCACAAAAGGTTTCTGGCACTGCTTGACCACAAGTCAAAGTTTGACAGAAGTGACATTGAATGACCTTTCAGGCAAGAACAAAGGAGAAGACTTGGCTTCCATATTGTCCTATTCTGGAGTCTTGCCCCATGGTGTGACTCGTGACTCGGCATAAAGCTTTGAGATTATTGCACTCTGAAAAGTGCCTTATTACCTCACTATATTGGATTGAACAGAAAAGCTGTGAGACCCTAAGAAGAGAGAGGATGGTTGGACGGCCCCTACCTGCTACAGCTCCTTCTTGGAGATACATCTGCCCTGCCACACTACTAATGCGTTCCTAACAAGTACAAATCATGAGAAACAATAACGCTGTGATGGATTTAGAGGAACATGGGATGTTCTCACTCATATTTGGTTTCTAGCCATAAATAAAGGACATTGAACCTATAATTCGGGTTCTTAGAGAAGCTAAATAAGAAGGAGAACCCAAAGAAAATCATATTGGCATCCTCCTGAATATTAAACTTCATCAGGCGATGAAAGGAGACAGAGACAGAGACCCACATTGGAGCACCAGACTGAAATCTCAAGGTCCAAATCAGGAGCAGAAGGAGAGAGAGCACAAGCAAGGAACTCAGGACCGCGAGGGGTGCACCCATACACTGGGGATGTTCTATCAGGAACTCACCAAGGCCAGCTGGCCTGGGTCTGAAAAAGCCTGGGTCAAAACTGGTCTCGCTGAACATAGCGGACAAGGAGGACTACTGAGACCTCAAGAACAATGGCAATGGGTTTTTGATTCTACTGGACCTATTGGTTTCGTGGGAGCCTAGGCAGTTTCGTGGATGTTCACCTTACTAGACCTGGATGGAGGTGGGTGGTCCTTGGACTTCCCACAGGGCAGAGAACCCTGATTGCTTTTTGGGCTGACGAGGGAGGGGGACTTGATTGGGGGAGGGGGAGGGAAAGGGGAGGCGGCGGTGGGGAAGAGACAGAAATCTTTAATAAATAAATAAATTAATTTAAAAAAAGATGCTAACTTCTTGGAGATTTGTTTTATTGCACCAGTAACTGACTCAATGATTTTTTTCTAGCCCTTTTCAGATTTCTTTTTTCCCCCCAAAGGTTCCCTTAATCAGTCGATAGATTGCATTTTCTGCCATATTACATTACTAAGAATGGGATATGTAATTTCAGGCATTGGCATTTCCCACTCTCAAATTTATGACTGGAAATACACTTTCTCTGGTCTGTAGGGTTATAATTCTCACTTCTTTTTTTTAAAATCTTCCTTATTTCCAGTTCTTCAGGGAGAAATAAATCTGAATTTCATAAAGGAAAACCACAGCAAAGGGACCATACATTACTTCCTGGGTCACTCCACTACTAGACTCAGTAACATCTTCTTTTTGTATCAGTTTATTTGAAATTACTTTATTACCTCCAAATCCTTCAGTGGGTCTACAGTTTGGAGATAATCCCAGATTTCTGTGTGTTGCCTACTTCTGTTTACATCATTGCTTTGATTCTTGTGCACACAGCTAATTCTTCACATATTTTATAATATGATTTCTCTTTTCCAGTGTGGTTAATGGCTTTACCATTTACGACAATGTGGTTCTTATTACATTGATTTGCAGCCTTTCCTTTCATGGTCAAACTTCTTCAAACATCTGCTCTTTATGTTTATTTTTGAGCCAAGCTGCTGATGGTAACAATGTTGTTGGAAACCTTCCTCCTCTTTTCTTTGCTCTTTAAAAACAAATTTTAATGAGCCTGCTTTCTTAATTTCCTTAGTACCAAAATAATGAACTATGTCTTACTGTCTTTTGATATTCTAAAATCCATTGTTTTCATTTGTAAATTGGCCTTGGGAAGTGTGTATTAACAAGGAAAAGAAATGAGCCCTTTTTTCTCATTTTCCTTCTGCGATAGCTATGAGCCCTTCTAGAAGTGGTTGGGAGATAAATTTTCACAATGATGGGGACATCCTACAAACACCACACCTCTTTTTCCCAATCTCAACTCTGGCTCCCTTTGTGAGTCTCAGCGGCCATGTGGATTCTTTCCTAGAAGTGCAGCAGACTTTGCTCTCAACCCTTAAGTTACAGTGAAGTATGAATGACTGTAAACGGCAGATACATTGTTTATAGCCTGGAGGATTGGACCTCAAGTTTCAGGTATGCCGCGTGACCCCCAACCCCAAGCTCCAGCACCATGAAATATATTTTCCAAAGCTTTCTCCACGCACTGAAAGATTTCCAATGACGTAGTCATTTCTTTAGCTTTAGTACCACTGGAAAGTAGCATCCGATCTTGGCCTTTACATAGTACTTCAAGACTGCCACTGGATCCCTGGATCAAATAATTATTTTATTTCAAACTCAAATGTGTGTATTTCCTGACAGTGTATTTATGTAAGCTCATTTTTACTCAGATTTGGAACTAAGCTGTTTGTTAACGAAAGTAAGAGAGTATTTGGTACTCTGAACCAATTCTTCCCAGAAATGGCAGCACACCTGTAATCCCAGCACTCAAGGTTGACGCAGAAGGATCAGGAGATCCTTGGGGATCAAAGGTACAAACAGAAACCTTAGCTACGTGGTGATATCTTGTGCCAATCTCTTCCTCTGTGGCAGACAACCAAATAAGCAGCCAACAAACCAAAACAAACACACACCTCTGCGTGTACCTTTTTCCTTCTCAGCCTGTGAGGCTCTCTTAATACAGAAAAAAAATTTTGCATAACTGATGTGTCAAATCTGGTTTCAGAATTCAAGTGGTGAGCTTACACATCCTCTATGAAACCTGGCAGTGAGAGTCAGTAGGGAGGATGTGAAGAGATAGATTTTCATGCTGCATATCAGGGAGGCCATTTTATCTATAGCCGGATGATCCCTGAGATGACCATAGAGAAGCTGTGTCTTTGACAGTAGTCCATTCTTGGAGAGGAAAATGGATGCAAGTGTCACTGTGCACTCATTTGTCCTCTGCTTCTGAGAGTTCTGAGAGTGTGGTGGCATGCACGTTTATTCTCAGACTTTTGGAAGCATAGACAGGCAGATCTCTTTGAATTCAAATGCAACCTGATCTACGTGGTGAGTTCCAGACAAGCCAATACTTATTGGGATAAATAGTAAGCCCCTGTCTCAAATATATATAAAAGAATTCTGTTCCCCCAGCCTTATTTGAGATGAGTGCTATTTGTGAATAATATATGTACCCTGGTTCAAGTTGCTAAAATGCCCCTGGCTGACATTTTCCCGTGACCTTTTATAAGCCTAGCATAAATGGATGAAAAATAAAACCTCAGTCATCTTGTTACCTATGCATGTAGTATAAGGGTTTCCAGCACACTATTGAAATGAACTCTATTTTCTCCCTACCATTGATTTGAGGATATTCTACAGAGGTTGCTGATAATTAGATGGTTGGTGATAAAAAAAAATTCTTGTTTACTGCACTGAATATTTGGAGACTCCAGGAAGAAATCTTATAAATATTTCATATGCCATAAGAGCTTAACAAATACTTGTTAAATAAATCCCACTGTATTGTCAACTCCATGAGTCTGGGTCCTCTTCTACCAGCCTCAACTGTATGACTTCTCTCATCATTTTCTCCTCTGTAATATGTTGACGATAATAGCTTCTTCCATTAGGGTGAGTTAAATGTGTTAACACAGGCAAAGTTCTTAAGGAAGGGCCACATGTATTAATAGCACACACTGCCTTTAGTCACCCACTTCTCCTCAGCATGCCCAAAGATAGTGCCCACACTCTGGGCTACACCATTAGGCTATAATTAGAGCAATGCATCTTAGCCTTGGCTTTATATGGGAAACCTTGGAAGGCTTTTAAAAATGTTCATGCCTGGATTCCACTTCCTAATGAGTTTGGTATAACTGATGAGGGGTTTCACTAGCACACAGAGATTTACAAAGCCCCCTGTGTATCCCAAGGTACCTGATTAAAGGTTTGGCTACCAGGAAATCTCCAAGCCATCCTTCAGAGCTACCAATAAGCTTGAGACAATCTCTTCAGACTTAGGATTTCTTTTAGAGAAGCCTATGAAGGTAATACCTTTATCATCTTAATGACTTTAGGCCTATAGTAGGACCCTTATAATGCATGGGCTGTTGTATCTATTTCTGCTGTTTTAGCATTATTTTTGTGTGATACGACCATGAGGGTTTATTATGAATTTCATACACATGCTTTAGAAGTGGTAACTGCAGATTTTCAAACCTCCACAGCGGGAATTACTGCTTTGACTTAATACCAGGGAATGGTGAAGGCTGTCTAAACAGCCATTTGTTTTACTGTGAGAAACCCTGCAGCATGAAGTTGGGCCTGACAAGATGAAAAATGGCTTTGTGATTCATTTTCAGTCCTGGGCTACGAGAAGCACTTCAATCTTTTGAAATGTCCCCCTCTATCCTGTAATAAAGGATCCCAAACATCTGAGCTTGATCCCAGGGTTAAAGATATCATACTTGATGTTTCCCTTCACAATGCACTAATGCTGTGAAAATACACATTACTAAGAAGTCTTAAGTGTGATTAACTGACAGGTTTGAACATCTCATACTCCATTACAGGTTGCTTCCAAAAGTGTAGGGGGAAAGGGGGTGTGTATGCTTCCCACAGACCACTACACATCAGGTGTATCAATGAGCAAGGTATCCTTGGATTCTTGGGGGACGTTTCTAAGCACAGACCACTTGATGTGTTAAAGTCTTTTGTTCTTTTAATACATTTTAACACGACTCTCAAGAAATGTTCTGAGCGACTCTGACTCAGAGTCAGGGGATCTGGCCAGTGGAACTTCTCAGCAAGCAGTACTTTCCGAGGTATGCAGAAGCTGTCAGAGCGCAGTCTAAAAGCAGCAAGGAAAAGTCAGGAGGCAAACACATGTCACCCCATTCAGAAAACACCAGCCTGCGCTCACCAGAAGCTTTCTATCAAGAAAGAATGCAAGGCCATTAAGGAACAACAGAGCCTCAATGAAATACATAAACAGTAGTGTCAGGTCTACGAGAATAGTCTCTCTGAAATGCTTTCTGGTTGCTTTCACTAAAGAGGAGGCAGCCCTCAACTTTCAGAAGACTGATCCAGCCTCGGATTTCATTTTTAGTCAGAGTTAAAAATGGAGTTAATTCACCCAACAAATATTCCTTGATGCAAAAAGACTTTTTTAGAAACTACGCAAGTGTGAGTAGATGTGTGTGCATGTGTGCATGTGTGTGTGCGCGCATACATAGAGGCCCTGGATCTAGTTACTGAGCCACCCACTGTACTTACTGGGAACTAAACTCAAGTCCTTTAGAAGAACACCAAGCACTCTTTTATATACATATATAATAGACTCTTTTCTCATGTATTATATCCAAACTAGTGTTTTCCCTCCCTCCACTTTTTCCCCACCTCCCCTCCAGATCAACTCCCTTTCTTACTCTCATTAGAAAAGAACTGACTTCTAGGAGAGAGTAACCAAATGACACAGTATAATAAGACGAAGCAAGAACTTTCATATTGAAGTTGGACATGGCAAACCAACAGGATGAAAAGAGTCTCAAAAGCAGGTACAGGAATCAGAGGCCCATTCTCTTTCATAGTCAGGAGTTTCACTGAAAATAGTAAGCTAATATCTATAATATATATACAGATGGCCTGGGGAAGACCCATGTAGACCCTATGCCTGCTGCTTCAGTCTCTGTGAGCTCATACATGCCTTGTTTAGGTGATGCAGAGAGCCATGCTCTTCTGGTATCCTCCATTCCCTCTGGCCCTTACAATCTTTCTGCCTCCTCTTCCACGGGATTCCATGAGCTCAGAGTGATGGAATTTGATGGAGATCTCCAACTTAGACTCTCTCTCCACATAATGTCCATCTGTGGGTTTCTGCATTCATTCCCATCTGATGCCAGATGAAGCCTCTCTGATGATGACAAGATAAAGCACTGATCTGTGAGTATAGAAGAATATCCTTAGGAATCAGTTTTGTTGGTTGGTTGGTTGGTTGGTTGGTTGAGACCAGTTGCGTTTGGTTTTACCCAACTCTCTGGGTTATCTAGTCTCTGGTTCTTGGTTACTCAAGAAGTGTTGGCTACAAGTTCCTTCTTGTAGAGTGGGATTTAAGTCAAATCAGACATTGTTTGGCTACTCCCATGAGTTCTCTGCCACACTGCTCTAACTAACTTTGCAGGCAGGACAGATTGTAGGTCAAAGGTTTTATGGCTGGGTTGGTATCCACACTTCTCTTTCTGTAGCCTGAATACAGAGAATCTTCCCACACCAAAGACTAGAACGTAAGGGTGAAGACTCCATATAGGCACCTACTCAACAGCCACCATTTGGGGACCAAGTATTCAAACACATGAGTCTATGAAAGACATTTCATAATCAAGCCAAACAAACACTTAATTTTGTTCAGCAATTACAAGAAGAGCTATGCCTTTACCAGGTCAGGTTTTCATTTTAAAGTCATGATAATTGGCAGGATGCTGCCATTAAAGACACACCGCAGCACCTCCAGATTCTGAGCAGCTCAATAGGTTCCCCATGACAACGCCCAGAGCACAGGGGGCAGAGGAGACAGGCAGCTCAGTAGCGTGAGGACCAACTCCTATTACTGTCTCTCCCTGAAGTATTTGCATTCAGATATTCGCTTTCATCTCAAAAGCCATTCACTTCAGCTGTCCCTGATCTGTCATTACTCATAGCGCTCTGCCACACTCTTGAATCTCCAACAATTTGCACTCAAAACACTCTGAATGTTTAAATTGGGGACAATGTCGTTCCTAAGTCTCCCAATATGCCTCACATAAGGGGCTGTTTCTATCTTCTGACAATCTTGCAGAAACATAAGTACTGCCGATATTTTGAGAGCTAAAGCTATAATCAGGACAGTCATCAAAGGTGACCTTTATCAGGAGTTACACACTGTGACCTCACCATCATGAGAATAAGGATGCTCCCATTGTCCTATTCTACAAATAGAAACGTATAGGAAAAAGAAGTTTGAGACCATCACATATGCAGATTTATATTTTCTCAGCTGGAGCTACCAGATCAGTACACTTACTAGGAAGACAAGCTAAATTAAAGTAAAAAGAAATAAATGGGTTTTTTTCTAACTCCTAAAAATATTAATAAAGTCAAGTGTTTTCTTTCTTAATTGTTCAGGAGGAAATTTCTTAACATGGATAGTAAACATTAGGGTGTCTTTACATCATTGACAGAACTTGAGCTGATACCTTTAGCGTCAACACTACTTTCGAAACCTACTTCCATGTGCTCTTCACTGGGCCCTGCATACATCCTGGAATGCTTCCATCAGTTGGGTATCAAGTATTAAACACGTGAGCTTGTGGGTTGCCCATCCAACCCGTGACAGACTCCAGTAGAATCATATTTACTGGAACAGAAGTAAAACCACATCCTGTGGGTAATCATTTTCCTGTTCTGACCACTTTTATCTACTTGCTATAAACCACATTTATCTGCTTGCTAAATCTACATCGTAGATTTTATGAAAAAGGAAGAAAATTCTTTTAAAGCCCAGGTCTCAACGGTTTGCCTCTCGAGAGTGATTTGTCCTTGATTTACAAGAGGAAAGGGTCCAACTGATATTGCCAGCTTATGACTTGGCTCCTATATATTAACCCTCCTCTTCCATATGTGTTATAAATGCTGCCTACAATTGATGGATTGTATTTTTATTTAATAAACTATTCTGTGACACATTATGGAAGATTTCGTGAAGAAAATCAAACTGTCAAAGAAAAAAGTCCATAGAATCCCTAAGTTAAGAATAGTAGAATGTGCTCAAAGTAGTTGAGGGGGATTTGAAAGAAAACAAAGCTTTTTGACATGGTTGAAGATATAATTTGTTAACAAAGACACTGAGCTAGATTTAATTTGTACATTTAATTAGACAAATTAAATAGCCTACAGAATAAATGGTGAGTGAATGTTGAAATAAACCACACTTAGTCTTAAATAACTAATAATTGGTGCAGAAAATGCAACATCCTTGACTTGCTTTTCTTACAGCCGATTTAACGTTTCAGGGAAAAATAAATCTAATAGGCCATGAGTAGAAAAATTCCTTATACCATTTTCATTATTCAAGAAAAAGAAACAGCAAGCAAATCAAATAAATACACGAAGTTTCAACATTCATGCTCTGTGTTGTGTAGGGATCATTATATGCACTGATAAATTTTATAAAGAACAGTCTATATTCTGGTCCACGCCAAAATAGTTGATTAGGTGTTGCGTTTATATAGCATGATATTTCCAAGTGACTTTAGCAGTGTTAGCGCATTTTATCCTTCTAGACTCTTGGAAGTCATTATAGTGGGGGGTCACATATCCTATCCATTCTGCAGAGATAAAGCCCATCTCTCGGGGGGCCAAATTATGCCAACAAAAATCAGAAAGTTAGTTAATTAGGGAATCTAAGTTAATAAATGTTCTTCCTGCCCTATTCCATTTACAATCTATTAAACTCCATTGCAGTCACTTGTCTTAGATGTGCATACGGTAGCATGTACATGTAAACACGCTCACATATAAATGTAGGTGTAAACAGAGTGAATTAAGGTGTGGCTCTAGGCTGGGAAGGCAACTCCGTTCAGAAGAGCTAGATTAGGACAGGGCCTGCAAGGCCAAGGGTTGAAACTACAGAGCTCAAGCACAGGCTGTTTGGTTCTTTGAGATGGAAAAAAAATCCCCAAGTGGCCTGGGATTAGCAGTGATCATCCTGCCTCTGCTTCCCAAGTGCTAAGATTACAGACGTGCACTGAAGTTCTTGGCTTGAGCACAGGGCTTTAAAAGGCTGTTTATTTAACAACAATGTTAAGGAGAGAGTAAATAGGGCCTGGTTCTTGAAAATAGGGGTGGGAAGAATGATACTAGCTTATGGCAGGAAACTGGGGACAAAGATCGGTCTCTTGGTGCCCAGGTACTCAGAGAGAGCTAGAAAGAGTGTGTCGATTCACCAGAAGGGCATTTGTTGAGTATATGCCCTGCCACCCTTCCTGAAGGTGTGGGGCTTTAAGCTCACGGTGAGAGGAAACAGGCTTGCAGTTCCGACTGACTTTTAGAGGAAGGAGTTGAGCTGCACCGACAGACACACCACTCAGCCTGATTGTTTTTGTGCTGACAAAACAAGCAAGGCAGGTTGCCATTGCTTGGAATTTATGACTATTAGGAGGGAACTGGGGCAATGGTGAAAGAAAGAATAATGTTTACTAATGACATTATCAGTCCTCTATGAAAAATCCTACCTTGAAGTATCCCGACCTAGAAAATGCTCATGTGCTGGTGGTTGCCTAGTTGCACGCTTCTCTAATTTATTAACGCAGCGAACTTTTAAAGTACTCATCTCTAAAAAGGCATTTTGAGCAAACACAAGTCTTATTCTCAATTGCTACCTATCTTTTGCATCCTATACCATTTCGTCTTTGCAACAACCTTACAATAATATTATGAATTTGCTCATGCAAACATTCAGACTGGTGGGAGAAGTTGAGGCATTTACCATAGGGAAGTGTGAAGAGGCGGTAAAATGGTGCCACAGCAGCCTTAAAGAAGGTTTAGCAATGGAATATAGGTCAGTCTGATGAAAACACAGTAAGGAGGATGCGTCCACCACCACTTATGAACATGATAATGAGATGTTTATAAAGAAGTATAGTCAAGGACCCGTGTCAAAAGGATGATGCTGGGTCCTACTACAGAGAACGCATTGACGACCCAGCCAGTAACAAGCTCCTGTTAAAGGAGATGAAAGGGGAAGAGTGGAGAGGCGCTGGGCTAGGTAATGATTAGATCTAGGATAAAAAGTTACATATTTTAACATTATAATCATGATTAACTATTCTAGAGCCTGAAAGCCTGGCACCCAGGCTCGAGGATTCAAGTGAGGCAGAGAGGAAAAGAGGGCAAGGCTCTGAAGACGGGAGATCCATCCATTCATGCAGTATAAGCTCATTGTCTATTGCCAGCCAAGAGAGGCCACCATGGTCCCAGAGGACCACATTTATCCTCGTAGTAAAAAGAGATATGACCTTGGCTATTTTTAACTCAGCGTCTCTCCATTCTGCTGGAATTCTCCCTATGAATTCATGGCTCGGCCAAGTAGTGACGAGGCTTCAGTGCTTGAATTCTGCCCTCATGTACTAAAAGGGACTGCACAGATGGGAGGGAGCCAAGGCACAAAACCACCAAGAATTCTGCAAAAGCTGTCTTTTCCAGTTAAACACAATGGTTCTCACCACCACCATTCAAACATGGCATTCCAATGTTCACACGCCTGTTCACTAGAAACCAAAGGAAAACATTTCCACTCATGTGCACCAGGAAGCTATAGGTGGAGGAAAGAATTTTAGCACAATGGAGATCTGACCTTCAAAAAAATATGTGTTAGGAGACTTCCCTGGGGGGAAAAAGGCAGCCGTTGAACCAAGCCCAGGAGGCTTTAGTTTGCTTGCCCTCTAGGTTTAATCAGGAAGACATCTTTAAGCATCTGGTCATCTGGGTCTGCATGCAAATAGGAAAAATGAAGCAGTCGTGAAAGCCACCGCCCCACCACCTCGTCTGTATAGGATACTTATTTTCTCCCCGTCGTTCTCTCTTGTCATATTGTTCCCTCAACTCTCCCCGTGGATGGCTCAGCAATACCTCAGTCCATCAAGTTCATGACAAAACCATTCATCTTTGCTTCCAAATCATCCTTTCTGTTTCCAAGCTCAGAAACTTGCAGGAATGTCTGCCAAGGCTGTAGAATCCACCAGCATCAAGTCCGTGGTTCTGACCTCATCCACACCTGCACTCTTGAGCCCCACAGATTCTGTGTCCCTCTCTGCCACAGGAAACACAATCACTACATATTTATTTGGGGAACTATTACCCCACACCCCTTCTTGCTGCCAAAACCACATGGGGAATGGGATTCTGAGGACAGTCATTTCCCTATCCCATCTCTCTTGTATGTGACTGAAAAGCGGTTGTCTTGTCTTCTGAGCCAGAAATATCCTATCAACAAAAAGATGCTTCTCCTCAGTCCCTCACTCCCAAATCCTTCCCTTCTATTCTTCTTGTTTGACCCGAGACAGACTTTCCAGACCTCCTACTGAGAAATTATCAAAGCCAGTCACTTTGTGCCTCTGCTTCAATGCCATCCTCACAGGGCTGCCACAGCCAGTCTCCTGAGGCAACATTCCTGCTCTTTCTTCTGTCTGAATCTCACTGATTCCTTCTGGCTCACAGCCCTATTTCCTTGGAAACTTAGGTTCAGCTCATGTTGGGAAGTTTGATAAGGTTAGGAAAGAAGAAATAGAAGAAGACCAAGGGTAGAAACCCTTCAAATTTACGGAAACATTTTGGCGTGTTATTTGGTACCATGTGCCAATTGTGTTTTGTGAACTGAATATAGAAAGCAATGAGGAAATTCAAGTGTGTGTGGTGTGTGGGTGTGTGTGCTTGTGTGTGTGTATTTTCAAAAACAAAGAAAGGATAGATCACAAACTAATATAGTGAGTTATACATTGGGACTCAATGTAGATGTGATCATCTAATAGCTCTCTAGAATTTTGCATCTATAGTGTGATTATATAAAATTCTTATCCTTAGAAAACATAAGCTATAAAATAAACATGCCAAAGAGTATGACTTCTACAACCTACTGTCAAATGATTCAGATAAAATAACCATGTGTGTGTGTGTGTCTGTGTCTGTGTGTGTCTGTGTATTGGGGGAGAGACGCAAACAGTTACAGAGAGAGAATAAAATAAAACCAATTTGTCACGAGTTAGAAGTTATCACTTGAAGGTAGAGTCATTTTCTTTTCCCTAATCGAACATCCATCACTTCTCAAAGCTCTGGATGAGCTAGAAGCCTTGATCCTCATTCCTAATCTCTGCTTCTGGTCGCTGATAGCTTTAAAGCCCTGAAGATTTGCTGATAATTGTGCCCTAGGGAAGACTGGTGGTGTTTGAAATCCTCCATCTTCTGCCACGGGTTTGGAGTGCTGTTGAGCAAGCAGTTCCACACAGTTCCTCTTGGGTTGAAGTACTGCTCTTGTGTTGTTACTGTGAGCATTCATTGGGTGCTGACGTGCATGTTCTTGTGAAATAGACATTTTAAATTTCTTCATCTGCGGAACTATTGAGAAACCAGTAGTAGATTAATCTCTAAGGTCCTTTCTCCCACCAAAATTCCTCTGTCTTATTGTACTTCCTTGACCTTCATAATGTAGAAATTCAATGATCCGGCCACACATTCCACAAACACTTGGGAGAGAAAAACTTTATTTGTTCATGGTGACATGAAGTTAAGCCTCTTGTCAAGCTCATACCTTTCTGCCTAACATTTCTTAGTTGAGCCTAGAATTAGAAGAAGCTTATTATAACAAGAACTCTAAAAATACTAAGCCCATGCCTGAGATGCTCACATTCTTCCAAGTAGAAGGGCATTGCTGAAATAATTGCAATGTTGCCAGACGAACGCCTTCGGTTTCCCATTTCTTGGGCCTGCTGTCTGCTCCAGGAATTCGGGGTTGCTGGCCTGCTCGGTTAGCGTGTGTGGCTGTCCTCGGTTCGGAAAGAGTCACTGCTCTCTCTCCAGAAGCCACAGTGCTGTGTGCTTTGTGTGTGACTGGACACACATTGGGAACTATTTTCTATTCTTGTTCTGCCCTGAGGAGACTTTGAAAAGGACTGAACCTAACGCAGATGGAAGCTGCCGCTGTGAGCTGACATGTGGCAGACAGGGGCTCTTGGTGGAGTTCTCAGGACTGGAGGCTTTAGATGACAGAATGTCACAGATCTCACCTCCAAACGCAGCAGGACCAGAGGGAAGGAAGCAGCTTCTGGGATAGCATCCACTACTCTCAGGGACACCAAGTCCCCGTGACATATCAAAAGCAGTTTGTTATCTTACAGGAAAAAGAGATTAAATTTGAGTCATACTTAATTCGCTCGGTACGCATGCTTTACATCCTTATCATATAGTGGGTACCGTGATCCACAAGTCAAACCTCTGCTCTCAGGAAATTAGATGGCAAGGAAAAATTCACTTCTAAAATTTACTAAAAATTTAAAGATAGCTATTAGTTTAGACACAAAATTTTACGTGATCTTTTCCAATTTAAGGAGGTGTATACATAAAACCAATCTTAAAATATATTGAAATTCCTTCTTCCTAGGCCACGCTCTTAGTATTTTCACTTATTTTATAATCTATCTTAGCTCTGTACAAAGCTTCTGTGTTCAAAATGGCACATGTTGTTGGACACAGCATATTTTTACTTTTGTCTGTGACATCATCCAATTTCAAGATTTTAAGACTCAGACAAACAGTGGGCGTCAACAACATTGTTCATCCTCCCACACAGGCATTCAAGAGAGGTATTCATCGTGGAATAGGAAAAAGTTGATGCCATTAAAACTGGCTTTTTCTAAACAATATTGTCACTGTCTAAATGCCACGGTCTGGTCAACACTGGAAAAGTTTCCATGGTTTCAAGCCTTGTAATTTTTCCACCAATCAGCAGGCTTTACCGTCTAAAATATTCTCTTTCTAAATCTTCCCAGGAAAGCTTGTCTTAGAAGGGAAAGATGCTGTTCTATTACAAGCATCACTTAACAAAACTGTGTTTTACTGGGATTGATATTGGTGTTTTCTGTGTAAGCTTTGCACATCTATACATGTGTGTATTATATAAACGCATACAGAGAAGCTGATTAGAACACTGGGTTTCTTTTTAGCCGTGGAAATAGTTATTAGTCCAAGGTTTTAGAAGGTAGGAATATTTCTCTTCAAAAGAGCAAATGGTACTGAGAATAAGGAAATGTAGTCTCTACTTTTTGTATTTCATTCTTTTATCTAAGAACTACAAGTAACCTTTGAACCATACTGCTGTTATACCTTAAAGAAAAATTGCCTAAAAACGAGTATTTAATCCATTTTTTAAAAATCTCTTTTTGAAGAAAAAGTTCAATGTTTCTGATTAGAAAGTATGGATCTTCACTGAGAAATATGATGGTCCATTTTCTTTGATAAAATCTGGAAAAATGCAATTTCAAGTGTGCTATGCATGCCCTATTGGCATCGGAAGAATGCATGCTTGTCTTCCCTTTGCTTTTCTTGACTTATTTCAGAAATTGTGATGTCTTTTCTGTTAATGTAGTTATTATTTCTAAAGCTTATAGAAAATCCAAATAAAGTGCTCTTGAAATTACTTCATAGTCAAGTTTTAAAGGCATATAAAATCCGTGCCACTTGCAGAATGAAAGATTAGCTTTGATATTTTTTAGATTTGCTTGATTTTTATGCATATGTGTCTTGCATGTATGTATATAGGTGCACCGTGTGTATGTATGATGCCCACCTAGGTCAGAAGAGGAGATGGATCTCCTGGAACTGGAGTGTGGATGGCTGTGAGCCGCCTTGAGGGTCTGGAAATTGAAGCTGGGTCCTCTACAAGAGCAAGTGCTCTTAACAGCTGAGCCATCTCTCCAACCCCAAGACTAAAGTTTTATTTTCTACAAGAGCTAAGGACAATGTTTCACTGATTTTTACACACACAAACACACACATGCACACACACACACTAATATATGTGTGTGTGTGTGTTATACCCTTTTTCTTTTTAGTATTATTTGGAATATCAAAATGTTATCACTCACACACAAAAGGGCATACAACTTTCTGACTCGAACTCTGTTCTAGTTAGGTCATTCGCAATTGTTGTGATAAAACGCCATGACTAAAATCAATTTGAGGAGTAGATGGTTTACTGGCTTAAACATCCATCATAGTCCATCATGAATGGAAGTCGGAGCAAGAACTCAGGCAGGAATACAGAGGCAGGAGCAGAAACAGAACAAGTCCTGAGCTCTGCTTCCTAGCTCAGTTTTCATGCCTGCTCAGTCGGCTTCCTTACTAACCATCTGCCTGGGGATGGCGCCACCCACAGTGGGCTGGGCCCTCCCGTGCTAACCATCCATCATGAAAATGCCCCACAGGCTTGCCTACTTACCTGCCTAATGGAGGCATTCTCTTAGTTAGTTTGCTCTGCCCAAATGACTTTAGCTCTTGTCAACTTCACAAGAAAAAGAAAAGAAAAAAAAAAAGACAGACTCTTTTTTTTGCTTTTATTTCTTTTAGGTTGCTAAGGAAATATGGCCAATAATAACCAATCAGGATCTCATGAAATTAAAAAGCTTTTGTCCAGCAAAGGAAACAACCAATCAAAAGTGGGCCATGGTTCTGAATGGAGAGTTCTCAAAAGGAGAAGTACTAATAGCTGGTAAACAAGTTCAAAGTGTTCACCACCAGTGGCTAGTCAACAGGCAAACGCAAATTAAAACTACCCTGAGGATCCATCTGTGCCACACAGAAATCTCTCTAGATGCTTAGATGCAAGATTCCATCTTTCCCCGGACTGCGTGGCTGTCACGAAGAAATGAAACAACAACAAATGATGCCCTGTTGGTGGGGATGGGGACTGGTGCAAACACTGTGGGTATCACTGTGGAGTTCCTACAGATGAGCCACATCATCACCTAGCTACACACTCCAGGGTGGTACCCAAGGGCTCTACATGATACCCCAGAGATACAAGCACATCCATGGTCATCGCTGCTGATGGTGAGAAATGGAAAGTGCCTAGATGCTCCTCAACCGAGGAGTAGACGGTGGACGTGTGTATACAATAGGGCTTTATTTAATTATAGATAAAAATGAAATTATGAAGTTTACAAGCAAATATATGGAGCTGAAAAAATTAAACCAGTAAGACAAACACTGTGCCTTTAGCTTTGGCTCTTTAGCCTGCTGTGTTTAAACTGGAGAACGGTAAGTCAGGAACTAGAAAAAGGCCATTGTGTGGGGAAAATCTCGAGGGCGGGATGGTAAAACAGGCACTAGGAAAGCAGGAAAGGGTGTGGATATATGGTTTGCATGCTGTTTGGCTCTGTGCTCTTTGTTCAGTAGGAGAGTATTTTCAGTTCCTGCCAGTATCTTAGGAAAATTTTATTCTTCCCCCAATCTTTTGAAAAAATACTAAAGGAAAAAAAAAAAAAAAGAAAAAAGTAGGGAGATTTCCAAGAAGGGATGAGACAGCTCCTCCCCTCACCCTGCTTTGAGGATGTGTGATCTCTACTCCTCTTGCTGTTGGGACAAACTGGGGATAAAACAAAGGGATTTCATTTTTATAGTTAAGGTAGGTCAGAAGTCTGACCAGGGTCACCGAGGGATAAAATGAAGAGACAGCACAGATGCATTCCTTTCTGGAAGTTTTAAAAACGTATCCGTTTCCTGGCTATTCCAAGCTTCTCAAAGCCACCCACATTCCTTGGCCCCTGGTTCCTTTACTCCACCTTCCAAGCTTTTGCTCCCAAGGCTATTTCACTGAGGTTGCTTCTCACTACAGCGGGGAAAAATCCCCTGATTTACGCTCCTGTGTGATTAGATTCTACTCATGAAGAATCTTACACACCTCCCAGGCCCCTTTGGTCATGTAAGGTGACTTATCTTCACAGGGTGTTGGATTCGAATGTGAGAGTCTTCGGGAGGGCAATATTCTGTTTACATAACTGACATCTTGTGGCTTAAGTATTACTGTTCTGTTCGCTTTGAAACAAGAATGATTTGCACAGAAATTCTTTTAAAAGCGTCCAGTCAAGGGCAAGGTTTTAAGGAAAGAAATTCGTCAGGTTTTTTGTTGTTGTTGTTGTTGTTGTTGCACAGTTGGGAAAGCGGCCACTGAAGAGGCTGCTTTCCGTGCACGGTTCTCTCTAGAAGCTCATCCCTCTTTATTTAATATGCAGAGGCCTGCGTGATTCAAAGTGGCGCCATGTGCTCTTCAGTGTTACTCCCAAGAGTCTTCTCTTGCTGTTATTATATTGGTTGGTATTGTTTTTCAAGCAAATTTCAGAAGTAATTGTACTAGGAACTAAAAGTCACTACTTAGGTTTACATTAAACCCTTCGTTTAATACTTAAACCTTTCATTTTCAGGCCAGCTTGTTACAACCACAGGGGTTCCACATTGTGTGTAAAATACTATTCCGGGGGTTTCTGTCAGGATTTGTGGAGTGCTGTTGACCTCGAATGAGGTATTCTTCTTTTATTCATTTATTGAGAATAGATTTTTTTTTCATACAGTATATCCTGATTGCAATTTCTGCGTAGATTTCTTAACTAATGCAGATTGACCTCATTAATGATGTTATAATCATAGTTATGCTGGCCTGCCCTGTCACCTGGGTACGCTGTCCCTTTAAGGGACAAGCTCTGCCCACTCCCAGTCTCCCCCTTCCCACCAAGGCAAGCTGGTCTCCATTCTCTCTCTCTCTCTCTCTCTCTCTCTCTCTCTCTCTCTCTCTCTCTCTCTCCCCCCCCCCCTCTCCCTATCCTCCTATACCCTTCCACTAAATAAACTCTCTATACCCCACACCTGAGCTCTCTTAGCATGGCCATGGCATACCTGTCTGTCTCCTCCCTGCCGTGGGACCCGCCAGGGTCACTGGCACCATGAACCATCACAAATGACACTGAATCTCTTTCAACAAAGACCTGAAATGAACAAAAGTGAGATGCAGTTCTATAGCAGACAGGCACGTCCTGGTTATAAAGGAACCTGCCTACGGCAGTGGTCCTCAACCTTCCTAATGCTGCGACCCTTTAATACCATTCCTCATGTTGTGGTGACCCCCAACCATGAAATGACTTTTGTTGCTACTCCGTAACTGTAATTTTGCTGCTGTTATGCACCATAATGTAAATATCTGTGTTTTCTCATGGTCTTAGGTGACCCCTGTGATGGGGTTGTTAGACCCCCCAAAGGGGTTGCAACCCACAGGGTGAGAACCACTGGCCCACAGACGCCATCTGCCACACTGGCCTTTGAATGGAGCTGTGGTGTGGCTGCAGCCATCTACAATACACCAGCTCATTCTACACTTACAGAAGGTCCCGCTTCCGTAACTGTGAAGAGCCCATTCCTTCTAAAATACTAATTTTGTATGAACAAAAAAACATAAAGAAAGAATATTTGCCAGATGGTGGTAGCATATGTATTTAATCCAGCACTTGGGAGGCAGAGGTAGGCGGATCTCTGTGAGTTTGAGGCCTGCCTGGTCTACAAAGTGGGCTTCAGGGCAGTTAGGGCTACACACAGAGAACGCTTCTCTTGAAAAGCCAAAAGAAATTTATAAGTGTAACATTATTTAAACTTAATTATAAAGGCATGAAGGCCGGAAGGGGGGATTACTTGGGGGAGGAAGGATGGAGGGAAACAAGGAAAGGAAGTGAAGGATGAGTACTAACAAAGTAACGCTATCCATGTAGGAAAATTAAAGTGCGTAATGACACCCACTGTTTCTCATGCTAGTTTAAAAACCAGTGCTAAGTGAATATAACAATAATCTCTATTCCTGTCTTCATCTCTGTCTCTCTGTCTGTCTTTCTGTCTCTTTCTCTCTCTAGGTGTGAGGTGTGTGTGTGTGTGTGTGTGTGTGTGTGTGTGTAAGAGAGAGAGAGAGAGACCCCAACCTATGGACTCTGGTTTTCTAGTTTTCTGGAGAGGTCTTATTAATGTCAGCACAAATAGCTCCTTTGATATATGAGGCACCTATTAACGTTGTCCTTGCTTTTTTTAAACCAGTGTTTTTAATTGATAAATCAATTGCATCCATTCACAGAGTGAATGTGATGATTTGATATATTGTAGAAAGCAGAATGACTAACCCGTGATAATTAACAAATCCATTATCTCACTCATCATTTCGTTTATGTGCGGAGACACCTGAGAGTGACCCCCCTGGTGACGCGGACGCGCTATTACTGACTCCAGTCACCTTGCTGAGCATTAGATCACAATTTTCCCTTCCTTCCAATGGTCCTCATTTTATAAATGTAAGACATGAAGCAAGTGACTTGGTCAGTGTTCCATAGAGAGGATGAGTGAAAAGAAGACGGAAGGCAGAGAGAGACGTGAGACTCGGGTTTGACGTTCTTGATTATGACTTTTCCTGGGGGAGGCGTGCGTAAGTGTCTAGTCACACCAGGTAGAGTGCCAGTGACAGAGCAAAGAAACAACTCTTGTCCAAGTATAGCTTAGTGAACCAATGAGATCATTCGGGAGATTTGTGGGCGCGTGAGCAAAGGGGTTCCCTTCAGGAGCGTGGATGGCTCAAAGCAGCTGTGGTACCGAAACTATTTGCTTCAACTTAAGGACATGGTTAGCTGACCCTCTGAGTTCATCTCTATCGGGAGAAGTGTCTTGGTCCATTGTCTAAGTAAAAGAAAGGGACAGAAGTTTCCTACCTGCCACAGTATCCTAGGTTACCATGGCAAAGTACCATGGACTGGGTGCTTTAAAACCTGAATGAATTCTCTAGTGGCTCAATGGGCTACCTCCAATTCACTACACAGCCAGAAGGAGATCCTTGAAGTTCTGACTCCTCTAGCCTCCATCCTCTGAGGGCTAAGATTATACACACTGACCACCATAACTGGTTTCTGTGGTACTGGACATCAAAGCCAGGATACTGTTCAGACTTGGCCAGCATCCTACCAACCAAGCTCCATCTGCAGCCCCTCCCAGAAGAGCACTATCACATGGGATTATGGTCTGCCCTGAGGAACTCGTCTTTCGCCCATTGGACCCACCCAGACCCTGTTTCCAGAGAGGGTCACTTTTGTGCCCTAAAAGTTTGTATTTTAAACTATCTTTAAGAGGAAACAACATTATCTCTTTGGTGAAGCCAGTGTCGTATAACTTTAACCTCTCACCTGTCATAGAGTTTGTGCTGACGTCCTCTGCAACCTGAGTGGCCTGTAGACCTTGGAGTTCTGTGCTCTGGTTTCACACAGGAAGTCATCCCCTTGAGAGCTAAAGCCCTGATACAAACCAGAGGAAGTTTCTGGTCAAGCATTGCCCATGGGAATGACAAAAGGGGACCCCTTTCTCCTTTGCTTCCATTTTCATATCATGAACCACCACATAAAGCTTGTAATCCCTTTTCCTCTTGATTTACCTGGTGACGCCCTGGTTCCACACAGCTGATTGATCGGCTCCTTCCTTAGTCAGCAAATGAGGTCACCAAAATGTAGTATATATGGAACTAAAAGAGGTAAACCAATCCACCCTTCCTCATCCACCAAAAGAGGACACTAACACCAACTGAGCTCAGTTTTTATCTTGTTAAACCCATTAGAGACAGGGCCAGATAACCCTAAGTATCGGTTGGACTTCATGTAGCCATATTTCTCAATCTAATATGATATTTATATAACTCACAAAAATACACAGGGGACATTTTATTTTGATTTGCATTTACTGTTCCTAATTATAACCAGTACAGAAGAGAAAGCTCACAGTTTTATCCCCAACAAAGGAACCCTCCCTCTCTTATAACTCAGAGGAATCTGGTACTGATTATGACCTAGGAAACCTTTGTTCTTTGCCCTATCTAGTAAATAAACTCATGAGAGGAAGTCCACGCATCTTCCTTGGTCTGGTTAACCAGCTGCTTAACCACCTCAATTCTGCTTCCTCGAGACAGCCCTCCTCCCTCTCGGCATTTCAATTGCCCACAAAACCACTGAAGGCTTTGCTTGGGCAGCTGTCAATGCCTAGCCCTGAATATTGAACAGACAGTTACACATAGAGCAATCATCGTCTTAATCAAATAATGTTTCATGTCCTTGAAACTTGGCAATAAAATTCAGATAGACTCTTTCAGAAGCTATGCCTTCTCCCTGCAATGCTCATGACCTATTTCTGACTTTCATTTTCTGTACCGTCTGAGACTTCAAGCACCACCACGGCTTGATAATTGCAGGAATGCATTTTTATGAGGAATGTGATTAATTTGTCTCCATCCTCTTTTTTAATAAAATCAATGGGGAAACATTTTTAGAGCAGGGATCTCTGCGTCACTTACTGCATTAAGCTGAGTATCCAGCGCCAGTGAAGAGGAAGGTGAATAAACCATCCAGGGGAAGGAAAGTATAGCTCCATTAATGAGAAAGCAATCCAATCAATCCTGTTCTAATTGAGTTATGAAGCCAAACAGTCCTTAAGGACGTTGAAAAGCATGAATTTTGATAAAAAGGATTAGATGACTAATACTGAACAATAGAATCAATCTTTATAAAGTAACTTGGCTCTCCCAACTCATATTTTTGGAGAAGCATTATTTTCCAGAAATAGGTAAGTAGTAGTTTCATTTTCACTTTACTTAAACTTCCTGGAGACACAATATAATATAGCATTCAAATCTGGACTCTAAAATTAGGCTTCCTGTAATCAAAGACAGGCATTGGGACTGAGTAGCCATTTGTCCTTGGGTGGCTGAACCTTTGTAAGGCTTCCTCAATTTTCTTGTCTATAAAACAGAAGCATGATGTAGCCCCTTCCTCCCATTGTGTTGGTGCAGATGCAGCAGGATGGTGCTTGCGAAACCTCAGACAGTGCATGCACATCTTGCCTCAGTCGCTTGACCTCTATGAGGAGGGAAAGCCATATATAGTCACTCTTACATATGGAAGAGGAAGTCTTATTCATTGGCTACCCACACTTCCTTATTTTTTAGCAGCAGGCAGAGGCAGCCAGCTTATCGATCTTCCTGAAACAAACTGCATATCATGACAGTTTGGTGACAAAAAGTATATACTCATGAGGTTCACTACCATGAAACTGTGAGAAAAACAAGATGTTGTTTTGTTCTGCAGTGATGTATGCCACTAAACTATATGGTGACTACTTTCACTTTGGCCAGCATTCAGAAATTTTACAAGACCTAATACAGAGAGGGGAGAGATGAAATTTTGTGTTCCTCCAGGAAGCAAATAAGTAATTTATAAACTTCTTTCCTATCCACAAACATTGCATATGTTTTTCATGAGTTTTAATGGTAAAAAGTCTTCTAATTCCCATGATATCCTTTTGCAAGAGCCAATTATTTGCAGCATGATGAGAAACCTGGGCTCTGTTCTTGGCAGACGACCTTGGCACTGGCAACCGCGGAAGCAGATGCTGTCTGCACAGCTATCCAAAAGGAGTAAGGAGCACTCCAAGGTCAGAGCTAGCTGAAAAACACCCCAGGAGGAAAAGCACAGAAAGTGAGGGATAGACCTGAGTGGTGGGAACCAGAGCTTTCGTGGTTGCGCTTCCGGCAATGCAGCGGTGTCGTGCACCAGAGGAAGAAAGCAGCAAGCTTCCAGAATCTTCCACCATAAGATCTCCATCGCAAATTGCCAATCTTGCCCAGCCGCTTGGTAATTAAGGTCCTCAAACTTCATTCCAGCCTGTGAAACGTAACAGGTCTTCCTACTTTTCATTAAGAGCATATAATTTTTACATGATCCTTTAGTCCAACTCTAACCTGAAAACGAAATGATTAACCCTGACACTAAAGAAGCAGTAAAAGTCCATCCAATGCCAAAGGGCAGGAGGTCAAAGTGACCCCTGTGGTCCTAGCAAAGAGATCTCTGAAAGGGAGAGTACAGCTTATTCCATGTCTGCAAAGAGCGTGAGGAAATGCCACACGAACGCTTCCGTCATCCCCTCTTGCCCCCCGTCTTATGGTAGAGGTTAATCTTCAGAAAGGAAGAATGACATAAAGATTACCCACCATCAAAACTAAAATTGATCAAATAATTGATTTGCTCTAATTAAGACCAATTCTGCAGCAAAATGAGAAACTGTGATGGTTTATAAAATTAATAAGTAAATGCTTCTGACCCTTTTGGGCGTGACTAGGCAGTAGCTTCAGCTCTTAGCAATTCTGCTTATGCCCATGTCCCATTGACTAGAAAACACTCAGACTAAGGGCTAGGGGTATATCTCAGTGGCTGAGCGCTAGTCCCCAGCTCAGTCCCTTGCATTAAACGGAAAGAAATGCACCCCTCTCAGCCACAACCAATTCCCGTGTTTTAAACCAGCTTTAGCTTCTACCACTGATCAAAACACCTGAGAGCTGCCATCTAAGAAAAGAAGACTTCTTTAATGTGCAGTTTCAGAGAGTTCAGCCCAGTGAACTGTATGCTTGGGTAGAACATCATGGCAGAAGGAGCTTATATATGGCAGAGAAGAGCTATTGATTTCATAATCAAGCTGGAGTGAGATAGGAAGCTTCTAGGGGTGACATAGCCTCCATGGTCCTTCCTCCAGTTGATCTAAAGGTCCCAGCACCTCTGAAATAGTGACACCAGCTAAGGACCAATCGTTCTCATAATGAGCCTATAAAAAGCATTCCATAATCAAACCACAGTAAAACATAGTCTCCTCTCCGTGCTTGGCAGTGGAGAGAACACCCTACAGAGAGACTACGGGAATGTATCCAGTAAGCAGAGGAGGCATGGTTTTTAACCGCCTGCTAATAAAGTTCGGGCAGACAAGTTTCTTGAAATGGAGTCAAGGGTTCCGGGAGGCAGCTGTTATCATTGGCCTCCAGTCGATAAGAGAGTCTAGTTTTCACAGCTGGACCAAATGTTCTTAAGTTTGGAGGCTGCTTCCCAGCACAAGGGCCAAGGGGAAACAGGAAGATGATGTTATTGCATCCCTTCTTTCTGTAATTGAGAGGAATGGCTTTTCCCCCAGAATCAGACTGCAGTTTAGAAAAATTACAAGTTTTCTATTTTATATGAAATATAAAATATATTTTATATAAATATTTTATTTTTCAATGTTTATATTTATGCAGGGAACTATAAATATTTATAATGATAAAATCTATATCATAGTGATGGGTAGATATAGCTTCTCACCTTTCTCTCCTCCCTTCCCACTCTGTGTGTGTGTGTCTCTGTGTGCGTGTGTGTCTGCGTGTGTCTGTGTGTGTGTCTGCATGTAAGTGTGTGTGTCTGTTTTCTGTGTGTGTGTGCATGTGTGTGTCTGCGTGTGTGTATCTGCATGTATGTGTGTGTCTGCATGTGTCTGTGTGTGTCTGCATGTGCACGCATGTGTGTGTCTGCATGTGGATGTGTGTGTGTGTGTGCGTTTCCTGGACTCCCAGGTACTAAAATATCTTCTGCTTACACCTATCTTGTACTTCCTTTCAACTCCTTGAAGTATCTCAGACATAAAATACCCAAAACAAGCTTCCTTCCCTCACCTCCACCCTCGCCACCATGCCATTACCCATCCGGTTCTTGTTTCTCATCAAGTTTCCTATCTTCTTTACACCAGCATGCACTCAGTTAGTGCCATCTCCAAAACGTGCTCAGAGTCTGACCATTTCTCTTTTACACCACTGATCTTACTGTGGTCCCACCGGGCTCAGCTGGGCCACTTAAAAAGGCATCCTCAATAGCTCTACGCTTACCCCCTTGGTTCTCAGATTGGATTCTCCCCCACATAAAGGCCACTAACGAAGGGTCAGTTAGCTAGTTCTCAGCCACGGCCCCCTTCTAAAAGAGAAGTTGTCCACAGTTACACTTGCCATGCTTTGGATGTGACTGTCCCCCAGAGTGTATGTATGAAGATCCGGTCCCAAGCACGGTTCTGCTGAAAATGCTGGTGAACTCTCCAGGAAGGGAGCCTTTGTGAGAGGTCTTTGGGTCCCTGGACGTGTGCCCTTAATGGGGACTGTGGAATCTCTGTGTACTTCTCCAAGGTCGTGTAAAAAATGGTCTCCTTGCTTCCCTTGAAAAGGCAGGGACTCCCCTTTCCCAATAGAAGCGATATTCTCTCCTTGGTGCTGCTTCCTCTCCCTGGATTACCTCAACCAAAGTTCAGTAATAAGGTCCCGGGCAACACCTGTGTTGTCATAACGACTGCTGTTTTTCTAAGGATCTCAGACGACCCTCTACTAAAGTCAAGGAAATTGCTCTCTGCCTGGAAATACCCTTGCTCACGCTCCGGCATTGCTGAAATTCCATCCAGGAGAGCGTGCCGCCACTGACTAGAATTCCGCCGAGACGCAAGGTCCAAACCAAAGTCAAGAATGAAAATATGTTTTCATCCAAATCAGAGGACAATTGCATACTTCCGAACATTTTAAAGTTCAGATTTTCTTGTTTGCATAGTAAAAACAATGTACCTTTTCAAGAAGATGCTAAAAATTAATTTGAATATTGTTTGGAATATGTAGAGCATACAGGCAAGTGTGTGCTAATGAAGAAAACAATCTGTAGACTCTAGGAATTAAAAATTAGTTAATAAATAAAATACTTAAGTGTTTGCTGAAGCTATGTGTACACTTGTCATCTTGACAAGTCAGAACGGGACACCAGGCATTTCTGGACCTGAAGAGACTGGCTGGGGGAATGCCATGGGCTCCTTGGAGGACTCAGGATTGTAAGAGAGGCCTGCCTGACCAGGGGAAACTGATGCAGTTGCTTCTCAAAGACAGCACCGAGGCCCATTCTCTAAGCCGAGCCTGTTCACTGACGATTTTAATGAATTATTCTCTTTAATCCTCACTGCATCCGTATCAGCTACATTTGCTGACTCATTCCCACCTTATACACAGAAAGCGTGGGGCTCAGAAGCTTGGCGATTTGTCCAAGGACACAAAGCAAAGAGTGACCTGGCTGGCCCTCAAACCGAGAGTCTGCAGACGGGGTCAGGTACTTGTCTTTGCACTCTGCTGTTTCTTGGCCGGTACTGAAAACAATTAAATTAGCAACTAAAATGCTGCTTTCCGATCACTTCCTATGGGAACAGAAGAACTACCTACTTCCCTGTCACCCTTGGAAGACTAGGACACCAGCAATGAGTTCATTGACTCTGGAGAACAGTTTCCTTTCCTGGGTGTCTTTTCTTTCCTTATAAAATGTGTCAATGCCAGCATACACAAATGTTATGAAAACGGAGTGGAGATGCAGACAGGAAATAACCTAGCAGGAAAGCCCACTGGCCCTGGCCCCCCAGCACTGACCTCACCTTTTCCTGCCATCTGAAGCGGGGGCTGACTGCTGTTTCTCTCAGACTGGTCTCCTGCCTGTTTGTCAGGAATTGTGGAAATCCTTCTCTTCTAGCAGGCTGCTAGGAGCGTTAAGACAGAAAATCCTTACACTAGAAAATGTTTGGTAAATGTGAGCCTTGACTTTTATTACAAAAACCCATCTGGCAACCACAGACGCTGGCTGTTAGCGTTCTGAGTACATAGAAGATAGCCGTCTGAAAGGACGGCAAAATAAAAATGCCACCTCAAATAAACAGGTCACACCAAAATTAAAATCACACCGAGCGAAGTGATCTTTGTAACGCATAAAATAAAATAGCACACGTGAAAGTAAACTCTCACCAACTAAACTGTAAACCCAAATTTAGTGATTAGCTCCATAAGGAAACACACAGAAGTTAGATAACAAGGGTGGAGTTCAAATAAGATGAGCTATGACAGTAAGCTTCGTAGTTCACTAGTAGAACAGTAAAAGCCAAGAACACAGAATGAATTTATGTGTGGTCAGAGGGGAAAGCAGTTGCCAACTGAATGGTATCAGCCTGTCATGAAAAATTAAAATTTAAGTCAAGAATTCTAAAAATTATGTTTATATTTCTTAGTGTGTGTGCGTGTGTGTGTGTGTGTGTGTTGCATGCAAATGAGCGCAGAAATCTAATGTCATCATTGGGTGTCTTTCCTTCATTACTCTTCAACTTATTTTTTGAGCCAGGCTCTCTCCCTAAGTATGAAGCTCATTGACTTATCTGGATTGGGTAGCCAATGAGTTTCAGGGACTGCTGGGGTTACCCTACCCCTCTTTCTGGCCCTAAGTTTCAGGTGACAGACTTACACTGCTATGCCTACATGTTGTGGGTTCTCAGTATCCAAACTCAGGTCCTTGTGTTTACGACACAGGCTCTTGAGGGACTTTGCAATCTCTCCAGCCTTGATTGTCAAGGTTGCTACTGACAGATCTGCCTAGGACTTCCTCAGATTCAGAGATCCGTCACTTACCAGTTCTTGCACTGTTCAGCAAAGCTAGTACCAGACAGAGAATTCTTCTAACGCAAACAACTTTGCAGGCCATATTTGATTTCATCAGAAGTCCATAAAAGCAGAAAAAAAAATATTGTTCCACATATAATTGATTCTTGACTGCTTTAATAAAATAAATTGAAAAAATTGGACAGCAACATCTCTTAATGCCGAGTGACAGCTTGGGGACTGAGGATCTTTGATGTGATTTATGTTATCAACAGAGAGTCCCAAGATCAAAGCGCTTTATGAAGAAGCAGACTGGCTTCAGGCGAGGTACGCATGCTCCGCAAGGCCAAGCTTTGTTTAGTGGGCTTCATGCATGGCATGGGGTAGCCGAACAACCCTCCCAAGAGCAACCTGAGAAGAGTCGGGTCTCTCAAACACCTCCTGTGCTCGCCAGCATACCTGACAGTTGCCAGCCTAAGGAGTGGGTCTCTGGCCTGTTTTGTCTGGCTCTGTTGCCCTTGCCTAGGTTAGTTCTCTGGAATATGTGCTCATTTTCATATACCATAGAGTGTCCACATTGTGTTTGTGCCGAACTTTTTATCTAAACTGAGGTCTGTGTTACGCTGTTTGTTTCTCTAGTTGGGAATATGTGACTTTTGTCGACTGTAGGAATGAAGACACAGTTGCTCCTCCCACACTGGCCACCTCTCCCTTTCTGCTCTGTCTTGGTAGATCTCCTAGTAGATACATACAGGTCTTCCCCAGCCTTCCTTCCGATAAAGCTTATCTTCTGGCACTCTTTGAGAACCGTTCCTCGTTCAGACGGCCAGCCATTCTCTGAGCCCTGTGCTCTTAACTACGCTTACGTAACTGTTATTTTAAGAACTCAGTTTTGAAAGACAGTATTCCATTTTGTCTTTTTTCTCTCATGGTCTCTTGTTCTAAATCATATAAACATCCTTCAACAAGGAAAGTTCTCCAACTTTCTTCTAGTATTTGGAGGACTGCGCACATTGTCTGGGTTGTCCCCCTGCACCACATATTGGATCAGTAGATTGGTTCTTTTGTCTATAAATTCTGGCGCATGGCAAATGATCTCTTTCCATTTGAATTTAACTTATTTTAGGGAGCCTTATTTTTCACTAGTGTCTTCACACAGATGGCTACTGAAGGTGACCCTCCTGAAATATGGGGTATCATTTTTTCACACCCAGGGGTGCTTGAGAACCGGCTTTTATATTACTCCCTTATCTGGTGATTCTACGCTTGCCGCATACAGAAAATTTGAACTCCCAACCAAAATGGCATATCGGTAGAGGGTTTTATTGATCTGAAATATTCTCCCCCTGGCAACAGATGAAGAACTGAGCTTCCTTGTCAAGCACTGGGTCAAAGGGCAGATAGTTACTGCCCACCTGTCATGGAAGCTTCACAATTCTCTCATCCATGCTTTATTGGAAGTTTTTTTTTCTCCATAAAGAAACTTTGCTTTCTAAAGTTCATGTGCAGATATTGAAATATTCAAGCCTGGGGCTGTTTTCACTCCCTTCCACCTCTGCTCAGGGCTCTTCCGTGCTTACTGACCTAAGCTCTAATCCATTTTTGAAAAAGTAAAATGTTATTGTAGTGTCCAGGCCTTTCTTTGCTATGTTCTCAGTGTTAACTTTTAATGCCAGCTTATACTTTATCAACCAGCTCCGGCACAGTGGGAGGGTTTGGCACCTATTTGGCACATCACTTAATGGATCTGAAACTCTGTGGGTGATTTCTTCTATTTATGTGGATTTAAAATTCCACGTGCATATTAACAGCTCCTCAATTATATATACACCAAGATCAGTGTGGCTGTCAACGGGGTGGCTCCTTGGCCATCTAGAGGGCATTTGGTCATGCCCATGGGAATTTCTGTTTGTCATAACAGGAGAAGCCACTCCTGGCTCATTGTGAGTAGAAGCCAAAGAGCTGCTAAACAACCTATGAGACCCACAGCAGACGTTTGTCACCCATCAAATGCCATCAGTAAGAGCCTGGTGGCCTTTGTGTACTTTATACCACTCCTCTAGTTTCTAGATTCCCCCCCCATTCCTGCTTGAATTCATATCTACATGTATTAAGCTAAATATTGGTTAAGGTTTTATTCACCAGATTATTCTTCGTTCATCTATCCCATCCTGCCGAGTGGCAAGCACCATTGAAACTGACTGCCCAGCTCAGAAATGTGGTGACCATTCTTAAAATCTTATTAGCCTTGTTCTGCTGATCAGACTTGTTAAGTATGAGCTCATCTTTCACCTCTTATCCTCCGAGCTTACCTACCTTGTTCCCTCAAACGCTTCCTGGCTGCCTCTCCCAGCCTTGCCAATCCTGGGTTCATTTTCCGTATCATCTGTATGATTGTCTCTATGGAAAGCTACCAAAGCTCGGTTTCCTCAGCAGGGTGTTCATGACCTTAGCCCCCCACCCCCACCCCGAGCTCTTGAACCCTCACACGTTTCATATGTTCTTATATCCAGGGCCACATGTCCTTAGAATGGTCTAATCATTTCTGAGTCTCTTTCCTAGAACTCAGGACTTTTGGGGTTGTCTTATCATTAGTGTTTTTATAGCTTAAGTATTTTGCTATTCTGAGCTGGAAACCAGGTATGTCAAGGCTTTTTATGGAATGAGATTGAAAAATTAGCAAATATAAATCAATTACTGTTCAAGGAAGACAATGGATAAACCGAATTTACAGAACTCTGTGTTGTAACAATTAACTTTTTGTAAAATGATTTCTCAACTATTCCTTTGAAAAAGAGAAGCTCTCTCTCACTTCTGTTAAGGCAGAGGTCTGGACTTTATAAAAAAGAATATAATCTTCAGAAAATGTATTTTATCCAACAAAATAAAGCTGTACTGAGGTCATGAATTTTACTCTATTCTGCCTATCACAAAGTAAACTCAGCTGCGTTTGATGCTGTGTCCTGCTAATACCAGGATGCTGTATGGAGAACCCCATATTCTTAAAATCTGTGCTATATATATATTGATAATTCAACTTCCTCCAATCCTCAGTAAAAAGGCTCTAAAACTTAAACCAACTGAACAGACTTTGAGTTGTTGAATATATATTGTGCTGTCATAGTTAAGGCTGCCATTGCTCTGATTGCAGATCACGAGGCTATCACTCCAAAAATATTTCAATAAAAATAATAATATCAAGTCTTGAAAAGTATCAGTCCTTAGTCTTGAAAATAAACTGACTTCTTGCACTCTAAGAAAAGACTTCTCAGTAGAGAGCAGGTTCTCTGAGTGTAAATCTGCCCTGGGTTCATGCCTACCTCTTGCTTTAAAGCACACTAACTGGCCAGTCAGTCAACCAGGGCTGCATTGGCCGTTATGTCTACTTGCAAATTAGCAAATCCAGCTTTTAACCTAACAACACAAAGGAAAATGAAGTGGAAATGCTGTGATTTTAAGGGCGCTTTGGCCTCTTTTGTTCTGTGAACTTTGACAGCTTTCACACCATAGCAGCCCCACAGTCCTTTGTCCGAAGTCACATCAAATGTAAAGAATGGCTTTACGTTGTCATTTCCATACCAGAGCAATTCAAAGGAATCAAGGAAAATGCTCATCAAGGCTTGGGACAGAAAGAAGCATTTGTTTAATGGGTGCCCTCATTTTGTGCAGCTCAGCATCATGACAGTTGGATTGGGCTTGCACATACAAGTCTTTGTCTCTGTGAATCAAGAAGCCCAAACCCACGCTAAGCACTTATCCTGTTCAGTATCAGCAACTGGTAGGAGGGGACATCGAAGATCATCACCTCACAAACCTGGCTGATGTCAGACAGGCAAGAGATATCAGGAAAGTCACGGTGACTCCCCCAGGTGTCAATCAGTTTTACAAGTGGCTGTGGTAACTGCAAAATATCTCATTGCAGGCACCAATACAGATTCTCTCAGGGAAGCCATGGAGGCAAGGTTGAAAGAGCTCAGGGTGAAGCAAGGAAAGTCTTGTGACCTATTTTCACAAACATAAGTGTGTCAGCTTTGCAACTAAGTTTCCCGCTGTGTGCCCCTTTGTTCCTTGTATTCATTTTAATGACATCCAACATTTGTGTAAAGAACCGTTAAAAATTTGGAAGCACAAACAGGCAAAAGCCAGACACAGTGGTATACACATGTTAATTCCAACACTCAGGAGACTAAGGCAAAAGGGTCCTAGGAGACTGATCAGAGCCAACACACCCTAAATACTGAGGTCGTATCTCAGCAACACACACACGCCCGTGCTCGCACACAAGATATCTGTGAAAATGATGAAGCCAAGACTGTGATTTCCCTCCGAGGTAGAAGCAACATTGCATATCCGCTTGAGAGCACTAACCTAGAAGAAACACGGCCCATGTATAAAGGGAAGTAGATGCCCGGGAGTGGCAGAATGTCAAAGGGCACACCTCTGTGGCCCAGCAGAGAAGAGAGCAGATTTAGTAAAAAAAAAAAAAAAAAAAGAGAGAGAGAGAGAGAGAGAGAGACAGACAGAGAGAGAGAGACAGAGAGACAGAGAGAGAGAGAGACAGAGAGAGGTAGAAGCTAGAATTTGTACAAAGATGAAGTGTCCAGACAGTGCAGAGAAATTACCTCAATAAGCAGAAATTGCACTGAGGAGGATTCTAGAGAGAAGAAATGATGAAATAAAGGTAGCAATTCTGCAGTGCACTTAGGCACAAAATATAAGGGTTTCTGGCAGCAGGGAAAGTTCTGGGGCAGGGTTGAGCTCACAGAGGACAGCTCTTGAACTTGACTGTCCCCCATTCGTCATCTTCTTCACAAACACCATCCATTTCATTCAGAGGAGAGCATCTTGCCAAGTATGCTCTTTAAATATTGATTTTTTTTTTTTAGAACATTTCCTTGATTTGAAAGTTCCCTACCAAGCCTGGCAGCAATCCAAACGCCTGCTTTCTGTAGTTGTTGTGGTAATTTATAGGGAGCTCTCCCTCCCAAAGACCAAGTAGAAGAAGACCAGATGGTGGGAGATTGCAAAGCTCACCACTGCAGACAGGAAGGTGCCCATCAAGAGGCTGGGGGGAGCGGCCACGAGCATTTGACCCAAGAGATCCTCACTGTGTACACAAAGACGTCTGGACATTTACTGACCCAAGAGATCCTCACTGTGTATACAAAGACGTCTGGACGTGTACATTTCCTCTCCTTGCAGGGACCTTTGAAGACCGGGAAGGCACAGCTAAGGGAATGGAGCATGAAATTAGTCTTCATGATGTGTGCACAGCTTATAACAGCGCTCCTAACTCCTGTTTTCCCACAGATGCACCGGCATTCGGTTGAAGAAAAGAAGCGGCCAATGAGGAAGACCCTAATTGCCTGTTTCCTGGTTTCTTGGGGTGGGGGTGGGGCAAAGCAATCCTGACAGACAGCTGGCACTCAAAAAACACTGGTTATATGAATGAATAGATAAAAAAAGCACTAGAGAAATCACATTAGCAAATGAAGTAAATTCTTGTGTCACAACCTGAGAAGCCGCTGTATCAAAAGAAGCCCTGAGAAATTTGAGGAATGAGTTTCATCTCATGGTTCCCGGCACCTCAACCTGAGTTCACAGCTCCAGTCAGAGCTCGTAAATAAAGCTGGTTTGTCATCAACCATGAGGAGAAATCCATTATTCAAGAGGAAGATAATAAAAAACGATCTAGCTCACTTGGATTTGTTTGTGTGTTTGCGCTCACACACGTGTCTGTTTCTGTGTCTATGTGCATCTGTGTGTATGTGTCTGTGTGTCTGTCTGTGTATCTGTATGGATTTGCATGAGCACACATGTTTGTTTGAATAGGTGCCGTCCTTCTGAGTCTTTCTCTTTGATGTGTCCTCAATGACCTTCTCTGGTTTACATAATTCTCTTTAAAGACTGCTGGTGTGACAGCTGAAGAAAATATATCTAAAGCCTGAAGCAGCCTTCTTTTATCTGTATTTCTAAAATATTTTTTGAACTTTTATCTCTTCAACAGCATTTTTATCAGAAGTCACTACATTTCCTATGGATTTCTAAATGACCCACAATTACATGTTAAAAAAAAAACTCTTGAAAACTATATCTATCCAGCCTCTTCCCTTGATTATCTCATGCCTAAAACTCCTCTAGAGCTTGCTAAATTACTTTCCCACATTCCTCCCCCCCCCCCGCCCCTTCCTGCAATAGGCGCCAGTCTACTGGAACACAGACCATCACATGGTGACTTTTCTGAAAAACACATTGAAGTCTCTCAATAAAACATGACCAAATAAATAAATAAATAAATAGAACATTTAGTGGGAACCTGGGTAGGGTGGAAAGACAGGTAAATTTAGGGAAAGGGAAAGGAGCCCTCACTCCAGAGGTGGATTGAAGCCAATAGAGAAACAAGAATTCCAGTACAATGACCATTTGCCCACACCGAGTTACTATCTCTCTGTTAATGGATATTTTGTTAAGGTTATAATGAATAGGCTTAAGACTGAATTACATGACCTTGAGAAAGGCCTCGGTCCCTTCCCCAGACATCACCTGAGGACCCCAAATAAAACTTATAATGAAGTTATCCTGCCTTGCTGTGACACTAGATTTTTACCTTATCAGTTAGAATTCTATCGGATGCCTCAGAGACTACCCTGGGACCGTATGTAGATTCCTCAGAGCCTTTAAACTTGCAACCTTGAACTCTACCAGAATCCTGTCCTTGGCTGTTGTAAAGAGTAATGAGGTGGTGCAGCTCCTCCTTGAGAATCCCGTGCCCATGATCGCCAGTATGTCTTACCTCCTTCAGAGCACCTGTGTCTCTTAGCCCTGGTACCTAAGACAATATCAACAGGTCTACTAAACCTCAGCTCTGCTTTATTAGCTGCCTAGACCTGAGGTTCTTCTCAGCGTTGAAGCCACAACTCCTACTTTGGTTTCAGTAAAGTTTCCCTTAAAGTTTAAGGGCACACCCCAGGTTGCTGAAGATGACAGTCAGGAGTTATTGGGAGCTGTTTCTCTTGTGCCTATACCCACAAATGAGGACAGAAACCACTAAAATTAGCTGAGGCCAGAAACGCAAGAAAGGCGTTGCTCTCTCTAAGATGGCTGCCACCAAAATCAGAGAGCATCAGAGAGTCATAGTGAACTGAAGGACAGAAAAAAAAAATCACGTGATCGCAAGCTTATTCTCCAGTCAACATGAGGCAAAATTAAGGGTTTTGAGAGACCTAAAACAAGACCTTCACTCACTCCTTCTATGGAGAGTGGAGAGCAGGGTGAGGGCTAATCTTGGTTGTCATGGAAACTGCTTGGGTCAGCTAATCTTGGTTTTCAACCTTACACACCTGGGAAGAGACAATCTCATAGAATTACCTCCATCAGATTGGCTTGTGGGCGTGTCTGTGGGGGTCTTTCCTTTATTGCTGACTGATTTAGGAGGGCCTAGCCCAGCAGGGGCAGCACCATCCCTAAGCGTGTGGACCTGGGCTGTGTAAGAAAGCTCCCTGAGGGTGAGCCTGGAGCAAGCAAATAGGAGCATTCGCCTTCAGGTCCTGCTTCCAGGCTCCTTCCCTGGCTCCCTTCAGTGATGGACAGTTACCTGGAAGTGTAAGCCAAACTAAGCCTTTCCTCCCCAAGAGACTTTTGTCACAGTGTTTGCACCACTAAACCACCCCCACTGTACCTAACAACTGGCACCACAAAGGCCCCAGGTTTAAAATGTCTCCAGTCCAGACAAAGCACCCTACGGTTGAGGTTTGACTACTAGGAAGTTTTGTCTTTAGTTAGAGACTTGCTACTCAGGATCTTGCCATGCACTCCTGTTAAAACGCACCACCTCCCTCCCACAGAACACAATGCTTTTGACATCCCCATTACAAAGGAAGTGGCACCAGAGAATATCATAATACGAGCAAACAGTTAATATTGTCGCAAGAGCTGCCAGAATATTTGGGGCTGTCTTACATTTTAGTTGTCATGTTAACTGATTAAAAGAGATTAATATTGAGTCCCGCATGGAGGCAGCTATAAATTATTCCATTCCCCTTTTTAAAAACGTCTGAGACTAGCAAGCTTAATCATAACTTATTCTCACCATTTTAGAAAGAATATCTGAATCATGGTTTGTGCTTGTTATTAAAACGCTACAAAGATTTAAAAAAAAAAACAATGCATTGACCTCAAAGTCTAATATTCCTGAGATCAAGACCCAAGTGTCTTATTCTCTTAGCTAGAAGCTGAGCCAATAACAAATGACAATTTATAGACATAATCACGCCTATTGTCTCGGGTCTAAAGAGACCGCTGGCAGCCCTGCAGACTCGCAGCGTTGAGTCTGGCTTATAGAGCCATGCCTGTCTCAGAGCCCCGTCTAGCCTGCTGGACTAGAGCTGCAGCCTGCTATTCTGCAGCATGGCATAAGAGCTTGGGGGAAGCCGGTTTCAGTTTTTAGCTCTGTATCACAATGCACTAGAAATTCCTGGTAAGTACTGTTATGAAATACAGATTGCTTATTTTAGAAAGACCACGTATGAGGGTCCCTGAATGCACACAAAATTCTGCCTTATTTTATCAAAGTAAGCGCCTTTTAGAAGAATAACGAGAGAGGGGTACCCAAGCTTCCACAGAGCAGAGATCTGCTGCATTGATTGCACACGTGCCCTGACCAGAAGGATCCCTGTGGTTCATTCTCTCAGCGTGTGAGTCTTCAGGCTGTGCAGCAGACTGCCAGCAACTCTGAGTCAGGCCTTTCTTACAGCAGAGCCCCGGCCCCGGGGGACCAAGAGCTTAAAAAGTAGGGAAGAAGCCATATTGTGACACAAGACAGCTGTGTGTAAGCAGCAACGGGGCAGAGTTGATAAGGGCAGGAAGCCCAAGGCCTCTGAAAGACAAGGGCGCGGGTCACATGGCATTAAAGCTTTTTGCAATGTCAGAGAAATAACTCCATTGGCAAAAGTTCATTAATTTGTTCAGAAAATTGTTTTATTGGGCTGGAGAGATGGCTCAGAGGTTAAGAGCACTGACTGCTCTTCCAGAGGACCTGAGTTCAATTCCCAGCAACCACATGGTGGCTCACAGCCATCTGTAATGAGATCTGGTGCCCTCTTCTGGTCAGCAAGGATACAGACAGACAGAACACTGTATACATAATAAATAAATCTAAAAAAGAAAAAAGAAAATTGTTTTATTAATGTTGGAACATTGCTAGTGTTCAGTAAACTATTGGGTAATAATCACATAGCTTATTTTAATACTGCACATTAATGTAGCTTCTCTCCTACTCCAAAACAGGCCATGTTTTGTTTTGTTTTGTTTTTAATAAGAGCAAATAAGGCAGGTAATAGAATTTTAATAAATTAAAGATTAAATAATACAAATAATACAATTTGTGTCAATGGATTGGGAACTAATGGTGTGGACTAAAAACATTTAAGAATTACTAACAATAACTGGTTCTTCAGCTTTCATTCAAGAATAAAACAGTTTGTAAACTATTTCTTCCAAAAATCGAAGTTTCGGATTATGTGTATAAGTAATTATTTGCTTTATTAAGTGACAATCTTTCTTACTATAGGTAATATCATTTCTTATCCTCTTTATTTCGCTGGAAAACAGGCATTTTAAGCCTCAGAGACTGCAGACCAAGAGCTAAGTGATCCACCCATAACTGGGTGTCCATGGGTATGAGATCCCACTGAAAGTGGGATCAACACTTTTCGATGCTAGTGTTATAAGACAGAACACAAGTGAGTGGAGTTTTCACTAGCCAAGGTATGGCTTGGACTCAGACCATCATAATGCCACAGGCTACTGAATGCCTTGAATTCCCCTAGCTTGATTTTTGACTATATTGCTTAATTTTTACAAAAAAAAAATTATCAAATTCATTTTCACTTTATCTATATATAATTTCAGTATATTTTTCAGACTAGCACATTAAAGGTGTCTTACCTAAGTCTGTTCAAATAGACATTAAGATATCATAAAACAATGTGCCTATAAATTTCCATCTAGATATTTTATTCATTACATGTAATATAATGCATATTTAAAGATATAGTATGATAAACACCTCATTATTCAAGTCTGGAGATTAAAAAAATTAAGAATAAGTCTAGGATATTTTACATTTTTATCAGTCCCTAAGTACTTAACAAATTTATTTAATATAATTGATAGGAAAGAGACGTTAAACATACTGTAAGGATCATGCCCGCCATGGACAGTTAAGCAAAAGTTAAATCTCTTCCTAAGATGTACGGTACCTGCTAACTAATTTCTTTTGTCAACCCTATAGTACAGTGCTTAAGAACACCAAGAGAAAGCATAGCGATCATGACTTATCACATCAAATGTGTGCGCACATGATCCAGGAAGACGTCTTAGCCCTTAAATTGTCTCTTTTTTCCCACCCTTCCCACAAACAAGTATTGTTTGTTCTGTTTTCCAATTTAAGCAAATTATTTGCTCTTCCAAAGGACAGTATAAAACGGAGACAGATTGGTGGGAAACTCATTCACACACATGCACACACGCACACACATACATGAATATCTCACAACTTTAATTTGGAATATTTTATTACAGAGTCTAAGATGTGTGCATTTTCAGATCCACTAAAAGGAAAATGTCACAGGAGAATAAGCACTTGTATGTAAGCCAAGGCCAATTCTTCTATTTTAAGCCTGCTCTAACAAAGCAAATAAACCACAATATGGGCTAACGCAAACCAAATCACGGTAGAATTTGAGCACATCTGAAATGCACAAAGCATTCTCATCATGTCAATAAAGGAAGACTTGTTACTTGTTAGAACGCAAAGGTTGGCTTGGAGCTATTTTTCAAAACTAATGCACCATTGATTGCTTACTGCTTACAAAATAAAACGCATTGTTAAAGGGTAACTGGAAGGGCTGGTGAGAAGCTCAGCTGATGGGGGCACTCACTGCTCCTCCAAAGGACCTCAGTTCAGTGCCCAGAACCCAAGTCAGGTAGCTCACAACTGCTCCAGTGGTTCCCATGCCCTCTTTCGGTTCCCATGAGTACTGCATACACATGTATGTGTATACACAGGTAACATATGCATAAAAAGTAAAAATAAACCCTTAAAAGAAAAATTACAAAAATAATCAGTGTTTTTGAGCTTTCTGTTTAGTATCAAGCATGTTGAAATAACTAGGCAAAAACGGTCTGACCCACCTGTGGGAGGTCAGGCTGCCGCCCAGAGGCAATGTGGCTTTAGACACATGAAAGCAAGCTTTTAAGATGCTCACAGTGCCTGAAATTAATATCACTATGCGGATGAAATGGTAAATTTTCTAAAAATAAAGAAGTATTAAAATGAACATAGGTCATCTTAATAAGGCATGGGACAACTTGGTAGAAATTCTTTTAATTCTAAGTCAAGTGGGGTGTACAAGTGTTTGCAAGGATAATGAAGACGAAGATTAATGAGATAAAATTCATAGACAGAGGCCAACATAGGGAGTGACCAGGGCCACAGTCAGACTCAGGGCATAGTCTGGGAGATTGAAGAGATGTGACAAAGGTCAACACTCCAAGGGAAAGAAAACACATATGACATTAAATGCGGGGCTTGGAATAAGAGAGTCAGAGGCTGCCTCTCCCCTTGGTCTGTCTTTGGTTAGAGTTAAGATTCTGTTACCATAGGTTGGGATGTTTGTATCAATTAGCACCTACACAAACGTTTTCCTTCTATGATGTAGCCTATACTGTTGTTGTTTTTTTTTAAGTTCATGTTGTATTAAATTACTCTTCATCGGAATACAGAAAATGTTGTGCAGGTTAGGAACAACAACTGAAAATAAAAGAGAAGGCAAATATGAAAAATTTTGTAATGTTTTATTTTTAAATTTTCAAAGAAAGAAAAAGTCAGCATTTGTGAAGGGAGGGATACATTTCAGACAGGATGTCACTATGCAGACCAGACTGGCCTCAGAGTTGCAATCCTCCTTCCTCAGCTACTTGGGTTCTAGGAATTCAGGTATGCACCACCATCTCAGGTTAATCAATCCGCTTTTAAATAAGGGGTGAGAGCTAAAAGTGAGAGAGAAATATCCTGATCTGGATTCAGAGCCTCCCTTTAAGTAGAAAATGTAACATCGTTGCATATTCCCCAAAGACAGAACAATTAAGAGCATGAACACTGTACACCTCAGTCATCCCAACCAAACTAAAAGCTGATAGAGGGATTCAGGGGAGAATTGTTTGAGGCTTAATTTTGCCAATCTGTTGCCCCATGTTCTCTAGTCATGTGCTCGTCTTGAAAAGATCCAGTCACGCAGGTTGGGTTTCATTGAGACTTCTCATATTGAATTGATCGACGTAATATATTTAATATGTGAACTTATCATCAATTCCTAGATAATAACAATTAAATCAGATGAAACCTAATTATACAGAAGAAGTCTTCTATGATTAAAAAAAACTACAGATATTACAGCATATCCTTTATAAAATGGCAATTTAGTAAACAAACAGTCATTAAAAGAGGGCTGGGAGCCAGGCGCTGGTGGGACATGCCTTTAATTCCAGTGCTCGGGAGGCAGAGGCAGGCGGATCTCTGTGAGTTCGAGGCCAGCCTGGTCTACAGAGAAAGTTCCAGGACAGCCAGAGCTACACACAGAGAAACTTTGTCTTACAAAACTAAAATCAAACAAACAAGAGAGGGCTGGGGTCATGGGCTCAATCACACAGCACCCTATCTAGCATGAACGAAGCTCTGAGTCTGAGAGCAGGCACTGCTGGGCATGGTGGCACACATCTGTAATCCTAACACTTGGGGGATGGAGCACCAGAAGATCAAGGGCATCCTCAGATGTATAAGGAGTTCAAAGTCAGCCTGGACTACATGAGACATTATAATCATTTTTGCAAAAAACCAACCAACCAACCAACGTATAAGAACATTAAGAGATGCCACAAAATAAGTTTTCAAGTAGGTAACATCATATCATGCCTTATAGCGGTTTAGTTTTCTAACCACCAGACATAAATTGAATCAAAATTAAGAGAGTAAAGTGAACTAATATAGCCATTGTTGCATACAGATATTTCTATGCTGATGGTTGATTTCTTAAAAGGAATGGGTATGAGATTTTGGTTGATCAGAGAGACCTGATTATATAGGAAACCCACTGCTGGTTTGCGAATGAATCTACTACCATGTCTGCTTATAAGGTGTTTCAAGACTCTGCTGCTTTCACAGCCCACGTGTCTCAGTTTTCCGGATGTAGAATTGCTCCTGGATAGGGTTAGGGAAATGGTTGTAATATCATCATCAGGATAATGTCAATAAACTCTCTGCTGGGAGCTGGTCAGATTGGTCAAACGGCATGAGAATGGGTTATGAGAAGAGTCAGTGCCTCTGGTTGATATTGCTCCATCAGATGACATGACAGTGGTTTAAAGATTACTGGGAATAATAATTGGGGCCGTTGGGTAATAACAATGCTGAGACACATGTGCCAGAAAATTAGGCAAAAAAATACCATCAGGCATTTTGCAAGCAATATGCTATTCCCATACTCCTTGAATATGCGTATCTTTCAACTCTGCAAACTTTTTTTAAAACTTGGCTTATGATATATACTGGGTCAGTTTTGTATATTCAGCTACGCGGCCTCCCTCCTAGAAACACTTATGCTTGATGTGCTGTATTTAAGAAAACCCAAAAGTCACACATGTGCAGCCCTCGAGGCAGAAGGCCCTTCGTCACTCGTTCATAGGCAACACTTTGACTCCATGCGCGTTGATGTAGGTGACAAGGATTCGGGCTCTCTGCTCCACCACATCAATGAGCTTCTCGATGCCTGGCCTTCCTCCTTGACTCTCCCAGTAAACCTGATCCAGGAAGAGAGACTGGAGGAGCTTTTGGCGCAAGTGCTGGCTCTTCAACACAGAAACGGCAGAGTCTGGAAACCTGAAACGATAACACAGCGTTTCACTCTTCGCGATTGCTCAGTCATTATTCCTCCCCCAGCTGCTCTGCCTTCATTGATCTGGCACACGTCACACTACCAAATGGGACCTTGAGAACCAGAAGGCCTTTGTCGCCATGAAGCAGACACTTCTCTTAAAAATAAAATGCAAAAAAAATTCTGTTTCAATTGAACCAAATTATCTAAACTAGAACTTGACATCCTAATTTCTTACTTAAAGGTTGTTACAGACGGGCAAAGAGGAGCACAGAAGTGAGATCATTTGAGGTCTGAAGAAGTATTTCCCTTCATCTCAAGCTCCATACGTCCCACAGAAAGTCTTTTATCTGCTTTCTCAGTAGCAAGGTGGGTCCAATGAAAGAAAAGGTGAGAAGCAAAACATGGGTATTCTCCCTGAGCAAAACCTAGAGTTTAGAGTTCAATTAGCTCAAACTTGTAAAAGAACAAAAGTAAATTATTTTTTTTTAAGAAAGCTCAAGAAGAATTCCCTCTGGTTCAGATTACACTTTTGGAACTTGAGTGTTTGCCAGTACTTGTCTTTTTCTCTTCTTTTTTAAGTCATTTCTTTTATTTTTGAGATTATAATATAATCATTTCCCCTCTCCCTTTCTTCCCTCCAAGTCCTCCCATATATCTCTCCTTGATCTCTTTCAAATTCATAGCCTCTTTTTCATTGTTATTACATAAACATATGTGTATTGAATTCATATCTATTCTCAAATAAGATCTGCCCAGTCTACATACTATTACTTGTGTGTGTGTGTTTTCAAGGTTGACCATTTGGTAGTGGACAACCAATTGGTGTACTCTTCCCTGGATAAGACTATTTCTCTGGCTCTCAGCATCCTTTTGTTGCCTGTAATTCTTTGAGTAGGGGTGAGGACTCATGTAGCCAAGTTCTAATGGATTATCTATAAAAACAGCTCCCACACCTAAGGCTCAGAAAACATCGCAGAGGAGAGACTGGAAAGATTAAAAGGCCTAGAAAATCAGGGAGTTTGTACCCAAAAAAGTCTCACCAACATGACATGATCTGAGTAAGAGCAACCACAATAGACATGACAGAAGAGAAGGGAGAGAGGACAGTGTTTTTCTTACGTAGAGTATTAAATGATGCTCTAATTTATATCTTGAAGGTCCCCCCAAATGTCCAAGTATTAAAGACTTAGTCGTTAGAGTGCTATGCCTGGAGATGGTGCTCACTTCAGGATGTGAGGTATAATGGAGGGTGTTGTCATTGGAGCGTGCTTTGAAAGGGATGCTGGACTCGACCTTCTCCTTTTCCCTCTTTTAATTCCTGGCCATTCACTGAAAAGGAACCTCTCATCCTTGATTGCAAACATGCTGTTCATAGAAGAAAACAAAACCATTACTCTACTATTGTTTTTTATATGGCATTGGTTTATGGAAGTGTGGTGACATTTAGCACCAATAAAGGATCAAAGAAACAGAGTCCGGGTGGCTGTGGACGGAAACCTCTAAGGCTGTGAACCAAGATAAATCTTCCCATTTTGTAAGGCGGTAGCCTCAGACATTAGTTACAGTTACAAAAGGGTGGCAACTGTAAACTTTCAGAGCAAGGACATTTGATGACATCTCACTAGACATTCCTGAGGTCACTTAAGAAGGATCTGGGTGAATCACCTTGAGAGAGTTCGCTGAACTTGCATTTTTTCATATAGAAAGGCTAGAGTCAGTGTCTAGCATATATAGGATTTAGCAGTAAATACAGAAATCTTTTTAAAAATTCTCATTTAAATCATAAATTATATTCTGTCACATGTCAGCTTGGCCTCCTCCAACTCTGGTTAAAATGCTGCTAAAATCACCATATAATCACTGGAGTTCAAGAGTAACTTTCAAATCTATTCAGCTGTACCTCAAAAACTACATGGCAAGAATGTGCACTTATTTAGAGACAAACCTGGAGACAAGACCCGGGATGCATGGGCACTAGGGACCCAAGGTCGAGAATTCTGAGGTTGCTAGAAGACCAAAGGTCACAGAGCTGAGCATGCTTAGTAAATCTCACAAGTGTGAAGTTAAATAAGGCTTATTGTATGTTCTGGGTTCCCTAAAGACATGGATCATGTAGTCTTGTGGGCTATGAATTAACCAAGCAGCATTTTGTTGTATAAAGTATTAATATTCATAATTAATCAATAATTAATTAATTATACTTAGTTAACTATATATTTTATAAAAAAAGTATTCACATTTATGTGAATGTTTAAGATAGATAGATGTATGCCCTTGGCACTCTCAATTCTCCTAAGAAATTTAAGCTCCTGTAGTATCAATTTACTAAGTGATGTCTTGAGAATGTCAATTTTCCTATGCAATAAATTCTCCTTGGCTTAGACATATAAAAGGGAGACTCTGTCACGTGTTCTGCCTTCAATTCACAGAGCTGTGAAGAGCATCAACAGGGAAAGATGTGGGGGGGGAAGCCTCATGGGACTCTCGAAACCAACAGGAAGAGTATGCTTTTTCAGTATTGAGAGTATATAAAATCCACATTGTCTAAGCACAAAGTCAAGGAGAAGCAACTGCAATGGGCTGCAGACAAAGGATCATTGGGGAGTCCTACCCTTTTGGTGTTCTTCTGGGTTTGCCTTCAAGCTCTGGGCATGGAACACACTGAGTAGTCGCATCAGAACACAAGTACAAATATCCGCAAGAAAAAAACAGGGGGTGCAGGCTTGGAAAAGCCGAGATCTATCACTAACTTCAGACATACTGGGGTGTTTTCCTGACATTGCTCCGCTCTTGGGGAGCTGTTGCTATCTTATGGACTCTTAAGCTTCCAATCTAATTATGGAATCTTATTTCTGACTAAAATGGGTAATGATCGTGGTTGGCTCCACAAGCTATGAAATTTAGTCACGACTTATATAACTGGGATGGGATTGATCAGACTCTGTGGCCAGTTCCTGCAACTCAGGAATCTGAACCTCCTCTATCCACAAATGCATGAGATCGGCTGTGTTCTTACTTCCACTGGGCACAACTATCTTCTTTAGCTTCACGCTGCTGCCTCCCTTTACTCTGTATCCTTTCTAAGTTCTACCAAATGTCTCCCAAATTGTTTAGATCACCTCTGAGTTTTTGGTCAGTAGTGTGTATAACAGTACTTCATGGTCTAGCTTCCTGCAGGCCTTCCTTTGCTCAAGATCCAACCCCACAGTCTGTCTACTGTAAAGATTTCTGAGTCCTCCAAAGTCCTACTACCCAACATGGAGGGTCTGCTGTCCTGTGGTGCCCTGTTCTTCAGAGAGTCTTTCATTTCCCTGTATTAATAGCACTCGTGTGGGTTTATCATGAATCTGACACCCTTCCACACTTATCAGTTCTATTGACATGCCAAATCATTTATTATTGATCTGGACATCTCTGTTGTTTCTCCCATGCCCTAATCACAGAGTTTCTGCCACCTGATTCTCCCTATTCCTGACAGCACCGAATCTGTCCAACCTCACCCACACAGGTTCTCACAACGAAGGCTGAGCAAGGTGGTGAAGGTAGAATGTGGTAGGAGCTATGTAGGCATTGTGGACTGTTGATAGGTGCACTGGCTGCTTTGGGAAGGTTATTTTACTCCCTTAGGTGTCTCTTCCCACACTCACAACTTCTTTGGAAATCTATCCAACATCAGGCCTGAGTTTTCACAGAACGTGACTAGTCGTTTACCACACATGTGATCATCCAAGATGTCAGGTCGTTAGAAAGTGCAGTCTTTGTTCTGGGTGTGACAGCTTCTTCCTGTAATCCCAGCCCTCTGAAAGCTGAAGCAGGGGGCTGACTGCAAGGTTATGGTCAGCATGGAAGTCAGTGAGTTCCAGGAAAGCCTGAGCTACACAGAGAGTTCCAGAACAGCCCAGGCTAAAGAAAGATGGGACCCGCACAACAGACCAAAAACTTACTCTCGGATGCCTTCTAGCAGTTTGAAGTTTAAGTTGTCTTCGCTTCTGTCAAAGAAGCCCTTATTGTTTATGAAGACCAAATGCCTTGGGTCATTCTTTCGCTGGACAATGTGTGCTAAAGTCACAGAATTCTGGTCGTCACAGTTTGGCCTCAGTCCATTCTGCATACAGGCATCCTCCTTGCGAGGTCTGAATCCACAGCAATTTGTATCTAAGCGATTATAAATCTGAAAATGGAAATGAAAACAAAATCCAAGATGCTGAGTAAAAGCTTGGGAAAGTCAGAACATTTCCAAAGAATGGGAGTTTTCCGAACAGCTGACTTGCCAGAATCCCAGCAGGCCAGGCTGGCTTAATTGAAAGCAACTGTTAGAAAAGTCCACAGTTCAAAGTCCTCTGACTCAGAGTCCTAAGCACTTCCAGCTTCTGCTAACAGCTCCAACGTCAGGTCGTCCAACTCAAGCGTCTCCACCCTTGGTATCCGCAGTTCCCACGGAATCACATTCGAGCATGTGGCCAGCACAATCTCTGACTCTTCAGCAGAAGAGACACAGCGCCATACTTCTACAGACCCAAGGGTCTAGCTCTTGTTTTCTCCCTGGGCTGGGTTCTGTAGATTCTGATGATTTTGTTGACTGTAAAGTCTACTGTACAGACTTCAGTATTGTAGTAGCTAACCAGAAATAAGACAGAGGAAATCTATAGGAGGTATATGACCCAATAATAAAGCATCAGCTAGATCCTGAATACGTGCCAAAGCTACTGAGATTTCAGAGGCTTGTTATAATGCAGAGGTAGAAAGATTAGTTCCAATACTGTCCAATGTCACTTCTTTTGATCAGGACAGGACTATTACATAGAGAAGCCCTGTCTCAAACAAAAACAAAATGAAATGATCAATAAATTTCTTCTAAAGAGTTAAACTCCAACTAAAATTCCAATTATATAGTCTAGTATAGTCAAAACTATAAAATAATTCATTTCCCCTACAAGTATTAATATAATTGAGCACGAATGTATGATGGTAATAATGAAAAACAGGCTCCAGGCAGTTTAACCCTAACTAACAGTTTTGCAGAATTTAGTCCCTAGTTGGCTGTCCTCCTAGCTTTCGGACTTGTTGGAAGGCAGAGGAAGCTGAGAACCAAGGAGAGGAAGAGGAGTGATGAGGGTTCAAATCCCTTCCTATGATCTAACATGATTACTTAAAAACTCCTACTGAACACATCCTCTTAAAGGTTCTATTACCTCCCAGCAGTACCTTCAACTGGGGACCAAGCCTTCAATACATGGGAATGTGGGAGAGAATTATGATCCAAACTATAACAAAAAACATGAGTATTCAGTGTATTCATGTTTGATCATAAGCTCTCATAAATTTAGGCCCTGCCGACATTTCTGAAAATATATTTTATGGTTTTTATTTTTAAACCCCAGGAAAGCATGGGCAATTAGAGGTGGAAAAGAATGACGTAGAACAACTTTTTATTGCTTTCCCCAAGTTCAGCTGTTCCCTACAGTGTGTTTTAAAGTGTCCTATGTAATCTAATTTAGAGTCATGAGACATTCTGATGATTTCACCAATTCTCCGACAGCCTACTGTGCCAGGCAACTCTGACCAACATCATAGATGGTGACCAGCATCTTCTAGGAATGTTGCCACAGATGCTCTTCAGTTTCAAACATGTGCTGAGTGTATGCGAATGTATACCTAGAGGTATAATATATAACATATAACAGTCAGACTTCAGGCCCCAAATGATTTCTTTTTCTCTGTTTTCCTTGCTTTCTGACTAAAGTATGCCCTTCTATTTTTGTATTTGTTTAGCAATGGTTTATGTAGCTATTAAATCATGCCGTCTAACTCTTCAGAAGTTTGTCATAATTTTCCTTCTTAGTCCCCATTCAGTATACCAAGGATCATTTGACTGCCGTAACCCAAACTCTTAAGGTCAGCACCATTTGCCTGGCAGATGCTTTAGATATAGACCAAATATAATTCTGCATGCTTTTAAGACAGCTCACCAATTTTTAAAGCCTAATGAAGCACATCCCACACAGCTAGGAAGCCCAGATGTCTTTTTAATGAGCTTGTTTAGTGCACACATTAAAACAAACACTGAAGGATTGTATAGAAAGTACCCGCAATGCCCATCTGTGTCTCTCTGTTCTTAAGCGGGTATCCTGCAAAGAAGCCTATCGAAGGGTAAATATTTTCAGCTAAGCAATAATGATGCTAATCACATTAGTGTTTGAGTTCTTATTACTTTATTAATTTACTTATTCTGTGTGGCTGTGGTGGTGGGGGTGTGTTTCCATGACAACCTCCACATGTGGAGGTCAGAAGACAATCTTTGGATATGGGCCCTATCCTTGCACCACGTGGGTATCAGAGACAGAACTCAGGTCATCAAGTTTGACAGAAGGCACCATTACCAACTTAGCCATGTCACTGGCCCTCACTGAATTCACACTTTCTTCAACTGTAAGACAAGGAAAATCATCTTTGCAAAACTGATGTACCGCTGAAGAGGACTGCCAACTGTCATTTTCCATAAAAGTGCTCTTTCCTTCTTTAGAAAAGTAATATCTTTTTAGTGTTTACCTAACTAAAATTACACTCAGAAAAATCCAGGTGTTCCAGCCAATTTTTTAAAGAGATGGGGATGGATATTTTTAGGTATATTTCCTTCAAAACAGTCCACCCTTAGTTCCATTTTCGTTTGGTAGCAATAGTTTTGTCTGTAGGAAAAAAAAAATACATCATCCAAGTGACTTAAAATGCCTGCTATAGCACGGAACCAAGGGAACCTCTGCCTAGCTGCATGGCTCCTCAAGAGCCACTAGACAGCTGCAGAAAACCGACTCCTTCTACACAAAGGGAGGAACCCCACCCAGCTAGGTGTTCAAGTCCCCCAAGGACTCAGGTTAGCTTATTCATCTCTCCATTGTCTTCAGAGTAAGATGATTAACCAAGTCTTGCAGACAATGTCTCAACAAAGCAAGAGACGCTAAATGAGGAGACTGAGCTAGGAAGCAGAGGTAGCTAACATCTCGGGGTCCCTCTTCTCACACAGGACAGAACTCAGTATCCCAGCACAGAAGTCTAAGCTGCTCTCACCCACACTCTTATCCACACTGATCGTATCATTCCAGTACTGTCTCCCAGCGAGGACAAAAAAAAAAGGCATTTGTTTACATTTGCACAAAATGTTAAATAATTCAGTATTCAGTAAATACGGATTACTATAAGAGGTTCAGAAGAAGCCCAAGAACCTCAGCCCAGAACTGCAAGGGAAAACGCACGAAGGAGTGCTCCTAAGACTTGAGTTTAAAGAATCAGACAGAATTAGCTGGAGAAGAAATATTTCATTCCACTTGGTGGACAAAGTGCTCTCCTGAAATGCTATGGAGATCTCTAAAGAGCTCGCATGCACTGTTTGCATGGCTGTCACAACCTGGTCCTTGAGACACACTGCACAACACAGTTAGAGTGCCCTGTTGGGAAAGATGGGGACATTGAGCCTATAATTTGTGATCTTAGAGAAGCTAAATAAGAAGGAGAACCCAAAGAAAAACATATAGTCTTCCTCCTGGATATTAACCTTCATCAGGCGATGAAAGGAGACAGAGACAGAGACCCACATTGGAGCACCGGACTGAAATCTCAAGGTCCAAATCAGGAGCACAAGGAGAGAGAGCACGAGCAAGGAACTCAGGACCGCGAGGGGTGCACCCACACACTGAGACAATGGGAATATTCTATCGGGAACTCACCAAGGCCAGCTGGACTGGGTCTGAAAAAAATGGGACAAAACTGGACTCGCTGAACATAGCAGACAATGAGGACTACTGAGAAGTCAAGAACAATGGCTCTGGGTTTTGATCCTACTGCACATACTGGCTTTGTGGGAGCCTAGGCAGTTTGGATGCTCACCTTACTAGACCTGGATGGAGGTGGGTGGTCCTTGGACTTCCCACAGGGCAGGGAACTCTGTTTGTTTTTTGGGCTGTTGTGGGAGGGGGTGTTGATTGGGGGAGGGGAGAGAAATGGGAGGTAGTGGCGGGGAGGAGGCAGAAATCTTTAATAAATAAATACATAAGTAAAAATAAATTGCTATCCGTGTGTGCCCATTCACAAACGAATCTCTAGTTTATCACAGATCACAACGAAAGGCATAGTAGCTCATCTCTGCTCCAAGTGCAGTGCGGGGATGTATTGAGATCATCAGATGTAATGTTGTAACTTTTACTGCACCACAGAAAGGCTCTGGAGAGAGGCCCCAGGCAACCAACAGCCTATTTTAGGGAAAGAAATTCACTTCCTATAATTTGAATAGGCAGAACTGAGTAAAAATAACCTCTGCCAGAGACACACCCACCTCCCTGCAATGATTTTTAAAAGGCATGCCAACTAACAGAAAAAGACAAGTATTTTTGTATCTTGTAAATTTTTGGTTTGTAGCCTGAATTTATATTAAGCAGGGAAATCTAACACAGAAAGGAGGGGACTGGAGAGATGGCTCTGGGATTAAAAAAGTATTGCTGCTCTACAGGACTCAGATTCAATTCCCAGCACCCACACAGTGGCAACTCCAGTCTCGGGGGATCCGATACCCTCTTCACTCCTCCCTGGGTACCAGGCACATAGGTGATACACATACATGTAAACAAGATGCTCATACACTTAAATCACATTTTTAACATTAAAAAAATAAACAAAATGAGAATGAAACAACCAAAATTTTTTTCTTAGGAATTTATAATGAGCAAAAAATTTTAAATTAGAAATGAAGTATACCTAATCTAAGAAAATCCTCTTAAAATGCCTTCCTCTAATGAGAAATGAGACAGCACTTTAGCTTACATGAGCTAGGTTAATCAAGGAGCTAAAACTTCCACCTGTTCATATATGAAGGGATAACATCACTGGAAACTGGTCTCTTGTACAGTGACGTTGTCCATAGTTAGCATTTACATAGAATCCCTGTCAATTGTATTTTTTTCAATAATAGGAATTTATTAAAAGGAAATTAACAAGAATAAAGACCAACTATATGACCATGCTCAGATGCCATTCTGACCACAGCCAGAATTGGTGTGATGAACCCAACAGCTGGCTAGATTCATATTCTTAATGGAACTCAGAACACTAACCAATTCTGACAAATGGACTGTTGTTCTCTAGTCTTTCAAAATATTTTGTTTTTGCCTTCTACATTGACCTTGCTTTCAAAATTATTTTTACATCCACTATATGTAGAATCTCCCATTCTAACATGGATTCATTTCTGTGCTTCTTATAAATTAAGGTCTTATATATAACTGACTAAAAATATTTCAAAACATTAAGGCTTATTACATTATAGATGTTTTAACCATTAAGACAATCCAAACTGGCATGTGGATACATACCAATGTTACATACAAATGAAGAGAACCACTCCAAGAGGGTAACTCAGCCGCCTAGGAAGAGAAACTCATGCTTACAGACCAGTGTGCTTACTGCCGTGATGTTACAGCCTCTTGTGCTAGGCATGGTTGGTTTTGTATGTCTTTACCAGTGCACTTCCTATCTTAGAAAGAATGTGTAGTTGATAACTGTTTGTTAATGAAAAACATGAAGACTGTCTCCCCAAGGGTCCACTCACCTACCTGACATGAACAGTGGAAACCCCTCTGACTGGCGATGAAGCCAGACATCCATGTTCCTCCATCTATTGTCCTATTAACCGTCTCAATATAACAATTGAGTTTTGAGATGCAATACATGAGATTTCACTCACGGTATTTAAAAAGTATGAGCTTATAGGCAGACATTTAATAAAGCACCATTTCATTCACCATGGCCATTCTTGAGAAAATCTGGTGTTTACTCCTTGTATTTTCGTGAGCCATGCAAAGAGACGCAGACTCGGACTATTACTGGTGGATTACTGCCTACCCTGACTCATGCTAAGACATCAACAAATTCGTGCGGGGGGATCTTCTTTCCTTCTCGCTCTATCAGTCATCAGTTCAAGACAGGAAAGAGGCAGAAAGGGTGACAGAAAGCTTTGCATGCGGCCGAGAACAGGAACAGAGAGTCTTCCGGAGACAGATTTTGGCAAATCAGCTCAACTTTACTCCAGAGTATAAGGAATACATAGGATGGGGGAGCCTGAGGACAAACAAGTATGGCAGTAGGGTCCTATAGCAGAACTCCCAGCACAAATCTTCTAGCCAGAATCTGTGCCATAGGTCAAGCTCGAGATGAATTAGGCATCTAGTTTAGAGACAGCTTTCAAATAAGGTCAGTCTTGCAGGCCCAGGGACATTCTCCAGATAAGGACAATTCGAGGCAGAAAGTTCTGCTGCAGGGAGGGAGTCCCCAGTTGTCTAACTTTGATATAAGCTGCTAGACAGTGTGGAGGCTGCCGCAGCCTCTGACTAGCCAGCAATGTTTTCTGACAAATTTACTTAATAGCATGAACACTAACACAGAGAAAACGGGAAAGGGAGAAAGAAAACAAGTCTCGGTATTACGAAAATATTTTGACCTCGTAGTCCCTTGGAAAGCCGTTGCCCCAGACCAAATCTCACTTGATCTGATCCCATCACAGTAATGGTTTTGGAAGCTCCGTCCATCTTTTAGAGAATGATGTCTGTAAACAACGACATTAACATGACTGGGGAGTACATAATGGACCAAGCAGCTCCTGGTTCCCCCTCAACCCTGTCTCTGAGTCTATATCCTCAGTAACTAATACCAAACAGTAAAGGTTTTTAAATAGCCATACACTAGTATATTTACAAGCATATGTGTGAGTAGATGATGACACTCTACGCATTATAGTGGTTCTATAGGAATGTCTGGGAGAATGGGCAGGGCATATCAATATCCATCAGACTCAATGACAAGTTCAGAGTTTTAAATTTGCTTCACAACAGATTAACCCAGAAGTCCAACTCACAAAACTCCAGTCTCCCTGAAACATGTTAGTAAGTGGGTCTCGGAAAGGAGCAATGATGCCGGGAAGAAGGTGAACTCTAGCTCACAGAACGTGTTAAAGAGGCTTTGAGTCTCAGACGGCTATGTACAGCCTAACAGGCTGTCTCACACTCATCATCTTCCCATCACCCCATGTATGACCAGACACATGACTGAAAGATTCTAACTGTGTATTATTCATATCAGTACTGTCTGGAAAGTTCACAGCAACTGTGAAAATAGATTTTAAAGTTGGCCCATAGCTAATCAATACGTTCTTTGCTTCTGACTAACAATAAAATTAGACTTGAACAATAAATATCTGGCTGGTTATCACAAAGAAATATAGGATTATGTATAGCATAGTTTTAATCAAACATTTCTCTCTTTGACTCAATATAAAAGCAATCACCTGGGTCAACTGATCTCCTAGTTTAGAGAAATAAAAGACAGAGGTTTCTGGGATACGTACAAAAGCATGTACAAAGTTCTGCTACTGTATGACCCAGAAATCCGAGTCCTGTGTACATATCCAGAGAAGATGAAATCAGTGTGTCTACTGGACATCTACATCCCACGTTCACTGCCATACTCTGTGTATGACAGCCAAACCATGGAGTTATATCAGGTATCTACGTGGATGAATGGAAAATGAAACCATGAGTCACACGTGGAGCATTATTTATAGAAGAGAATAAAATCCTGCTATTCTGGACAACATGGACAAAACTGAAGAACATTCTATTACATGAAACTAGTCAAGCACAGAAAGAGAACTCACATGTGCCCCACTGATCTGTGAGAGCTTGAAGCATTGATGCTGTGGAAACTGTATGCAGACTCATGTTCACCAGACACTGGAAGGGCTGGGAGGGGATGATAAGAGGAGATGACTAATCGGCACAGGGTTACAGTGGGATAGAGGAAGAGTAAGCTATTCTGCAGTGCAGTAACGCAACTATGCCCGACGACTATTAACCGCCTTTTTCAAAAGTACTGTTAGAAAAGATTTTGGACATCCAAAAATGAGAGATAATGGAGATGCCTCCTTCCACCAGCAAAAATCGCATATACATGATGGAAGACTGCACCCTCAGGTAAATATGGACAATGAATTATTTTCAATATTTAGAAGAAAAATATATTAACATTTTTAAATATTTCATGTTGGGAGCATACATCTTGGGAAACTATGTGCTCCTTACCAAGGGGCATAGGTTTTTTGAGGCACAAATTATTCTGTAAAGAAAGTGGACTAAAGCAGATGTGGTGGTACCAACATGCAATCCTAGCATACAGGAAAACAGTGAAGGAGAAGGATTGTGAGTTTGAGGCCAGCCTGTGAGACCCTGTCCAAACACTTTTTTTAAAAAAAGTGAGGGTGGGACTGGCTAGTCTCCAGAAAAGTAGATACTGACTGCAGAAGCCAGCTGTTGGTTCCTAAGCCAAGTGTGAGTCGATGTAGTTAAGGACCGCTCTTCTTCATCTCCCCCTCTCTTGTTTGCAGAACAAAACAATTAAATAGTTTACATGTTGTGAAGTGAGAGAATGTGGTTTCTAAACCTCAAGTCTCCAGCAGAAGACGAGGTCAAAGCCCAGATGGGAAAACCATCACAGCTCAGTGCACACGCATGTGCTCTCCTTCTTCATACAACTCACAAGAGAAGTCAGCACCACAAGGGTGTTCCTTTTAAGGCCCATCAAAGGGAAGCATTTGCCCCTTGAATTAGAGACCCTGTAATTCCTCCCATCCTGAGGTCTTGAGAAAACCTAATTCTCAGAGGAAATCCTGTCCATTTCTGCCAAGGAAGATTCTGTGGACCTTCCGATGAGATGCAGTTTGGAGGCAAGAAATCGAAAGGAGCTGTCTGTTGAATGGAAGTATATACAAGAATGGTCGAAGAGGAAGATGTGGGATCAACCCAAAGACACCTGGGGAGGAGTCTCACTGAGAAACAGGGCAGGCAATGATGTTTTGCCAGCATCAAGAGGCAAGCCCTCAAATCTCAAATGATAACTGAGGTCAACTGAGAATTAAGAAATCCCTCAATAGAAATACATTGACTTTCATCGAAACCCACCAACGGTTCTCTAAATGTCTATAACTCCCAATTTGGTTTATACAGTAAAATAAGAAGTGCTGAAATGCACTATTTACGTGCCTACTCGCTTCGGACCTGAGGATAGGTGCTGGGGCCTCACGTGTGTCAAGCATGTCCTCCATCACTCAGCTATACCCCTGGCTTCCACAATAATTTTTAAAGCACTAATGCATTTAAACTTAATTATCCAATCAAACGGAAGTCCTTACAGATATAGTTTAGCTTTCTGAGTGGTAGATTTAGCAACGATTCTCACGGTAAACGGCAGATAAGAAAGACTACCCACAAGGTCAGTTGGGAGCTCTGGGTGGCGTCTGGCTCATAAAGGAGTCTGTTAAAGGTGGCGTGGGCAGGAAGAGACAGATTTGGGGAGCCGTTTTGAGGAAGTCTCAAACTTTGCTGTTGCTTGACTGTGAAACTCTAAGCAGAGGCAGGCTAAAAGTTGGCTCAGGATGCACAGACCTGGCAGATTTAACTCAGTAAGGAGGAGAAAGAAGCAGGTAGGTCAAGAGAGGAAGCCTTTAGGGATGAGTTGATAAAAATACCCTCAGGCAGTCTGAGAACCTAAGGGACCAGCTGCTCCAGAACACAAATTCGTGAGCTAGGCATGCATAAAAATAATAACTAATCGAATGTGTGGTTCACTTTTAAATAAACTGTCTTGAATTAAACGTAGGGTAATGAGATAATTGAGTAAAGTCGGTCAGCTGGATGTAATGAGGCAGACTTCCAGGCCCACACTCAGGAGACTGAGGCAGGAGAACTGGAGGTTTAAGGCCCATGTGGGTACATAGCAAGACTCTGTCACAGACAGGAAAAGAATAAGATCAATTCTTCTTAGAATTTATATAAAAATAGCCCCAAACCTTCCTTAATAGCAATAATTTTTACATAGTTTCTCCATTTAAGGCCCAAACCCTATGTTTCTTATTCTTTTAATCTCACAAGTAATCCTTTTTATACTACATCCAACGTCTCTCTTCCACTAAATAGTAAAAAGCAAGAAACATTGTGGGTGCACAATAAACACCAAGGTTTCTGGGCAGTCCACCCTGTTATTAGAAACAGTATTGGATATTTTGAATTAAATTGCACTGTTGCAAGATAATATTAAAAGGAAGGGAGACCTTGGGAAGACTTTTTAAATAAGATAACATCATTATCATCCTAAGCACAGCCATTAAGTGTGTTAAAAAGCCTCGGCAATGCTGAAATAGTGTCTTTTGAATTTCATGGACAAAATGAGACAGTTTAATAAAACTAGAATTCTATAATAACCATAAGATATGCACGTCCATCCCGGTGACGTTTGACCTTGGTAAGTTTTCTAAAATGTCTAAAATTTCATACATGTATATAAATCAAAATCATATACACCCCATTCCCTGACTCTAATTCCCCCCAGATGCCCTCCAACCCGTCCCCCTTTCAACTTCACATCCTCCCATTTGTACGTTTGTCAATGACTCATTAAGTCCACTGAGGGGAGCTAATATGAGTGTTTGATCATCCACTGGAGACCTACCAGTTACCACACTCTCAAAATGTGATTCTCCTTTACCGAAGACCTCCAGCCTGCTAACAGCTCCTCAGTAAGGAAGGCCTGGGGTCCCAGAGAATACATCTATGAACCTCAGTCATTTTTATTGTGTAGAGAAGCATCCTTTACCTGAGCAAGTGATGGATGGCCAAGGAAATCACCCAGGTGATCTCATACTCCCCATAAGAATTGGGCTGCTTTCTCAACAAACAATAAGAAGCAGGAACACACACTTCTGTGGCCCCATTGTTCCACTCCCTCTTCACCCACTGGGTCTAAGCCAGTTCATCAAGATAATTAACCACTCTCCCTGAAGCTAATCCCAGACTTTCTTTGCTACTTGATCCCAAGACATGATTTGAAGCCACCATCCCTCCCTGTTCCCTGTCGGGTAAATGAGAAACTGCACCGTTTGTTGGAACTTCCAGTAATGATACACGGACAGAGGTCATTTACATGGATAATGCCGTGATACTGAAAACCAATAAGGTTGAGCCAAACTGTGTTTGGGAGTCCTTTTTCATCTATCAAGGGGCCATAAACAGAATCTTTCTTTGCCTGGCAGAGAATGTTCAAAATGAGTAAAACACTGTTTTGTAAAAGAGAGTAAGGTTCTCCTTTGCATAGAAGATGGCTGAACGCTCACGGGGTAAAGTGTGTGTACATGCATGAGCACCTGAGTTCAGGTCCCAGCACCCACATTAAAAGCCAGGAGGCTCACACTTGTAATTCCAGTACCAGCAAGCAAAGACAAGAAATTCACAGTGCCTCAGTGGCCAACCAATGAACATCTGATCTCCACACACTAGGGCATACACACCCACACATACAGATGTGTTCACATGCGTGCACTCGCGTGTACACACACACACACACACACACATACACAAAACAAATGGCATTTTTAGTTTTATCACACCACTAAGTGGGAAACTAAACAACCCACAAAGATCAAAGCAAAGGGGATGCCATGGAATTCATCCCAGAGCGAATTCCTTAGGCACCAGATGAGAAGGGGAGAAGAGGTAACTGGAGGAGACAGCTGTCATGACAAGACAAACTGTGGCTAATTGCTGAATTGATGACCTGGGCTTCGTTACTCAGGAAAAAAAAAAAAAAACAGGAAGCGCTTCAGGCACCCTTTTCCCGCTCGACAAACTTTTTTCGCACGTTGAGCTCATTGCTAAGATTCTTCTCCATTAAAATTTCTTTCTATGGAGTCTTGGTTTCTGGTTTAAATGTCAAACTCCCTAACTTCATTCTCAAGCCAACCATTTGAAAATAATCCACAGCTTCCGGTTTCTTTCCATAAGACTTATTATGGTACCAGGTATATTCTATGATGGCTATCTTTCTCTCATATGAAATCTCATGACCCTTGAGGCAGAAGATGGCCTCTTTCAACCTTTTTATGCGCAGAATTAAACTTCCCTGTGTCTAGGACAACAAACGAGAACTTGGGGAAATCAATGGCAGTGCAAAGACACATGCTCTAACTTTTGGTGGTTGTGGAATCAGCTATCCCTGAACACACAACTGTTGCTCCCTTAAGGAAAATATCCATTCACTTCTCATCCTACAAACAGTCTCGGAAAGTGTACGTCCGTCAGACAATACAAAGTGCTAACCATTTTCTGTTCATTCGATTCTTCGCTTTGAATATTTCCCCCAACCCCCCTTCCCTTAACAACGTTACTTACTGTCTGTGTCACAAGCAGCTTTTCTTCTACTTATAACAATCCTAATTCGGCATGTCAGATCTAATATTTTAATTTAATTGGATAGTTTCCCCGGAACAAAAACAGTGCCCAGATACTGTGACATTTCCAAACACTTGGCTGCTAACAAAATGGTTACAAGTCCAGTAAGACAGGAACTTGCCCTTGAGGAAATCAGACTTTATAAGAAAAGACAGAGTTGTCATAAAGAATTAAACCTCAATAACAGACAACCTAGAAGAAAAATATATCGGTCCATAAATGTTCAAAGAAATTAAGTTATTTGTCAAATTACATTCGATGAATAAAATGAAGGGAAGATTGGTTTACTTAACTTCTACTTATGTCTATGAATGTCTGGGTGCTTAATTTGCAGAGTTAATAAATATTTACTGACTGCGTATCAAGTATCATTCTAAATACACAAAGTTATGTATAAAAGCAATTTGTTCTTTCAATAGTCCTCTAAACAGTGTCCTATTTTACAGATGGAAAAGCCAAAAAAGAGGGAAGCTGAAAAGATTTCTCAAGGCTAAGAAACGACTAGCAGCAAGGTTGACAATCATCTTCCACAAACTAATCCATCTCAGTTTCTTACCATGACAGTAAAGTCTCCCAAGTCAGAAAACAGGGATTCCACGTGCTGAGCCTGCTTCTGTTATTTTATCTAATCTTTTGAGAGAAATTGGGCCAAGCCTTAGAAACAAAATAGTCTCTAGAATGCTTAGTTTTCTCGTTTCTGTGGTGATAAATTTTGGCCTGTGCAGTTCATACCCCCACACTTCAAGAAGAAAAGATTGCCTGTGGCTCTTCTGCACTTTCCAGAGGCAGAAATATGGTCCGGCCTTTCTGACTGTAGATTTGTTAATTGTGTGAAACGAATGGACAGTGTGTGCAGAGAATAACAACTGTCCTGTGTCCCCTGGCCCTTGCTCTGGCAACCACAGAGCAAGCAACTGTAATTCGCTGCAGGCGTGACATCTAAAATCGTTCACAGAAGCCACTCGCTACATTCCCAAGCAACACTTCGATAAGGCGTATTTCTGTTTAAAAAACAACCTCCATGCGAATGAATAGAAAAATTTTATACCAAAAAATATTAACTATTACAGAACTCACGAAACTGGCCAGTTTAAGTAGACTTTGTTTCATAAACTCCTTCAAGTGCATTAGCCCTGCTGAGGGATAAAGCACGTACGTACAACTGATTCAGATGGTTAGAATACAGTGAACCTTTCCTATCCCTTACACAGAATCCAAGGACTTAAGGTGTGAGACACTTGGGGACAGAGCTCCAAGTTTGTTTTCTCACGCTACTGGAGCTGGGATCTTTACCCGGTAAGCCACAGCCACGTAGCATATACAGATTAATAGAAATGGGTTAAATTAATATGTAAGAGTGAGCCAATAAGAAGCTAGAGCTAATGGGCCAAGCAGTGATTTCATTAATACAGTTTTTGTGTGGTTATTTTGAGCCTAAGCTGCCGGGAACTAAGTATCGGCTCTCTCCTCCTTCACCTGCTCACCAAGCCTTATGGGATGGGTTGGCTGAGGACTAAGGAAGAAATTCATTCCCAGAAGGTGTTTGTTACTTTACTGAGCCACAGGTGGGGCATGATCTTGATGAGGAAGAAGAGGTTATGTCAGATCGGAGTGACTTAAACATTTAAGCTGGGAATTATGCAAAGGGTGTACCCAGGACACCCAATATCCAATGTAACAAGGTTTCTGTAAACACAGAGTTCCTAGGGTAAGCTTGAACAGCGAATGTTGGGAGGCTTTAATGCCCAAGCACCAGCTCACCAAAGACATGAAAGAAAGAATGGAAAACAGAATGGTACAGTTAAAAGGGATGCCTTGTCCTAGAAGTGGGCATATATTTCTCCCCACAAGAAAATATACTGGGGGTAGAGATTATATACCCAGCCCAGGATTCCTTCAGCAGTCAAATATGATTATATTTAAGATTATAGCCATGGCACTGGACCACAGTCTGTGCTTGAGCAGCTGGTCAGAGCACACCATGACCCAGGCTTAGCCAAGCAGCACGAGGCAGCCCGGTGGAAACCACCTAGGGTGGAGAGACGCATAGGGGTCACACGGTAACGTCCCGGGAAGAGTGAGCAAGGACAGCTAATGGAGAACAAATTGGATTGAAGAAGGCTAAATACGGTCCTGCCTCCCATCCATTCTACTCTATTCAACAGTGTTCTCTTTCTAAAACAGTTGATAGAAATAGTAAGATCTTTTAATGCTTTTTTTTTAAAGGACCTTTCTACATGTTGAAAAGTATAACCCTAGCTGCTAAATCCAAAGACCAATCGGCACTTGCTTAAGGTGGACAGAGGAAAGCCTTAAGACATCCTGCCCTCCATAAAAAGGCTTCATTACACGATGCCTGCAAGTGTCTTGGGTAGGCTACAAATGTGTAAACCCATCTAGAGGGAAAGGGAAAGCGGATGTCAAAGATTCTGAGAGGGAAAGGGCACTCTCAGAATCCATACCTTATTAAAGAGAAACCTTGGGGCCAGGAATAGATCCGCCCCTATTCTAACTACCTCTGTGGCTAAGATAAAACACTCTAGCCAAAAACAGCTTGGTAGAGGAGAGGGTGTGCTTCTTCTTACATTGCCAGGTCACATCCATCCCTGGGAGAAGTCAAAGAAAGGGCTCAGTGCGGGAACTATGAGGCAATGCTGCTCCAGCTCACTCTCAGGCTCACTCTCAGGCTCACACTTAGTGAGCTTGCTTTACTCAGGACCACCTTACAGCCAGTAACAATCGAGACAATCCCTCACTCTCAGGCCCACAGCCCACCTGATGGAGAAAATTACCCAGCTGAGACTCTTTGCAGCTGAACCTAAGCTCTGTGAAGTTGACGGCTACATCTAAGTAAGACATAGACCTATAAACCTATAAACTGTTAGCTAAGGAGGCCCCTCAGTTCTCACAAACCTCTAAGTCTATTATTCCTGCTGTTGGTGAATGTCAGAACTAGAGAGTAAGTCCCTATTGCCGAAGACATTGCAGGTTTTGGTTTTAGGATATCGAAAATTGAAGCTGGAACTAAAACAGAAGCTACTTCCATATTGCCCGGGTTTTTACAATCCTGGAAAGTCCTATGCGGGTCACTTGGGAAGAATTATCACCAAAAGCCCTGCTGTTATGGACTCTATATAGTATACCACCAACAAACCAAGCAAAATGTGTATAACTGTTATAGGTCCAATCAACTGTTTTCCAACTGGACCTAAGACTGTCTCCAGAGTATTATTCTTAAATGTTCAATTTTTATGAAAGTGTTGTTGAAAAACAACACTGGAGCCAGGCACGGTAGGAAGTGTGTACCATTAATGGCAGCACTTGGGAGGCAGAGGCAAACAGATCTCTCTGAGTTCGAAATCATTCCGGTCCACACAGTGAGTTCTAGGTCAGCCAGGGCTACATAGGGAGGCCCTGCTGAGAGAGGGGAAGTGGGTACTAGAAAGAAAATACAGAAAATGGTGGTTATAGCATTCCACGGAGTGCTGGAACACTACTAGGGAAGATAAACTTTCATATCGCCAAGCCCGAGCTGAGTCTGAGCTCCCGTTCTTAGCAGTTGTTAGAACCTGAATGAGTTACCCATCCTCACCAAGTTTAGCTGACCCAGGGAATATGTAAGACACACCCCATGACTCAATACCCTGTAGCTACGATGAGCGGTAATATTGCAGGTTAGCCAGTAGCTTGCTTCTTCAGAAAGTAATTTTATAAAGAATATCCACGACCACTTCCCAGAAGAATGTAAACTTTCATAATACGTGTGCTGCACTTGGCCAGACACAGCACTCCAGGACTTAAATACAACTTCATAGAAACTCCAGGTTCTGATGATCCCTTTGAGGCCTTACAACACCACCATCAATCTCAGAGAACCACTTAGGCGACTGGATAAACTTACCTGTAACAAAAAATCGAAGAGAGCCATTTTGGACCACTCGTGGTGATGGACTTCAGAGCAGCCCCACTCAGGTCTGGGAACCCGGCCATTCAGCCAGCACTTCTGTTTTAGCAACTGCTGATAAGTTCCCCAGGTGATCTTAACAGAAGAATGGCTATCATTGCTCGCTGATGCTAGAGATGAGTCCCAGAGAATGAAAGGGCGAGGGCGGCCATCTGCGGAATGAGAGAAGCAAACATTTCGCTCAGCATGCTGCCCCATTGAGTGGGCAAGTGTCCTAGGGAAGGTCACTCACTCTTCCACACCCTCTCTCACCTGTCCTACGTGAAACAACTGGTTAAACAAATTCCATCGTCCCTGCATCTCCACAAGTTTTGATATTCTTGTATCAATGATACTCCTGGTTAGTTATAAGTCTTATGAAGTGGGAAATTATTATAGACAATGAAAAGAAAATTTAACAAGGTTTATAGATGTGGCAGGAACAGGATACTAACCACTCACTCAGGCCTCCTCTGGTTTGCATGGTTTTATTCCACATCTAAAAGCAGCCACCACAAGGAAGGAAGGAATCCAGACATTTATAATTGTCTATTCAGGGTCTAAGCAGAGCGGTCTCTGTTTGTAATAACAGCTGTCTGATTTTTGAAGGGCTACACTAGGATGCCGGGGGTGGGGAGAATTTTTAGAAGTCACAAGTTTCAAAGAGGAATTGGATGTTTCACATCAATTACTGGAGTCTCCAAAGAAGGAAAGCGGGAGAAAGACGTGTGCTTGTTTCTGTTTTTCTTTTCTGATAGGAGCACAACAGTTCCCTTGGAAAGGAACAGACACACAGAACCTCATACGGTGTCTTTCAGCAAATGCCACATTCTTCAACTGTGTGTGCACAGATGTTTTTTTAAAATGTCACTCAAGTTGTTTGGATCTCAGTCGCTAGATAGAAATGCCATTTGTATCATTGCTAAACTAAATAAAGTATGCTAAACCCCAGTGGAGTCATCATCAACAGGAAGGATCATGATGGAGTCCATTGAACATTTCAGGGTTAAAGCCAGAACTGTTGCTGTCAGGACCCCTCCCCACCAAATAAAGTCACAGAGATGGTGACCGGCTTTGCTTTTAACTCAGAAGTCCGTGTGGGGCTCTTGAAAAAAAAAAACCAGCTCAAACACAATTATCTAAAAAGCCCCCTTCACTCATTCTGAACAAGCCTGAACAATAGAGCTCTGAGGAATTCCTGCCGGGATGTCCAGGCATGCCCAGGGAGTTTCTGAAAGCCCTTTGAACAATGGCCTTGGGTGTTGGGAATCTACAACTTTCTTCGCCCAGCTAGCAGCTCAGGGTGTTCTTATCTGCAGGAAACAGCCAGCTGCTTGACCCGTTCTGAAGCTGGTGGCACACCAGTCATTTCAAACGCATGCACTTAATTATTCCAATTGCCCCCATCTCAAGCTGTTCCCAAGAAAACTCATTATCCATTTCATCAACAGTGTGGGGTAGCCATTGTATCCCTTCTTTCTGTTTTCTTTTACTAAGTGACAGGGGTTCCTAAGACCTAATTACATTCTAAGAAGATCAAGACAGTTCTGTATACCCCAAATACTGTGCTAATTTAAAAAAAAATGAGAAAGAAAGAGAGAGAATAAAATCTTTGCAAGATCTGTCTATCGTGTGGGGAAGACACATCACACCTGTGTCACCAAATATGAGTAGAAAATGCAGCTTCCAGAGACAAACACATGGGACATCTGGACTTTGAGAGGCTATGAGCCTGTGCCCTTCACCCAGTGACTCACAAACAGCATTTTTCATCTCCAAGCAAGGAAGTGTTCAAAGGTATAAAGCCTAACACCACATGTCACTGCACAGCCACTACATGGGACAGGCAGGCAGCCATTTCCTGTACAACCTCAGCCCTGGGAGGAGCAAGAAATAAGTGATCTATAAAAATCAGAGAAACCTTCGCGGCTAGCTCCTCATCTTTACGAGTACTCACGCCTTACTGTGAAATTAAATTTTAAAAAGTCTCCTCAACTCAGGCAATGAGGAAAATTCTACATGAGAAAGACTAGCTAAGAAAAACACTCACCTGACACAGCCCACAAACCACCTGTAATAGTCTGTCCTGTTCCTTTAAGAGACAAGCCCCGCCCATTCCCACCCAGTCCACCACAGAGACAAGCAGATCTTCCTTCTGCTTCCAGCCTGAGCTCCTTTTCTTTCTGTCTCTCTCCCAAAGAGGCAGCTGCTGTGGTGGCTCCTCTCCTCCCCTCCCTCTCTCTGCCTCTCTCTGCTCTTCTCCCTTCTTTCCTATTCTCCTTCCCTTTTCCTTCCATAACCAACTAAATAAATACCCAACCTCACTCTGCATGGCGTGCCTGTTCTGTCTCTCACCCGCTGTGACGGCAGCTCCTTGTTATCATTACACCACCACATTCAGTTTGTTTTCCTGCCCCTTCCACGCTCCCCTGAATAAATAGAAAGCTGTAGACATTTAGGAAGAGAACATGATTGACATGTGGCTGAAGCTTAGACTATGGAACCCAACAGACCTTGGCTCTCTGATCTATCGCCCCCTTGCTCTGTAACATTGGACAAGGAACAAAGCCCTTCCAAGCCCGCCTCCTCCTCTGTAACAGAAGGTGTGACCATGTATCTTTGTCAACTAACTTTGTTATTATTAAATAAGGCTGTGCGTTAAAAAGAAAAATCTACCCTCAAACTTTTATCACTTCTACCTGGTGCAAACATTATAAATCCCTTTCTCAAGATTTTTGGGCATGTTAATTATATAACTTTTGTCTATATCCGCCCACTGTGTAAGACCAGCACGGTAGGTCTACCCTGATTTGAACATTGCATGTTGGCACATATAAATTATGAAAGAAAAAATAAGGCAAAATAAATAAAATCATCATCCTAGTGATTAGCATAGATGCATAACCAGGAAATGTTTTTATCAGCTTTTCTAAACATGCACCCCCTCCAGGCTCATAGCTCATCAGCGTCCAGCCAGCCAGCCTTCGCTGCTCGCTGGGCAGCTACTAGATGCCATGCAGTGTTCTAGAAACAGAAGCTAAATTACAAACAAATGGGTGTCAACTTTTGTGTTTTGCTCTCATGACGCTTGAATTTTTCCCCCCAGGATAAAGAAGCAAAAAATTATAGAAAGGAAAAAAAATAGGACTATTTCCTATAGACAGATCCTTATCATTGTTTCACTAAATATAGCACACCTGTTGGTCTTACAGTTAAATCTTTAAGTAGCAGAGCTGTAACCGTGTTAGGGTAATGTAGCCCGGTGGTCTGCACACCATGCAAAGAGCAATGAGTAAATACCTGGGGCTTTGTTAGCCACATGGTCTCCACCATAGCCATTCAGTTCCATGAGGACTCGGTATCACCAGGGCACAAAAGAGTGATAGCAAAGCGACAATTGGTCACAACTGAGCCAATACCGTTTGACTATAAACACTAAAGTGTGACTTCCATATGATTCCCAAGTATCGCAGTAACATTATCAATCTTTTTATTATTTCCCAGGCATATGAAATGCAGAGGTCATCATGTAGAATTGCAGACATCAGTTCATGAAATCAAAATAGGTAGTGGGCCATCCTTGGCCACAAGCTGTAATCCTTACTAGCCCATGGGTTTGCCATTTCTCTTTGGTAAATCATGAAATTCTTTGTTGACTTTGGTTGTTTTGTCTTTGTTTTGAAAATGGTCAGACTATGTAGCCCTGGCTGGCCTAGAACCCGCTATGCAGACCAGGCTGGACTCAGCTCTATAGAGATCTCCTGTGTCTGTTTCCCAAGCGCTGGGATTAAAAGCGTGCATCACCACAACTCGCGGCTTTCTCTTCTCACCCAGCTGCACGTTTTCAGCCACAGCTGGGCTTCAATCTTCATTCCTCTCATTTCACAAGCGCTGAGACCACGGGCACACACCGTGCTTGGCCATTTGACATACTTCCTATTTGGATTATCGAGAAGTCATTCTCTAACTGGTGCTTCCGCAGAAAAGCACACTTGTTTTTTTCCCCCACAGCCACGCATGCTTCTTCAGCAAAATAGCGCTCTTCCCTGGCTGTCAGGGAAAGGGATTCCCAGAGAACAAAGAGAGCTGGTGATCTGAGGCTCTGTGGTTGGTGAGTAGAGCCAGGGCCTCTTTTCTGTCCTTGTGGCTCAGCCTTCCCACTATACCTGGGTGTCTGTGACCCCCACAGTTAAGAATACCTGTCAGTGTAGTGGCAGATCCCAGAGCAGGAGGTATCACTGAGGGGAGAATTCTACTTTCTATAAAATATAGCTTTTAAGGGGAGTCTGAAGTGATGATGGGAAAATGGTCTCTGGAAACAGGAGCCTGGTTAAAGCCAGACACCCTGAAGTGTTTTCGAGCTGAGCCGTGTTCATCTCCTCCCATTCAGATTTGTCAAGATGATGCAGTGCCCTGCTCTCTAGAGAAATCTTAATGGTGAAGAGATAAAATTCTGGCTGTCAGAGTGGTGGGAAAGCAGCCTTTGACAGATGTGTATGGATGTCCGTATGAATTAAAGGTTACACAGCTGTCGTAAAAATGAGACTTGCCAGCAAAGTTCCTTTCTTCCAATATCTGAATATCTCCTCAGAATTTTGATGTTCTCTTAAGTCATTTTTTTTTTTTACTCCCCAGCACAAAGAAGACATTCTTCGGAGAAGATGGACGCGAAAATTAACCAAGAATGTATGCTTTGCACAATCTCCTTTGTCTACGTGTATTAAATTCCTTTCATTTTAAACACTGTCTGACTGGTTCTGCTGCACCATAAGGGCAGGCTAAGCATGCTGCTGGAGTGTAAATGTCTCCCTGTATTTATCACCAGGCAAAAGTAAGCAAAAGTGTTCTGAGCTGTGGATCAAAAGGCTTTTCTATCGCACGGGCCAAGTTCCCAGACTGCTTGTGAATGAGACTTAAAGGGAGTAGCAGTTCAGCTCAGGGCCTTTCACTGAGCACAGCTCTACAGAGCCATGAAAGAGAAGGTGGCCCAGACAAAGCCAGAGGAGCATCTTCATTGTGGGAGGCGAGTTCCAACTCCATGGACTCAGGCACCAGTGAAACATTGATAGAAAGCTTTATAGTACAGTGTCCCTTGCCAAAAAGCAGTAAGGGGTCCATGCATGCTGCTCCAGCAGTCATGTCAAAAACATCGAAAATTCACTAAGTCCTATCAACTCCAGCAATCTCCAGTGCGGGCAAAGCAGGATTTGGACAATTACATACATATGTGTGTATTTGGGCCTGGAAAGATGGCTCAGTTGTGTAGCTCTTGGTGCTCCTTTGGAGGACTGGAGCCCAGTTCCCATCACCTATGTCTTGCAGCTCACAAGCTCTTACAGCGCCAGCTCTCAGAGGTCTTATCTCTTCCTGCCTCCAAGGGCACCAGCACACATGTGTCATATATACGTGGACATTAGAGTGCACACAAATAAAGATTAAAAATTAATCTTTTCAAAATTGGCAGGCTGGTGCTGGGTATGGTGCTGCCGCCTCACCACAACATACAGAAATTGAGGCTACGGTGTTTTCCGTGCATGACAGCCTGGTTTATATTACTGTCTTAAAGACAGCCTGAGCTACATGAGACAAACACTTTCCCAAAATACCAAGGGATGGGGCTTGAACTCACTGGTAGATATTTGCAGCATGGCCAAGAATTTTGAAATCGCTCCTCTCTCTCTCTCTCTCTCTCTCTCTCTCTCTCTCTCTCTCTCTCTGTCTGTCTGTCTCTCTCTCCCTCTCTCTCTCCCCCTCCCTCCCTCTCTCTCTGTCTCTCTCCCTCTCCTCAATCTGTATAATGTTACTTTCGTGTACACAACTTGACAGAATTGAACAGACCGGTGAACCCTCTCAGCTTGAAGCTAGTGAGCGTAACAAGATACCACACATAAGAGAGGCCCACATAGAAATGCAGACTCTGTGGTAGCCTTGAGAAAGGAGTCAGTAGGAAGAATCAGAGGAAATTTTACACATATTCAGGATTTTAGGGATTGTTAATTCCTTTACCCATTGAAAGTACTTTTAAAATGTCATTTACTGGACTCACTTCTCTGGTCCTAAGTTTGGGTAGAAGAAAATATAAATGACGTATATTTTTAAAAAGAGAACTTACTAGGAATTTCTCTGAGGTTCCAGGCAAAAGCTGAGCCTTACAGATCTTAGAACATAATAGTGTCAACCAGGGATACACACACGGCATATTAAACAGCCATGTGAAGAAGTGAGTGGACAGAAACAGTGAAGAACTGAAGCCTGAGCTGACACACCTGGTTGGAAGTCACAGGTCACTAGGGCACGAAGTTTGCTAAGAAGCATCTCAAGGCTCAAAAAAAGGCACCTATGGTTGATGTTATCCTGACGCCAGCACATGCTCTTCAGGACCAGAGGCAAGACCCAGCCCTCTGAGGAAGATACTAACCTACCAAAGACACATAGAGAGAAGTTCCTCGAGCCATCTCGTAAGACTGTGTGAGTCCAGCAAAGCAAACTCCAGCACACTGAGTCTTAAAAGGAAACAGATCTCCATACAGTTTTAGGTTTGTTCATTTTAAAGGAGAAAGGGTATAGAGTCAAGATTATGGAGCTTCCTTCCGTAAGTATAGATGCTACAAAACTAACCAAGTAGTGGGCTTCAGGACTAGTCATGGAACTAGATTTCTCTGCCAATTGAAACATAGAAGACATCATCACACATCTATTGGAATGGCTGTTATTAAGATGTAAAATAAGTGCTGGCAGAGTTCTCGAGAAAAGAGAAACTTCAGACACTGTTGGTGAAAATGCAAATGAATACAGTCCCTGTGGGAAACTCTGCACGGTCCTCAGAGGAAGGAAAAGAAAATACATGACCCAATAACCCCACTTGTAGATGCTGTCCAGGGACGGAAACCAGGACCTCACCGAGGAGCCTGCACTCCTGTATTCCCTAAGCATCATTCCCCGCAGCCAAGGACAGAGGCAACCTGCCTGACCATCATTATACGCTACCACACACATGACAGAATACTATTCTGCCTATATGAGGGGAAATGCTGCCACATAAGATAACATGAAAGGAAAAAGGAAACCTTGCACTGCCCAGATAAACAGAAAGGAAAAGACAGACATTGTGTGTTCTCGTCTGTAGACTCTAAATTAGTTGGATTTTTAGAAAAGGATAAAATGCTTGTTACTGGAGTCTGGAGAGAAGAGAAAGTCTACTTGATGGGCCACATTGATTAAAAGAGGAAGGAGGAAGAGGAGAAGGAGGAGGAGGAGGAGGAGGAGGAGGAGGAGGAGGAGGAGGATGAAGAAGAAGAAGAAGAAGAAGAAGAAGAAGAAGAAGAAGAAGAAGAAGAAGAAGAAGAAGAAGAAGAAGAAGAAGAAAGGTTTGAACTTTCAATTATACAAGACAGAAGATTCAGTAATCTCACAGCAGGGGTGATGGCTCAGTGGATAAGGTACTTGCTGTACAGGCATGAAGACCTGAGTTCTGGGTGTGACTACCTGTGCTTGTGAGTGGGGTCGGGGTGGAGGCAGAGAGAGGGAGATCCAGATAGTCTAGCCCAAACAACTAGAGCCAGTGAGAAGCACTGTCTCAAAAGAGCACCGTGAAATTCATAAAGGAAGACCCAAGCCATATGCATGTGAGAACACTCCCATCTGCATACATAGGAGAGAGGGAGAACAGTTTTTAAAATTAATGATCTGTTGCACAGAATGGTGACTAAAATAAGAATACATTGTGTATTTCAAAACTGCCTTTAAAACAAGGGGCAAAGCTAAAATGTTTTTATTATGAAGAAATACCAAGTATCTGACATGATAGATTTAATTAGCCTGTTTTAACCACGCCCCTTCAAAGCAGAAAATTATAACCCACAAGTATATACAATTATCAACTAAAATTAAAGAGGCATTAGATTCTAGGTAATTTAGACCACTTCTGCCAGCAAAATAATACATGTCTATGTATTCCGGTAACTAGCGCTCACTCTTAGCTCATCTTCTCTGGGCTGAGCAGAGCTCAGTTCGCCATCGGCATTAACTGCTCAGGGAAGTGTGTAGCCTGGGAACCGGGAGGAATGCTTTATGACTTACCCACCTTGACCTGCCTAAGCAGTCTGAGCCATCGCTTCCAGTTTTAAAACTACCCTTGGTTCTGAAGGTTGTCTGTGGTGCTACCCTGAACACCTTCTCCCTAAGTGTCTCTACTTTACCAACAAAAACCCCTAGACTCTTCCTGCTTCCAGGTTTGTGTTAAAACGTCAAGAATCAGGCACCTTTATCCCAGCACTTGGGAGGCAGAGGAAAATGGATCTTTGAGAGTTTGAGGCTATCCTGATCTACATAGTGAGTTTCAGGACAACCGGGGCTATGTAGAGAGGCCTTGTCTCAAAAAAAAAAAAATGTAGGCTCAAATTGACTTTTGAGGGTGGGAGTAATGTGGGAGGGGTACCAGACTCAACAGTGACAGTTGGGAGGTGACACCCTCCTTATCTTTGGATAAGCTAGTCTGGAGTCTTGGGTTTATGCTGTTAAAGGAGCCATGAGTGACTGAAAAGAGTAACCTTAGAATACAAGCCCAACCACATCACTCTCTTCTCTAAAACTGTTACTCCTCATTGCCCACATACTGGAGACAAAGCTCAGGGTCCCGATGGGATAACCATCACACTGCATGTCTAAGAAGACTTGTCTCCCTCCATGCTCCAAGCCCCAATCTCCAGTTTAAAAGTACTTGCATTTTCCTGAGACACTTGAGACATTTCTTGAGACACTGCCTTCACGTGTCTGTAAGGCTTTCTGCCTTCCTACACCTATCCCAGCTCCTACTCTACCTATAAAGATTTGTAAGAGACAAGCCTGAGCCAGTTAGATAGCTCGTTGGTTAAAGCACCTCCAGGGCACATGGGATGATCTGGGTTTGAGCCTTGGATGGCGCTGTAAAAGAAGAGAAGCGACTCCTGAATGTTGTCCTCTTACACACACATACACACACACACACACACACACACAACTAAATAAATGTAAAAGCAACTCTGATACATGAATGATTTGTTTCATAATCTCCCACTGTTCTCGGAGGACTCTTATATTCTATGACATAGCTATTGGGCTCAGAATAAATATGTAGCTGCTGCAAGACCCCAGTAACCTCCCATTCCAAAGACCTCTCTGAAAATGAATGAGGGTTAGAGAGAAACTTGAGAAACAGATCTAGTGTTGTATGAAGATTTCCATGCCCTCATTCTCTTCACCTGGTACTTGATTCTCACACATCCATGATGCTAGAGAACTCAGGGACAAGAAAGGTGAGGTGGAAACACAAAGACACAGACATACACATGCACATATGCATGCACACGCACACACTCCTTCTGACCTCGGTCTACTGATATGAGACAAACTATAAAGACATCAGCACTACACTCAGGCCAGACAAGAAAATAAGGCTGTTGAAATAAGGAGGTTGCAGCCTGCATGGCTGAGGAATGCGGGTAGAATCCCTGCAGAACCTCCTAGGACATGATTGATCACAGAGGCCACAAGGCAGAGATGAAGGATGAGCTACTGAGTCCTCCCAACTCACACCTGTAGTTCAGCTCCAGGAGGCATCACCTGGGACCTATGCCATCTGTTAGGCTTCAGTTTCTCCACAGGACACCTCTACCGTGAGACTCTTGCAGGACTTAATGAGCTACGGAGTGGAAAGTGTTCTCTTTCCAAAACCTAGAGACAATCGTATCATCCACTGCCAGCTACAGGGTTTGCTTTGAATCAGTTGTAGGTGCCCATTTACTGATCTCAAGTAGAAATATAGAGAACTAGAAAGCACACCACAAGATGCTAAATCAGATTAGAAACTAAATGAAAACAAAGGTCACATTATAAGTATAAAGTAGGTACTACAATAAATATTTGAGTCTATAGATATTGACTCAATTATATTTATATCAATTTTATATATGTTATGTGTGTTGATCAATTATACATATTGATTATATGTGTGTGTTGAGTCCATTTTAATAATAAGGCCAGGTTAAATATTATTACAAATATGATTGTTCTAATCTCCATCATTATTATGCTAATAAAAAAGGCTCAGTAAACGAATGGATCAGGAATCAGACTCGGGCAGTATATACTGCCAATATACACCCTTGGTCTCACACCTCCTTGAATGAGAAGCCCTACTCCCTTCCCCTGTTCTGGGACAGTGCTCCACAAACAAAGTTAAATGCCAATACATTAAGATGATTAAAGCCAAATTGTACTGAAGTCATAAGCATTGCCCCTTAGGTTGTCTGGTCCTGCTGAAGCTGTGCAGCCCCTCCAGCAACCCAGAGCTGCAGAGCTATCTAGAGAGGTCATGACCTTGAGCTCACGGGGTTGCTGCAGGAAGCCTACAGTCAATGGCAGTAAGAGTCACTCTCACAAGATTCGGTGATGTCCGGTCCCCAGGGACAACCACCCTGAACTATGGTGTGTAATCTTCCAGTCCAAAGGGCCGGAAGGGAGACTGCTATAGAGTGGGAGCTCCATAAACAGTTGTTAAAGCAATGGACGGAGCTAGAAAACGTCATTTTGAGTGAGGTAACCCAGACCCAGAAAGACAATTATCACATGTACTCACTCATAGGTGGTTTTTAAACATAAAGCAAAGAAAACCAGCCTACAAACCACAGTCCCAGAGAACCTAGACAACAATGAGGACACTAAGAGAGACGTACATAGATCTAATCTACATGGGAAGTAGAAAAAGACAAGATCTCCTGAGTAAATTGGGAGCATGGGGACCTTGGTGGAGGGTTGAAGGGGAGGAGAGAGGCAGAGAGGGGAGCAGAAAAAAAATGTAGAGCTCAATAAAAATCAATAAAATTTTTAAAAAATGAAAAATATATGAATACCCCACATATACACTATCCCCAATATACCATACAAATAAAAAAATATACCATACAAATAAAAAAAAATAAAACCACCAGTATTCAATGAATATATATATATATATATATATATATATATATATATATAAAATCCTAGAGGAAAAGATTTGTGTGTAGTAGAGACACATGTTCACAGTGTGAACACCATGACAAACACTCATTATCACTTCTGTTCCAATCCTGTGTGAGATAAAGGAAAACTTTCTGGATGCATAGCAGAAGGTTGCCAGGTCTCCAGCGTGTCTGGGAAGGTATGTCATAAACAAATAAGAGGACACTGCAGCCAGCCGGTGATGCTTGGACGGGATGCTCAGGAAACTTTTGAATGCAAATGAATGCAAGTATTAAGCTGGCCAGCTCAATTTGATTGCTAAAGAAAGAGCCTTAGGACTTTTCTGATAAAGAGCACAATGCACTTTAAAGAATAAAGCATGATTGTACACTCCCTAAATAAATATTTTAAGAAAGCTTGCAGACATGCTGGAAGTTTGCAGAATTCAGAACCACTGTGTTTCCAATCGTGGAGGGATTCACAGAACTCCAAGAAATGGACCCCATCTCTACCTGACCCCTGAAACAACATGAAAAGTAGAGCTGCCATTCTTTCAGCCCAGCGGTTACACCATCAGCTAGGACTCCCCAGGTTGCTCCAGTAAACTCGAGAAGGCACGAGGGGTGGGGGGGAACAATACATTTCTTCTGCTCTATAATAGGAAGAGGCAATGCAAGTTGGGAAACCGAGAGCAACTCGGGATACACGAATTTAAATGGAAGTTTGTGGGGGGCCTGTAGTTTGTCATCTCAGCAGCTTCCTGCTCAGGATCTCTGGAACTAGCCTCCCCTAACTCAGTATGACAGCTCCATGGCAATAAAACGGCATCCTAAAAATAAAGCATACATAATGCATCTTCTATGCTGGGTATGAAAAACAGCAAGATGCTTAAATGCTACCCAAATGGTGTTCCTGAGATATCCACTCACAGTAACGTGCAGACTCGAGGGAAGTCAGGCAAACTTACTAATTCAGAGGTCGCAGAGGACACTGGGTTTCCACTCTTCATTCATTCATTCATTCATTTTTGGGGGAAAGGCACACATGTCAGGGCTCTTGTTGAAGTTAAAAGACAACTTTCAGAGTCTGCTTCTCTCCTTCCACTGTGGGAGTTACAGAGATCAAACTCAGGCCACCAGGCCTGACAGCAAATGCCTTGACCTGATGAGCCACCTTGCCCAGCCCTGGGTTTTCTTTTTAAATGTGTTGACTTTCACAAGGTCACAGTCTGCTTTGTCTTAGCCTAGACGAGTATTTTTAAATAGTTTATTTTCAAAAGTCATCTGAAAATATCAGCACAACACCACAAAACATCTGATGACCTTTGCAATAATTTGAGAGTCTTGTGTAAGAAAAGAGAGGCAGAAAAAAAAACCAAATTGACGTGTTCAAGTATATTTTTATGTGCACGCGCTCACACTGTTAAACATTAGAATTTCAGCTTGCATGTAAAAGTAAGTGCCACCATGCCCAGAGTGGAGCATCAATACTTCTTCCCCTGAGCAAAGACATTATCACAGTTATATTATTGAGCTGAAAAAGAAGATAAACATGTCGACATAGCAGCACAATCAGAAACTGTCATGCTAAATGTGTACAGTTTGGTTGTTATCCCATAACTGTGCCAAATAGTATTTAAAATATGGTGTTGGCTCACAGAAGAAACCCGGGGAAGAATTAAGCTGTGAAGAAGCAGGAACAAGTTCCATCTCTACTAGTCACTAGTCATGTGGCTTGGTGAAAAATTCATAACCTTTTATAGCTTCTGAATATCCCTGCTTGCAACAGAAGTAATAGGAGCTGGGGGTGTGGCTTTTCTGTCCTTGTATGGGGTTTCCCAAGTGCACCATGATGCCAGGTGCAGGGTAGTAAGTGGTCTAAGGCACATGGCTAACAACTCCATTATGTTAGTCCTAGTGTTGACACTGGGGTCTTTATAGATGACAAGTTTAAAGTTACTGGGAAAACATCGTTTTATGTTTCATTTATTTTTATAAAACTAAGTTGTGTTTTATTAAGGAAATGACAGCGGGATGTGCCCAAATGTGGGTGTTGGTTTCCCAAGATATGGGAATATCCCGGGATTTTTAGATAACAGATTTTGTAGACAACTTCAACAAAGGAAAGGGTTCTCATGAAGGAATTCCAGGAACGGGAAGGAATTTTCTTCCAACAGGGATTTCTACCACTTTCTGTCCCCACATCTGTCAAGGTCAAATACACTAAGATACATTCACTTAGGCATTACCAAGTGCCTACAGCACAGGTAGCACCTTGCCTATCATAATTACTACCAATTCCACATATCATATATTACTGATATTTTATTTATTCATTTGGTGTTTTGGGTTGAATGAGGGCCTTTTGTGTTTTAGGCAAGGACACAGATGCCGATATCTTAACAATGAAGTAAAGGACACTGAGGGGTCACCCAGTTGTCCATATTGGTCCTAACAAGTTTTACTGAATCTTAGCTTTGGGATAACATAGAAACCCAAGGCAGAGAATGAAATATCTAAGAGAGCTCTTGGCATGAATCAGGGAGAGTCAAGAGAAAGAGTTTGCTAGGTTATTTTTTTTTTTTTCCTCACAAGAGAAAATGACCTTTGAGGGCTGAAGGCTCAAAGTAACTCAGAGAACTTAGGACTTCGTGTACTTGGTGTAATAGCAGCCACAGCCAACAGTTACTGAAGGTTTAGTCTGTGCCAGGGACTGTTTTCCACATGTGAGCAGCTGCATGAAGGAGACAGCCTTGCCGTCCCATAGCTGGGGAAGCTTGAGAGATAGGCTAACGTTTCAGCCTGGATTTATTTTGCAACGTATGGATTATTCTATGTTCCAACACAGGTCACTGACTGAGGGTACTTCAGATCCTAACCCTGTGGTGGCGTCCTTATTCAGATTGTCAGCTCTGTGGCATCATCATTCCCACGGACCAGCACTGTGACCCCAAACTTCAGTTAGCGGCCGCACGCCTAGACACTACCTTTGTGTTCCAGGAAGACACGATTTTGAAAGTCGTGCTCCATAAAGCATGGAATTTAAAGAAATTACATGGCTAGTTAGTATACATCCTAAGTACGTCAATGGCTTTGCCTTATTTTCGTTATATATTAGAAAAAGAGGTTGACTCGATTGGTGAGAGGGAGTCATTGCATTGACTCTTAGGTGATCAGTTCAGTCTGAAACTCTGGCAAAGATTCTATTAACTGAGGAAAGAACTGTTTCCTCCTACTCTTTTTTTATTATTGAATCGTTATTTTATGTATAGAAGTGTTTGTTTTCACGTGTGCAAGAGCATTCGCGGTGCCTGCAGAGGTCAGAAGACAATATTGGACACCCTTGTACTGGAGTAAACAGGCGGTTGGGAGCCGCCATGTATGTGTGGAGAACAAAACTCCACCTCCAGTCCTTTGCAAGAGCACTGGGTGCTCTTAACCACTGAGCCATCTCTCCGGTCCCGCTACACCCCCTTATTCTTTAAGCCGTCCTTGGAAGGAAGTTTCCACAGGACGCTGTAACAATATGCAGGGCCGTCAGCAAATCCTCTACCTCCACCCTGGCTTCCTGTCATCGTGCAAATTGCCCTTGGCTTGAATGAGATTTAATATGCCACGAAAACGTGCAGTGAGGGACGTGGAGAGCAGAGACTGCAGTGTAGGCTTACTCTCACATGCCCCACAGCGCCAGACTGCGTGAAAGAATGTCACGCATATGGAAAGACAGCGCTGCTGCTGTTGCTGCTGTCCAAATGGGAAGTGTGGGTGGGGGACAATCATTTAGAGAGGGTGAGGGAAAAAGAGAAAATGATTCCCAAATCCCCAACAGCTGCAAATAAGAAGCTAGTAAATCTGTTACCTTGGATGAACTCCGGCTTCCTACTCACAGATGGCAGGGTCCTATTGAGACCCAAAATCCTGTCCAGGTGGAAGGCAAACACTTCACTCATGTCCAGGGGCTGCTTGAGTAGCCCACAGGGGCTAGGCCCGCAGCCAGGCACCGAGCCTGAGGTGCTGCCTTCCAACACCAGCAAGCGGGCACCACTCTTCGAAACTGCTGGGAGGATGCTAGTCACCTCGCCATCAGCCAGCAGGCGCATTCTGCGGATGTCTTCTTTGCTCAGCCATGTGGGGGCGCTCTCGCTGTAAATCCTAATGTTGCTCTCTCGCGCCCTAGGCTGCCGCAAGTTTGAACCCCCAGTTCTGATCCCAGGACCACGCAGCACCCTCCAGGGTCGTTCTCCAACCTTAGTCAGGGAGCCCTGATCATAGCCAGGTACTTCAGCGTCTGCTGCCGGTGCAACTTCCTGCAGGATAAAGGATGGTTTAACCAGCGCCTCCTGACCAGGGGCTAGAGATGCCAGGGCATACTTCTTCCTGCGCTTGGGTTTCACCGTGCCACGGATATTGGCAGGCTTGCTGCGCTTGGAGCGTAGGGTAATGTACACCACGTTGGGCTGCAGTGTGCTCCCATTGCCCTGCGAATCTGGAGGGGCCAGGGTACCATCCAGGGGGATCTCAGGGAAGGATACCTTGGAGATGTCGAGGCTGTGGGGTGGGCCTCTGTCAGTGGCCTGCCCATGCTGGGAGGAGGCCCTGCCAACCTGGCTCACCAGGAAACCCAGGTAGATGGCACAGGCAGTGCCCAGCAAGAGGTTCCGTCTGGTCCTGGGACGCCGGCTGCTCCAGAGTTTACACACTGGAGGGACGCAGAGGGAGCAGACAAACCAGTTTATGAGCTGCCCCGGCTTGTCTGGACAGGTCATTTCTCTGCCGCTTCCACATGCTGAACGGAGTTTAAAGTCTGCAGCTCGTTTCTGATGACATGATTCATGGCTTCCTGAATCCAGCCGTCCAGTCCGCTTCAATATCTAAGTGGTCTCCGATAGGCAGAGGTGAAAGGGAAGGGTCGCTCCTGGCGCTGGGACCGCTTGGGGCACCGGCCACCGGCCTTTTAAACCCCTGTCTGCCTTTCCCAGGAGAAAGGAAGGCTGCCTCTGCGGATGAATGGAAACAAAGTTGACTGAGTCACGATTTCAACCCATTTCAGTTCCTCTGTGAGAGGAAAGAAGAGAGTAACCCTTTCTTTCCATAAATACTACCGAGTTTGCTGTAAAAGTTTCAAACATGGAAACAAGATCGCTGGGTGAGCCTGATTTCACTTTAATGAAAACAAGCTGCCAAGGGTAGCTACTGGCTCAGGGCTAAACCACTACACCTGACTGGGAAGCGAAGCAGTAGAGCATCATCGACCTGGGCTCCCCTGCACACCCCCTTTGTGTGCTTCAGAAATAATAAGACAAATAATAAACACATCTAAAAAATTGTATAAGCACCCTTATTTTTTTATAAGATATATACTAACTGCTTGGGCAAAAACACCAAGTAGTGAGTTCACATTTAAACATATTCTCTTTAATAAAGTGAAATGCCCCAGTTTGTCCCTATAATATGTTCTAACATCTTACATTGGTATTTAATAGTCTTTAGCGTCTGTAAAACTTGGAAAGAGGAACATTTATATTTTCTCTATGTGTGTCACACAAGCACGCACACACACACACACACACACACACACACAAATCCAAGTATTTTTATTTCTTTTCTTTCCACTAAAGAGAGAAGAATGAAAGAAATCTCCATAATTTTTTTCTTCTTCTCTCTCTCCTCATGTTTAAAAAGAGGAAGAAACTAGTTTAAAAAGAAAAGACCTCTTTACTTACACCGCTGGCCCCACGCTCAGCTCCAGGAACAATGGAACCTCTGACCCTAAGGCACAGAACTTTGCGAGGCTGCGGCCGGGAAGGAGACCATAGCTCATGGTCAACGGGGCTCCACCTTTCAAACATCTCAGCTCAGCCCTAAAAGCTGCCGCCTCCGGACAGCCAAGCAAAACGATTTGTAAACCAGCTGCTGCAGTTTTCAGGCACGTGAGGTTCTTTTTAAAGATGACTAAAAAAAATAAAAATAAAACTTAAATTTTGAATTCTCAAAACACAGTCCCGGAGTGGAGTCAGTTTTCATTCAAACAACTTTCTGCCTCTTCCGACTCCTGGGAGCCCCCTAGTGTCCCACTTGCTAAGCGACACAGAAATGTCAGCCTTGGGGAAGCTGAAGGGATCTGAAGTGTTTGCTGAGGTTGGTGGAGACCCCACTCCCTGCCAAATAAATGCCTTGTAAAAGGAGGGGTGCCGCTGACCCTTGCCTGACCCTATGGAGGTAGGGACCAGACGCCGGAGGACCAGGGCCTGCGACTTACCTTCCCTCTGGACTGTTTGCCGGCTAACACTTGTCTCCCAGCAATTCTGGGACCAGGCGGCAGGAAGCGGAGACCAGGCTAAGAAGGGGGCCCCTGGAAGTGAGGAGGAAAAAAGAAGCCTGAGATAAGAGGGTAGATGAGAAGGCATTGGGGGTGAGCAACTACACCCAGCAACAGCGCAGGAAGGCGCCTGGACTCCTTCTGATTGGAGGTCTTTTAAAAACAGGTTAGTGATTGGCCTGGGTCATTTGCACGTCCTGGCACAAAGGCAGGAGCCGACGACCTTGGGGTCTCACTGGGCTTTGCTTCCTAGCTTTTGCAGCACAGAGTCAAACAAGAAGCCACTGATGATGGGACAGGGGTGGTTTTCCCAGTTAGGGAAAAGGTCGTGATGCCAGGAAGTGAGCAGATCAGAATATGGTACTGTTTAATCCTAAAACACTGTGTTAACAATGCAAAAAAACAAAAAACAAACAAAAAAAGCTGAGAATTTCTCCTTCTCAAACTTTCCTCCCTCTTTAGACGTTCTGGTATCATGATAAAAAGAGATAAAATGATTCCGAAATGGACAGTAGCCTTGAGTTTCTGACAGGCTTTGGCTAAACACTGGAATCATTTCCTTTATGTTCCCAAATTCTTAAAGCACATACTCCATGGTCTAGAGACTACTTCAGAACTTTCTGAGAGGGGTCAGCGGCTGAGCTGCTTCCTATAGCTATTTTGTGCTTTCCACGTGTTCGAAAGATTACTTGGCCGAAGTCTCTACCAATGAAAGCCGTGGGCTGCCATGTAGCTTACTGATGGCACACTTGCCTGACATGCGGGTGATCTTAAGACCTGTTTTTAACAACATAAACTATTAAATTAAAAAGTTACAAGTAAACACTCTGCAGAAGCCTCTTCCAGACATCTTATAGGCAACTGTACCGGGGAAGCAGATAAAATTGTGTGTGCTGCTAAGTTGGCCTGACTCCTCCCTTACCTCAAAATAATGGTCATTACTCGGGAAGAACAATTCATCCTCCTCCTCCTTCAGTCCCAAGGGGGGCTAGCAGCGGCTAAGGAATGTGGTTAGCACAGGATGGGCTAGGAAGGAAGCAAACATGGTGCTCCCATCTCGCTGTGGCGCATACTCACACCTGCCTAATTCTGTTTCTCATTCCACATCCAACAGCCGTACAACAGCGTTCACCCCGAGAGCTTCCTGTGTTGTTAAAGGAGACAGAGTGAAGGAAGGGACCACAGGGAAGAGCTGGTGATGTTTGTCTGCATCTCCCCCTGTCCACACCTTACTGAACTTCTCAAAGAATCTTCCACTGAGGCCCGTGGCACCAAATCCTGCTGTGCCAAGATATTAGTATAGAATTTGGAACAGGCATGAGAAATTGTTTACGTGGTAAAATAAAACTAATATAACCCATGAGGTTCATTCGATATGATCAGAAATCATTCCTTCTACTGCCCGTGAGACCTGACCTGGGGCCTTGTCACTTTCTTCCAACCCCTTGAGTGAAACTCCAGGGCTCCTCTAGCTACACTGGGGGCATAGGTGGAAGGAGGTTAAAGTTTGCCAGCCATTGTCAATCCTAGATGAATCTATATATTTTTTTAAAATATGCGAATCTGTAACACAGTCCGAATCTTCCGGTTTTATTGTAGAGTTGAATCATGTATAATGAGTGCATTCTAGATCCATCTTCTCACGGCAGGCTAAGCTGGCCCTCGCTATCCCAGTGTCCAAGGGCAGCAGAAGAAGGAAGAAGATCAGAAAAGCTCCCCTCTGACGCTGTAGACTCTACTGAGCAGTTCCCTGGGCATGGTGTGTATGTAACCCTGCCCTCCAATGAATATCTTGCAGTCTCTTCGGAGGTGACAATATTAATGCCTCTCTAGAGATGGCTGTTGATGTCTCTTTACACTCTGAAATCCATCAGCCCCCTGCTATGCAAGAGTTATTTTATATGTGTGTGTGTGGTGGATAAATATATATTACTAAAACAAATACATATATAAATGTGTGTGTGCACATATAATAATATACAGAACCTCCCGACTGTTTGCTAAGGCAGCATGTCACATGACCAACAAACTGGCTTCCTTACCCACGCCTCATAAGGGACACAACTGAATAGTGACCAGCTGCGCGCACCCTTCGTTTACCCAACTGCGCCCATGGGGATCCACACCTCATCTCAGAACATGGAAGCCCCTGCCGCCTATGACTCAAGATCTCTGCTGAAACCAAGAAGAGGGATGTTGTCAGGTAGTGTGGGACTTGCGGCAAGCTGAAGTCAGAGCAGTGAAAAACCTGTTTCAATATAACTAAGGCATGTGTGATGCTCAAAGTTATGATTATTATCAGAGATACTAATAAACTCTGTGCCTAAAATATTTTCTCTCCCTAAAAGTAATATACAAGGAAGCCAAGCTTTAAAAAGAAGTAAATTAATTGAAGGCTACCTTAGCTATTAGCAAAATACTCAGGGAATCCAAACAACTGATTCTGTTTCATCAGTGGACACTGAATCTTCAATGTGCTGCCCCCAGCCCTGCCAGTCGACCACACATGGGAAAGAACCAGCATCTGCACGCTGGCCCCAGGACACCCTCATCTTGGACAGAAACACACAAAAGTCGATCTGCACTTTGAAAGTAGGTAAAGATTCATCAAAGCTGGCTCAACACGAGTCCCTAGCAAGAAATTAGACCAGAATTTCAAATTGTCTCCCCTTGCCTCTGGCACAGTTTATACTATGAAAAAAAAAACCACTATAGGATTGTATTTGAAGGAAGGTCCCCTAGATATGCTAGATTAAATTTGGCATACTAGAAATGCTTCCGGTTATAAATATCATATTAAGTACGGGGGGGAAAAACTGCAAAAATCTGGTATTTTCAGAGTTTATATGCCACTTTCTGTGATTCCAATGTGTGCAGCGTATCCGATGTGTGCATGCATAACTGTACATACATGTTTTATGAACCCATCGAAACACTGGGTTAGGAAAGACAGCACAGGAGAGATCACAAGCCTTGCTCACCCACCCATTCTTCCTTCTGCAGCCCTAATAGCGTCATGGGAGGTATAGCTGTAGGAAGACCCTGATGGGGGTGTTCTGAGACGTGATGAGACACAGCAACACGTTGTGGGTCTTTGCTGAGGAGATGTAACATGAGATCTGAGGGCTCTCTGCAAAGATGCTCAGGAACTTCTGTATGTTGTCTGCTTTGGGAGGAGAACATAGCAGGACAGCATCTATGGGTGCACCACATCATACTGTAGGAGACAGCAGCAGCAGCAGGGAAAGCCATGCAGCAGAGACAGCAGCAACAGCCATGCAGCAGAGACAGCGGTGACAGCCGTGCAGCAGAGACAGCAGCAACAGCCATGCAGCAGAGACAGCAGCAACAGCCATGCAGCAGAGACAGCGGCGACAGCCGTGCAGCAGAGACAGCAGCAACAGCCATGCAGCAGAGACAGCAGCAACAGCCATGCAGCAGAGACAGCAGCAACAGCCATGCAGCAGAGACAGCGGTGACAGCCATGCAGCAGAGACAGCAGTGACAGCCATGCAGCAGAGACAGCGGTGACAGCCAAGCAGCAGAGGCAGTGGTGTCTTCCCCTTAAGCAGCCGCACAGACAAAACACATGCATGGGGAAGGCTTATGTGTAGTAACCAGGACAGGGCTATAAGCATATGCGTGACAAGATTTGACACTCCTGGGACACAAGAGCTTTATTGAGAGGTTCCACTGGATTCATCCCATGCAGGGGAATGACAGTCTGCAAGTCAAGTCATCCCTGCTCGGGAGTGCTTAGTAATTTGTACTGCCACCAAAACAGATAAACCTACAAGCTTTTTATGAGAAGTCTGGCGCGTGTCCTAAACTAAAACAGGGACGGGTAGGGAAGGTACAGAAGAAGAGTGTCTTTAGAAGAATGAGCAGGCTTCTCCTAGCTGCAGCCCACCCTCGTTGTCTATCCACAGGGGAGAACGCGTCGGATTCCAGTCCTCTGAAGGACGGAGCCATCCTTGGCTGCAGTGATCACCAGCTTAGAGGCAATTCCTCCTTTCACGTTCACGCTAACTGCTCACAATACAGAGGTGGGCAATATCGTTTATGATTGCCAATTTGCATCTCATTAGGTTAGGTTGAAGAATCTGTAAACAAAGATGCTTGCTTCAGCTAGGTGCTTTGGGAAAATTCTACTCAGTTTCCTCAGCTGAAAAACTAGGCTGGTTTTATCTAGCTCACGGGGGCGGTTCTAAAACTAGATAACACTTTACATGGAAATCACAGTGTTTGGCAGGCTGCTGGAGCTCGTTCGTTTATTCCCCTTTTCTCGCAATGGCTAAACTCTAGATGGACTGTCAGAAGCCAGTCATAGCCACGGCCCGTGATCAGCACACGATTTCAGGTTCATGACACGGGTGTCATGTGACATATTAGAATTTGCTTCACTGTTCTGTCTTCTAATCAAGAGTATATTCTCCATGCTGCTTTGGATTCAAATCATGGGTAATTTTCACCTTTTAGAATTAGAAGTAGTCGGTGGCGATCTGCATGAAGCTATAGTTAGCACCTTGGAAACATAATTGAAATCAGGGATCTTTGTCACAAAAAGACACTAAGTGGGAAAGCAGAAATTGAAGCGTTTCTTCCAAATAATTTGGGGCTTTTAAGCTAAATGGGACACACTTCAACTAAGTCAGAACTGGAACTGGGGAGATGGCTTCGTTAGTAAGGGGCTTGCTGGGTGAGCATGAAGACCCAAACTCAGATCCCCAAAAAGCCAGGTGCTGTGGCACATGCCTGGAATCCCACCCAGCACTGTAGGGGCAGAGACAGGAGGATCCCTGAAAGTCTTTTCCTGCTCCTTGTAGCCAATCAGTGTGTTTCAAGTGCAGGGAGAAGCCACCTCTCAAAAAATAAAGTAGAAAACTGTCTTTGGAAGGTACCTGATGTCAATCTCTGGCCTCCACATGTATATGAACACTCATAAATGTGTACCCTACACACATGTACACACAAACACACATACACACACACAGTTACCAGTACAATGATGATTGATGACAATAAAAGTAAAATATTATCAATACTAATTTTACTATTATTAATAAAAGTTCCTATCTTATAGGGTTAGTGTGAGGAGTAAGTGAATCAGCACATGAAGCACCTTGATGTAACGACAAACAAACTAAATCTACTAAAAATAACTTTAAAATTATAAACCTCTGCAGGCAATGACCATCAAATGTCTAGTAACACTGAGCACCTGAAGTCCTGTCCAAGGGACTCACATGGAGAAGTCCTAACCTCAGAATTATCATAAGGGCATTTTCCAAATTATGAGGAAGAGAATCCAGGAAGCAAACAACCATCTCGTCCATCTCAGGAGAGAGTCAAGCGAGGGAGCTGTGCTGATCAGCTGTCTGCCAACTTGACCCATTTTGGAAGCAGGGATCTCAGCTGAGAAATGCTTCCATCACTGGCCTGCTGGGAAGTCTATGGAGCATTTTCTTGATTGAACATGGATGTGGAAGGGCCCAACCCACGGTGCATGGTGGCCCCTCTGGGAAGGTGTTTCTGATTGCATAAGAAAGCTGGGCAAGCCATAGAGATCCAGCCTGTCAGTCTGTAAACATTGTTCCTTGTGGTCTGTGCTTCATTCGGGTCCCTATGTTGAATGCCTGCCTTTGTTTCTCTTCGTGGTGGACTGGAGGCTGTCAGATGAAACAAACCCTTCCCTCCCTGGCTTGTTTTTTGGTCATGGAGCTTTGCCACAGCAGCAAAGAAGCAGACTACAACAGCTGTTTATGAAGCTTTGGTCTGAGAAGCAAACTACTTGAGAGAATGGGACCTGAGATGAACCTAAGAGTTTACCTGCATATCAGCCTCCACCATCCCTTTACACTCTAATCTTCCCGTGTGCCAGGCAAGCTTCACAGGACCACAGACCACAGCAGACAGAAGAATTCAATGCAGGGATTTCAGCAAATGAGCAATACCGTGAAACTGAGGGTGGAATTCCAAGTGGAAGGGACTTGTTACAGCCAGACACCAGTTAAGAGAAACACCTTAAAGTTAATGAGCACTCCCTAGAGATGTCAACGTTGAAATAAGTGTGGCACAACAAAGGTTAAGACGATGCCTTGGTTGGGTGAAGTCATTCAGTGAAATGCTTCAAGAAGCAAGACATTTTAATGGGCAAATCCCACGTAGCCTTTGTGTCTTATTGTTCCTAATCTGAAGACTGGTTGAAATGTTAAAACCTACTGAAAACAAATGTCTGTCCAAAATGAACTGAAGGAAAGATCCAGATACAGACTGGCCCCACAAGTGGCTCTTCCTGGTGGCCAGGCAAGTATAGGATAGTGGCAGCGGCTCACTCTCACTATAGCCTCCACCCAGACACACCACTAGGCCCTAGACAGACTAACCTCTAAGCCAAGATGGCTACCTGTGCAACAAACTCAAAAGTGCAACTGAGGAGCATTTGAATCCAAGCCTCTAAAAATGGGGTGTGTGTATGCATGCATGCATGTATGCATTGTACACAAGTGTGTATGCATGTGTGTGTGTGTGAAAGAGAGAGAGAGAGAGAGAGAGAGAGAGAGAGAGAGAGAGAGAGAGAGAGAGAGAGAGAGAGACTGGCTAGCTGTATGTCCATCTATCCATCTTTCCACAAAACACCTGGTCCATTTTGCCAGGACGAGCAATTCTGGAGAATTGGGCAATCAGGAGCTGAGCCAACAGCAAAGATGAACCTGAATTCTCTGTTCATATGGAGGAAGTTATTCGATGGCAGGAAGTTACTTGCCAGTGGAATGATTTGTTTCTTTGTTTAGTTTCAAGCAACAGAAAACAGGAAATCTCTACCCAAGCTGCTACAAAAATAATTTTGCTGGTGGTAGCAAAAGGTTTCCAAGCAGCTCAGCTCAGCTCATGTTTTGGTTAATTTGTTTGTTTATTTAGGTTTTTTTATTTTATGTGTATAAATGTTTTATCAGCATTGTGTGTATGTGTACCATGATCATGCCTTGTGCCAACAGATTCTAGAAGAGGGGGTCAAACACCCTGGACCTGGAGCTACAGACAATTGTAAGGCACCATGTGGGTGCTGGGAGTTGAACCCAAGTCCTGGGGAAGAGCAGCCAGTGCTCACAACTCCTGAGCCATCTTTTCAGCCCATCTCTGTAATTCTCTTGGCATTTTCCTTGCCTGAGAGCTGTTTTCCTTCTCAGACTTCCTTTCCCCTTAATCACAAAGTAGCTGCCAGGAGTGACAGATATTAAATGTATCCTTTTGATATTCAGGAAAAATGAAGATTATGAAAACATTCTCCAAGCACCAAACAAGATCTCGGAGCTTCAAGCAGAAGTCAGTCTCATAGATAAGTGTACCTGGGAGCCTTCCACCTTAGCTCAACAGCCTTAACTAAACTAATAAAATGCTATAAATTGTTTTGAGTTGTCCCTGGAGCTGGGCATGGTCAGACCCAGTGGAAACGTTTAGAATGGCTACTGGATAGCGGGCAATACATCTGTAATAATTATGGTAACTTTCCTCGTCTATTGACCCCATAAAACTATAAGAGCCCAGGATCAAGCCACTGCTGACTCAAGGCTCGGATCTACTTAGCCGTTTCCTGAATAAGTGATCCAATAAAAGAATGATCGATTCTCCTTCAAGCACACCCATCACCACTGTCTCTGTTCACCTTGGATCTCATGAGAGTGGCGATGAGATCTGCCCAGCATCTCATTGTTCAGCCCCACATTGCAGGGATTTAATTTTTTCTATTATTTCCTGCGTCTTTCATTTCAACACATTACTGATTATTTTTAGGGCTGCCATTAACACAGACTTCAATTGCTGTCCTGTTTTCCCCCTAGGCAGTGAAGCAGTTGCCATGGAAACAGAATCCGGTGCCTCTGTCTGGAGCCTCACATCAATGCAACTTGATGAGAGGAAGGAAGGCACTCCATCCTACCTGTATTTTATGTCTCAAGGTCTATTAACCAAAAAAGATGCAAGTCATAAGTGGGGGGAAGGGAGGCATATCTGATGATGCATAGGGTGACACCTTGTCCAAGAAGATGCATCAACACTCTCTTCTGGAATTAATGCTTCGGTTTGAGATTCAGAACGATTTTTAATGCTTGAATTAACCAAAGATGCAAAGTCACGAGGTAGAGGCCACGGAATAATTGGAGGAAGGTGACTTTTAACTGGTGTTTCTTAACACCAGAGTAGAAGCCGTCCTAAGAGAGCCAGGCCTTTTGTTCCGAGTTAGTCTTTCCCCACAGCTCCACCCTGCAAAATACTGGGATCTGAAAGCTCCTCCAGATAGACTAACCAGAGAGGAGGGATTCCTAAGCAACTGTGGAGGAGGCGGCTCCCACCAGTTCAAGGACGCTCTGGTTAGAGCTGCACACCCTTAGTACCTGTTGAGAGGGCACTGCTGTGTGGCGAGCTATGGGGACAATGGCAGCAGCTACGTGTTCCAAGAAATGACCCAGCACCAAATGCTGATTGGTCTTATTGGCAACAATATAGAACCGATTCGTAGGAGATCTCACTACAGACCGGGCCCTGATTCTAAGCTAAAATCTGTTATCCTGGACAATTCAATTTGACCTCGTTAGCATTGAAGACATATCTATATTACAGTCATAACAAGAAAAGCTCCTCAAGTCACCAGAAAACAGATATTTTAATCCCTGAAACAGGGCAGGGGGCAAAAAGCTAAAGATTGAAACAAAGCCAGGCCCATGTAGGGCTGGAATGGGGCCAGTAAACAGTACAGCAGGGAGGTGCAGTGAGCTGCAGAAGACAGTCAGACTCCCACTGACTGGTTTTTCTGTCAGTATGCTTCTCTTAGTGCAACATTTTAAACCAAGCAAGCCAAGTAACTTTTATATTGCTTCTTTAAATTATTATCTGTTTATTTGGTTTGCAATCCTGGCCTTATCGAAGGGGAGAGAGAAAGAATTCCAGTCATTGTGGTTCACATCCATAATCCCAGAACTTTGGAGGCTGAGGATTGTTGTGATTTTAAAGTCAGCTGTGCTGAGATTTTGTTTGTGCTTAAACAAATAAAGCTAGCCTGGAGATCAGAGCCCTGGAGCTAAACCACTAGTTAGCCAGAGAGGCCAGATAGTAGTAACACACACCTTTAATCCCAGTACTGGGGGGGGGGGGGGAATAGAGGCAGGTGGATCCCTGTGAGTTCAAGGCCAACCAAGCTACTTGAGATTCAAATCTGTCTAAAAGAGAAACAGGGCCAAGTGGGATTAAAGGCTCACACCTTTAATCCCAGCACTAGGGAGTTGGAGACAGGAAATGAGAGAGAAGAATATTAGGCGGTTGGAGACAGGATCTCAGGATTCAGTCTGAGGACTTATAGAGACAGGTTCTTGTCCACTTTGGTTTGAGCATTCAAAGAGGTAAGAACTCTCTGACTGGCTGCTCTGCTTCTCTGATCTTTCAGCTTTCACCCCTAATATCTGACTCTGGGTTTTCATTTCATAAGACTAATTAGGATTGTGTTATAGTCAGCCTAGACTACATAGTGAGTTCTAGGCCAACTAAACTGTCTCAATGCTTCCCATCACCACCCCACTCCACCCCACCATCTCTGTGTCCTAGCCACATCCGTCAATCCTCAAGTCATCCTTTACTAGGAGAAAATCAGGTCACTGTTACTAGATGGAGTTATCTCCGCATCTCACCAAGTTTGGAAATAGTGTTTCTGCCCAAACATGCCCAGGCTTCCTAACACAGATTACTGCTACAAAGCCAAACCACAGAGCAAATTTCTTGGACTCAGGGACACTCAAGGCTGTCAGGCTTGCCTACAGAGCCCTTGTTGGAGCGTTTGCTAGAGTTACTCACTCATGTCCAAGTGGTTGGGAGCTCATATCAGTCTTCCTTATTGTAATTTGGGGAAAACAACGTCTAAACTGCTTATCCTCTCCCTGGCTTCTAGTTGCTCCGTACTTCCTACACCATCCCTCCCCAGTCCCAGGGTTTTCCCCAAGCCTTGCCTTCTCTCCTGCATTCTTGATATTATAATTCTCTGCCTTGCCCTAGAAGAACCACACTTGGGGTACATCAATGAAAATAGCATCACAGTGCTGGGCAGTGGTGGCACACGCCTTTAATCCCAGCACTCTGGAGGCAGGGGAGGGTGGATCTCCATGAGTTGGAGGCTAGGCTGGTCTACAAGAGAAAGTTCCAAGACAGGCTCCAAAGCTACACAGAGAAAACCTGCCTTGAAAAACTCCCCTCTGGGCTGGAGAGGTGGCTCAGAGGTTAAGAGCACTGACTGCTCTACCAGAGGTCCTGAGTTCAATTCCCAGCAACCACGTGGTAGCTCACAACCATCTGTAATGAGATCTGGTGCCCTCTACTGGCCTATAGGATATATGTAGGCAGACTACTGTATATATAATAAATAAATAAATTTTAAAAAAAAAGAAAAACTCCCCTCCAAAAAAGGAAGGAAGGAAGGAAGGAAGGAAGGAAGGAAGGAAGGAAGGAAGGAAGGAAGGAAGGAAGGAAGGAAATAGCACCACAGTAAGGCTCATGGAGGCACAGACAGGAGGGTCATGATGAGTTAAAAGACATCCAGAATACACAGCAACACTGTATCTTGAAAAACTAATCTTAAAAACAAACTAAAACAGGCCAGGTGTAGTGGTGCACACCTTTAATCTCTTTAAGTGCTCAGGAGGCAAAGGGAGGAGGATCTCTTGTGATTTTGATGCTAAGCTGGTCTACAAAGCAAGTTCCAGGACAGCTATAACAGAGAGAAACAAAAATTAAAAAGCAAAAAAAACTATAGAAAGGGGCAATAGTGAAAGCTGGAAAGGAACCCTGTGCCAGGAAAATAATGCGGACTAACATGATAAGAGCTTGTCTCGGGGAGGTCATTGCCGAATTGGTAAACATGAGGTCATATTGATATGCATAGCTCGAAAGTCAGCTGGAAAAGATGAGATCAGACCAAATGTAAAGAGCTTAGTCTAAACAATTCCTTCAACATGCGCGTGGAGATGGCACTGTGCCAAACATGAATCCACTAGTAATTCCCTCGCTCCTGCATCGTAGGTCAAGTTCACAAATGACGAAGTCAATGCACAGGTCGTGTTAATGACTTGAGCCAAGTCCCTTGCTGTGGCCATTGACTGAGAAGGTGCAGAGATTGTCAGGTTCTCTCTCTCTCTCTCTCTCTCTGTCTCTCTCTCTCTGTCTCTCTCTCTGTCTCTCTCTCTGTCTCTCTCTCTGTCTCTCTCTCTGTGTCTCTCTCTGTCTCTCTCTGTCTCTCTCTGTCTCTCTCTCTCTGTCTCTCTCTCTCTGTCTCTCTCTCTGTCTCTCTCTCTGTCTCTCTCTCTGTCTCTCTCTCTGTGTCTCTCTCTGTCTCTCTCTGTCTCTCTCTGTCTCTCTCTCTCTGTCTCTCTCTCTCT
>NW_026067984.1:1299534-1309194 GCF_014885135.2 Alexandromys fortis | reverse complement strand
TCTCTGTCTCTCTCTGTCTCTCTCTCTCTGTGTCTCTCTCTCTCTCTGTCTCTCTCTGTCTCTCTCTGTCTCTCTCTCTGTCTCTCTCTCTCTCCTCTCTCTCTCTGTCTCTCTCTGTCTCTCTCTCTGTCTCTGTCTCTCTCTGTCTGTCTCTCTCTCTCTCTCTGTCTCTCTCTCTCTCTTTACACAGAAATGGATGAGTTTAGGAACAGTGTTAGGAGCCTAATTTTAGAAATTTTAGACTTTTTAAAGTCTGGAGACTAGGAATTACCCACCATGGCGGTTCACCCCTGCTCTTAGCCAGTATTAGTCCATAGAGACACCATGCAGGGATGATACCAGGCTGGCATTTAGGACCCCGTAACTTAGTTCTCCACCAGAACTAGGATTACATGGGGGGGGGGGGAATGTGCCACTTGCCAAGTCTTTTCCGACTTCTGTGGTGTAAATACCTATACCACTTCCAAATTCAAAGCACCAATGTGCATTTGTTCAGTGTGGGGATTGCTGCACGCTCCCTGCCCATGCTGAGCTGTACTGCTGACTCGGGCATTTAGAATCACTGCAGAGTGCCAGCAATACCCAGCAATGGAAACTCAAGGCTGCCAAGTGGGAAGGAGAATTTATGGTTGTCGATGTGGCCAAAGTAGTTATGAAAATAATTTAGGCTTGGGCTGGAGATTGCTTTACAGATGATAAACAGATTAAATCGAAGGATGTGAGCTAACAGGAGCTGACTAGCTGCTGATTCTAGGCGCTGACAGAGGTGGAGCTGGAAACAACTGTGTCATACACCTCAAGAATTCAAAGACAGGCCAGCCCATCAGAAGAAGCCCCAGAAATACGTGGACAAAGATGTCCAGCCCACCATGAGAAGCAGCATCACAGGTCCCCAGCGTGAGGCAGCAGCAGGGTCCTCACACACTGCCTTTGTCAAATGAATTCTCTGAACGCCACCAGCTGCAGAGTCTCCGGGAGGCAATTAAAATAACTGCCTCAAAGAAAAGCAGCCCAGTGCCAGGTGTGGGAACCTCCCCTTCCCAGTGTTAGCCGGGAGGGTTCCAGGCTTACTAAAAACATCACTGACTTTTGCCATTGTTCTTGGTTGGCTCCCCGAACTTGATGTGCAATCCTATTACTGAAGACACCACCTGCATTCATCACAGGTATGGAGATGGTACTAACCTACGTGTTTCCTCCCTGTTGGCTGGCTTTCCCGGTACAGACAGATGCTATGGGGGTTGTGGGGGAGAAAAATCATCTATAGTCTTATCTGCTGTGAACCCTGAGAGGTACAATAATGACTAACCTGGCAGAATATGCCTACTGGAGCACTAGTGTCATAGATGTTATTGGGGTAACCAGATACTTTCTGATTGTGTTGGACTCTGAAGTCCAATCACTGAGGAGGAGTAGCCCCAAGAGACCACTCTCACACCACAGTTGATGTAAAAGCAAGAGGATTTTAATTCTGTCATGACAGGGTCTCTCAGCATTCGAGACGCTAAGGACTCCAAGTGGCTGTTACAGGCTATTTTTAAAGAAAAGAACCACAGAATCAAAGGGGGAGTGCAGAATCAAAGGGGGGTCGTCAGCTCATTTAATGGTCAGCTAACTATGATGAGTTAGCTGGCGATTTCTGGGTTGGTTGAACAAGGAGAAACACCTGCAGGTCATCTGCAGGTCGTTTTACCCCAGTTCCAGGGCCTGGGTCTACTGAAGAAAAACTAGAAAGGGGATGCAGAGTTCCTGGGAAAGTACCCAAAGCGCCAGTGGAGGCGTGGGTGATTATCAGGTTCCTGGTTCCCAGGGGAGGGGGGAAGAAGCACTAAGACTGAGGGGCCTCAGAGTTATTCTAAAGTTCTACAATTGGATCAAGGCCTACACCATAGCATTGTAAAGGGGGGGCAGAGATATTTTAAGAGCCAGAGGTGGGAGAGGCCTGCCATGACATAATGTCTTCTGGACATGACAGAAGAGTTGCACTCATGAACTTGCAGGAGCTAGGGCTACCTACACTAATCTATACATGATCAAGCTGTCAGTGTTCCCTCATAGATGAGAGGGATATTTAGAAGGACCCACCCCTAACTACAGATATATTGGCAGTCTTAGATTACTCATGTTCAAGAGGAGGAGGAGGAGGAGGAGGAGGAGGAGGAGGAGGAGGAGGAGGAGGAGGAGGAAGAGGACATGAAGTTGGAAGGGGATGTGGAGAGGTGTTCCAGGAGTAGTTAGAGATGGGAAGAAAAAGATGGACTTGATCAAAATACATTGTATATGTATGGGAAATTCTCAGGGATATTTTTTTTAAACCTGTGCCTAGTATGTATGTATGGGTATCTATAGGAAACAGATTCTCCTTGAATCTCCATCCGTAGTGTATGCATCATGCCTAAAGGTCAAAGGAAGACAAGGTATCGGGGTGTCTTAAGAGTAAACAGAGGGTGCACAGGTATGAGATAGAGTAGCAACAGAAGACATGGCACTAGATAAAGGGTGCATAGGTGAGACCTGATCCTGAGACCTGAGCACCCGGAGGCAAGTTGGGTGTCCAACAAACATTCAGAAAAGGGAGATGGATTGAAAGGCTAGTTCTGAAGAAGGGTTGAGCACAGACAGGGCTGAAGAAGGCAGCCCTTTCTGCTCTTGTACCTACTTTGATTTTCTTCAGCGTCACATGGGAAAGTAAGCTCACTTCCCTCATAGATCAGTCATCAATGGGTCCCCAAAACACAAGGCACAAAATTCTGAACTAATGCTTGCTGAATGGCAGCCCAAGAACAAACTAGACCCAGAGACTGGGCTGTCACTGGCTGATCTGCTGCTTCATTTGTAACTCCAGGCTCCAGCTCCACTCTCTCAGGGGCTCGCCCTTGCACCAGTTGGAAATGCAGCTGCTGCTTGCTCCTTGCTTTCACTTCCCATCTTTTATCAAAAAGGAACTATCCTTATCCGTCTAACAAAGGACTGGAATTGACCCACTTTGTACAACATAATAAATCAATCACTAAAAAAAATAAATAAATAAATAAATCACTTTAAGTACATTTTTAAAAAATAATTGGCTCGTCTTGGGGTAAGTTGATATCCTCAAACCAATCAAAAGGGGTCCTGTGATGCAGGCTCCTGTAAGAAGTGACACTACTGGGGAAAGATCTTCACCAGCCCCACATCAGACCTCTGTCTCATCTCCAAAATATACAAAGAACTCAAGAAACTGGACACCAAAAGAACACCTAATCCAATAAAAAAAAATGGAGTACAGACCTAAACAGAGAACTCTCAACAGAGGAATCTAAAATGGCTGAAAGACACGTAAGGAAATGTTCAACATCCTTAGTCATCAGAAAAAAAAATGCAAATCAAAACAACTCTGAGATTCCATCTTACACCTGTAAGAATGGCCAAGATCAAAAACACTGATGACAACTTATGCTGGAGAGGTTGTAGGGTAAAGGGAACACTCCTGCATCGCTGGTGGGAGTGCAAGCTGGTACAACCCCTTTGGATGTCAGTGTGGCGATTTGTCAGAAATTTGGGAAATAGCCTTCCTCAAGACCCAGTACCGGTGCAAAGATGACACGCAAATTCGTGAAATGTTCCATATTAAAAAAAAAAAAAAAAAGACCCAGTAATATCACTTTTGGGTATATATCGAAAGGATGCTCAGTCGTGCCACAAGGACATGTGCTCAACTATGTTCATAGCAGATTTGTTTGTCATAACCAGAATCTGGAAACAACCTGAATGCCCCGCGACCAAAGAATGGAAAAGGAAACTGTGGTACATTCACACAATGGAGTACTACACAGCACAAAAAAATAATGACATCTTGAATTTCGCAGGAAAATGGATGGAGCTAGAAAACATTATTTTGAGTGAGGTAACCCAGACACAGAAACATAATTATCACATGTACTCACTCATAGGTGGTTTTTAAACATAAAGCAAAGAAAACCAGCCTACAAACTATAATCCAGAGAACTTAGACAACAATGCAGACACTAAGGGAAACTTACATAGATCTAATCTACATGGAAATTAGAAAGGAGAAAAAGACAAGATCTCTTGAGTAGATTGGGAGCATGGGGACCTTGGGGGAGGGTTGAAGGGGGGAGGAGAGAAACAGGGAAGGGAGCAGAGAAAAATGTAGAGCACAATATAAAATAAAATAATTTTTAAAAAAAGAAGTGACACTACTCAGTTACATCTTAAGAATAGAAAGCAGAGTAGTGTGCTGAGAATTATCCATGCCCTGCTTCTAGAAGATGGGTGATCTCAACAAGATGTGTCACTGAAAAAGGACTGTGCATTTAAAGATGCTGAATTTGAGATCCTGTAGAGGGTCAAAAGAAGTAAAGGACATGTGGTCCATCGAAATCATTGCTCCAATTCAGAAAAGACAGGTATGCACTTGATTTTGATGATACTGGTTGTCTTGGCAACTGTCTTAGTTACAGTTACTATTGCTGTGATAAAATAATATAATCAAATGCAACTTGGGGAGGAATGGAGTGGGGGAGGGGTTACTTAGCTTACCCAGCCACTTCACTGTTCATCATCAAAGGAAGTCAGAACAGGAACTGAAACAGGGCAGGAACCTGGTGGCAGGAACTGATGCAGAGGCCATGGAGGAGTGGTGCTTACTGGCTTCCTCCTTGTAGCTTGCTAAACCCACCTTCCCACAAAACCCAGGCCCTCTCCCATTCCATACTAATTAAGAAAATGCCATACAGGCGTGCCTACAGCCCAGTCCTAAAAGGGCATCTTAATTGATGTTCCCTCAGATATGACTTTAGCTTATGTCAAGTTGACATAAAACTCTCCAGCACAATGATAAACTTCCAATTCCCTCTATAATTGCACTCCAAAATTACCTAGCTCTATAATTTGCTGAATGACTGCAAACCTTTACATTGTTGCATGCTATGGCAGAATAGACAGTGTCAATTAAGAAAAATCGTTGGGTTTGGAAATGAAAATTCAGTTTCCTCCAAGGGAGTCTCGTTGGGAAACAAGCTAGCCAAGGGTAGGCTACATGTCCAGTCATAGATGGCCAACAGAAAATGGAGGCTCCTTGACTCATAATGTCATGGAAAGGCTCTTGCTTTTTAAAATGTATCTAACTTTTAGTTTTTATTTTATTTGCATATTTTCTTTTTCTCTTTTTACCCTAAAAGTCCTTTGTGTGTGTATAATAATATATTATATATATTATAATATATAATAGCTTCCAGTTTAGTTATTTTATGGAATTCCTGAGTGTGAAATTGAGTGTATCTGATTTTTTGTAGCTTCTCTTGAGCTCTTTTCCTTCTGTTTATTTGTCCAATTCCGATGTGTTCATTTTTGCTTTATCTTTCATTCATTTTATTTTACTTTATTATCTCTTAGAGGCCTGTTTGAGAGACAGAAATAGGGTGGATCTAGATGGCTGTGAAGTTAGGGAGGAGCGGAGGGGAATGGAGGGAGGGAAAAACATAATCCGGATTTCTATGAGAAAAGGGTCTGTTCTCAATAAAAGAAAAACAGTGGAGAACATGTGTGGTGGCAATGCCTTCAATGTCCAACACTTAGGAGGCAGAAGTCAATGGATTTCTATGAGTTTGAGGCCAGCCTTATCTACATACGGAGTTCTAGGCCAGCCAGGGCTACACAGTGAGACCCTGTCTCAAAAAGGAAATCTAGGAAGGGAGGTAGAGAAGAAGGAGCAGGGAGGAAGGAAGGGAGGAAAAGAGGGGGAGAGGGAAATGACTAAGAATCATGGAGACAAGCTCTTATAAGCAAGCATTCCTCATCAATGTTCTCTGTACAGCACAAGAGACAAGGCCATGAACAGTTTGGAAATTATAGCAGATTGTATGTATGATGGGTACAGGTAAATTTGAGAAACCTGTTAGAACTATGGGCTGGATTTCAGAAAAGCAATCTGGACACCCTATGATTAAGGGGTCAGGAATAGCAGGCAAAAGCATCCCAGAAGATTGTGACAGGAGCTTTTAGAGCCTTGGAGGAAAATGCAAAGATTGCTGTGCTCTTTGGGCCTGTGAATGAAAAGCTGTGCAGAGGGAGAGAAATCAATGGTGGCGCACTCTGCTTGCGGGCCACAGGGAATTTATTATTGGCTCTGGAAACAGAGCTGCCATGGGTGGTTTGACAGGGTCTGTGTTTTGAGGGTGCAGAAGGCAAGTCCTCGGACTTGGTTATTGAGCCCTGAATACCAAGAGGTCAGAAAAAGCTTTCAATCCAAGTGAACAATTTTCCCTGTGGCCAGCAGGTGTAGAGAAAGGACTCTAGACAAAGAAACTGCGTTTTATTTTCACAGTGGATTTCTCTCTGGGTAAATTTTTGGTTTTCACCAATGAGCACAGCCAGTGTATATCTCAAGCATACCTGCTCGCTCTCTCTCTCTCTCTCTCTCTCTCTCTCTCTCTCTCTCTCCAGGTATGTGGCAGCTCTAAAACATTTCTTCTTGGTGTCTCCAATTTGTGAAACAGAACTCCTAGGTGAGAGCCTAGAGAGAGAAATCAATATATTCAGCATGAAACGGGACATTTGCTGGAGAAACAAAAGGATTGTGGAGACAGAGTCAACATGAGAAGACTTAGAATTCGGAAATTAAAATCCACCAGGCACAGCAGCAGGGGTGAGCAGAAGAACTTCTGAATGTTCACTTAAAGACGCTGGCACTACTCCAAATCCGTGCTCCACTGTGTGCTTGGTGTCCTGTTAAGGGACCAAATGAGGCACACAGTCTCGCAAAACACTTTGGAAAATGCTTTAAGAATCGATAACACAGTCACCAGAATCAGAAAGACTTTGGCTTTAGAACTAACATTGTACAAACTGAATATTTTATACTTAGAAATATAATATAAATATATATACACACATATATATATATATATGCATGCAATAACTCTGGAAAATGTCATGAATTTGGAGGAGAGTGAGCAGGGGTATTGGTAGGATTTGGAGGAAGGAAAAGGAAGAAGGAAATGTTGTAATTATACTATAATCTCAAAAACTTTATAAAGATTAAACCAAAAACTGATAATATTAAGGAAACAAGACGTTAATCATGAAAGTATTTTTAGCTTCAATATAATTAAGGCCGAATAAATGTTTATTATTGTGGAATTCGAGATCAAGAGATATCGTTACATGTGTTTAGATTTTTTATTTTTTATATTTTATTTTTTTGGTTTTTCGAGACAGGGTTTCTCTGTGGTTTTGGAGCCTGTCCTTGCACTAGCTCTTGTAGACCAGGCTAGCCTCGAACTCACAGAGATCCGACCGTCTCTGCCTCCCGAGTGCTGGGATTAAAGGCGTGCGCCACCACCGCCCGGCGTGTTTAGATTTTTTAAAAAGGAACTTGCAGTAGAATTAGAGTAAGTTTATTGCTAGAGTCGGGGACCCTCATCAGTAAGATCAGTAACCGTAGGGAACAAGCAAAACGGTTCTAGGACCTGGACAAGATAACGCAGAGAAGCATCATCGGTCCTTACCATGCAAGGAAGATACTCTGTCGTTATTGGTCCCCGGTTAGTACAGGCAGTGACGGCTTGTTCCTAGACTTTCCCGTTGAACCCTTTCCTCTTCCTCTCTGTGTCGACCGCTCTCCGCTCCCCTGTTGTATCATATCAAGGAAACCACCTGCTCACAGTCGGACTAAGCCTCTTCCTTTCCCCATCAGAGACAGACATACAACTCCTCCCTGTGTCTAGGGGACATAGCTGATGTTGCACAGGGGCAGGCCAACTAGTGAGGTCCCTGGGGGGGGGGGGGTTCTAAAATTGTTTCTGCAATATTATGCTCCGTTTCAGATTGAAATGAAGAGTTCTAGATTTCTGAACACGCGCAGTTGACCGTTTCCCGTCTCGAGGTCAGTGCTTAACTACTCAGACTGTTCTCACCTTAGAAAACCATTGAGTTCTTTGTTCACATAGAAGGCAGGTTTTATTCCGACCAAAGAACTTCGGGCTGAAGTTAGGTCTCATTTGCTCTTCATAGGAAGCGGAAACCGGCTAGACCTCTGAGAATTTTTACCTCTTCTGTTTTCTCGCTATTTTTTTTTCCCAACTCGGTTGGTTTTTTTGTTGTTGTTGTTGTTGATGCCTTATTTTTTTTCCTAGTGTAACACTTGGTTTTGTCTGTGAGTTTTGGGTAGTGTTTGCCAGAGAGAAGACACAGAAGATGGGGGCAATATTTCTCCGAGTGTGGACAAACAGCCTCAGGGAAACACTGACCTGGTTCTAACAGAATCCCCAAGGCCGGTTCCTGTCCGGAGTTGCAGCCATGAACACGTGGGAATAGCACCCTCTCGTGGTAGATCCTCGGTATAGCAGCAGTAGATGGCCAGACAACTGCAGGATGGGCCAATTAAGTCAGAACTAGGAAGGGCTGCCTTTAATCTCAGCACTTGCTGCTGAGGAACCCCCTTACGGACCCAGCAAACCTGACTGCAAGCCTTGGGTGTGAGAATGTCTCAACATGCTTCAACAGACATTCTAATTGGGAGGCTAATATCAAAATGCTCTAATTTGGGATACAAAGGACTTGTTCCCACCTCTGGACAGCATACAGCAAAAAAAAAAAAAAAAAAAAAAAAAAAAAAATAGGACACAGTGTTTCTCTCAGACTAGGGTGACCCAGGAGAGGACAGTGATTTGTGTGTGCTTGACGTGTTGAACTCCATTCTTGGACCAAGCAACTAATGCTGCAGACAAGCTGCTCAAGTTCTTGGAATAATAGTTTCCTACTGAGCAGTTCTGGTCTCTAAAATCCTGGACCATCAGGAACAGTGCTGATGAAAGCGTCCCAGTAATAATAAAATGTCCGAGCCTTGCGCAGAAGAGTGAAATCCCCATAAGGTGAAGCAGTGTTGATGTGTGTTCCAGCTGGGAGCTTCAGAGAGGGTGTGGTGTGTGAGCACATTTGACATCGTAGTTTCCAGGGAAACCGATCTGCTTCATTGTCCAGGAGTGATGCTGGCTTCTTCCACCCACTAAAACACTACATTTGATTGCTCCTAAAACCTGCCCTTTCAGAAAGACACCCTACAGTTCTTCTGACAGAGCTCTCCTCCTCTCCCTCATACTGCAGTGAGTCGGCTAATCTAACTCAGTCACTCAACGGTCGGGTCCTTGGGAGTCTTGGATTGATTGGGCAAGGACAAGACTTGGTTTGATGTGTGTGTGTGTGTGTGTGTGTGTGTGTGTGTGTGTGTGTGTGTGTGAGGGTGGGTGTGTGTGTACTTGCGCACTGGGAGCTCCTGCTGAGCTTGCCAGTTTTGGCTGGCTTGCCCAGAGATGCCATCTTCCCAGGTGCAGGCAGCCACCACAGCAGACTGCTCCATGAATCCTAAGGATCTGAACTCTGGTCCCTCACTTCTCCCTCCTGCACAGCGAGTGTTTATTCTACAGAGCCACAGCCTGATGTTTGGAGCCTGCGTAATTATCTTCATATTGTTTCTTTCCATATGCAGAAATAATAAAGTCATCTAACTGCAAGCCAAAGAATGGTCTAGTGGTTTCCATGCCATCATATAAGAAGCGCCTGAAGCCAGAAAGTAATTGCTTATAATATATCATATATATGTGTGTGTATGCTATGATAAAGTATATGTGTATATACTGATAAAGTATTTATACCTTC
>NW_026067984.1:1292935-1297967 GCF_014885135.2 Alexandromys fortis | reverse complement strand
CCCCCCCCCCCCCCCGGCACAGATAATTTAAATTCTAAAGAAAATAAAAAGTTTGGAAACACATCTAAGTAAGTAATGTTAATGCTTTCTTTAAATTTTGTTGTGTGCATTTGTGTGAAGGTATAAAATCCCCTGTGTGTAGCTGTGAGATGTCTGTCCTGTGGGTGCTGGGAATTGAACCCAGGTCCTCTGGAAGAGCAGCCAGTGTTCTTAACCACTGATCCATCTCTCCAGCCCCCGAGTTGATGCTTTCTTAAACTCAAAGTAGGTGATTAAAAGTATACTTGGCTTATTTCTAGAACTGTTAACATTATAGGGGGTATAGCTTTAATTCCTGGTGAACCCTGTCTTGAAACTTTAGTAAAGATAAAAATTTTATTCCTTATTGAGGTAACCTTTATTGTAAAACACTTTGTGTGGAAAACACGCCCCAGAAAGGGCAGAAATATTTATTACAACCCTGCACCATCAATTTTCAATAACATTCCTCCTGATTTCACATTGCTCTTGAAAATGTTTCGATTTTATGATAAACTCCTCTTGAAAAGAGTATCTTGAAGGTGATAGAGTTAGTTGATTTTTGATTAGTGGCTTTAAATGATCGATTCCCGACATCAATAAGGTGACAAGGCCGTATTAGCAAACAATTCAGTGAGGAATGAAAGACCTCAGTGGTAGTGACAGGGAGCATCTCGTTCCCCCACCTAGAAGGTAGAAATCGAGAGAGCCGGGCCCTGGATAGGTGGGTGGTGGCAGAGCCACATACAGAGTCCTGGTACATCTCCCTGTTCAGTTTTCCTCTTAAATTACTGGAACAATCCAGGAGACACTCAGAATCCACGCATGCCCGGTGCTCTGTCCATCCAGGAAGGCACAGTGTGGCTCTGCCCACTCCCTTCACCTGGGTACGATCGGACACCTGGCCTGAGGCAGGTTTCTCAGTCCTTCCTCATGTCCAGGTGTCCCCTGTCCTGTGGCCTCTAGACCAACAAGGATCCCCCAGTGCAGCTCAAAGACAGCATGGGAAACACTCTGTATATTCTTCAAGAAAAATGCTGTCCTTGAGGGCAAGATCCAACTCCTGTGTGTCTTCAGCAGTCATGCCACAGAGGAAGGGTGACATTCGGAGCCCTGTGTAGAGAAAAGGAAAAGAAGCCTCACAGAGATCTACCAACGCTCCAGACAGCCAGGAAAAGCAAGTAGTCGCTGTTGTGAGGCAATTTATGCTCACCGCTCTGAAGAACTGCAGGTCATTTTGGTTTCAAAGACAGTAAGCTGTACCTTTGGAACCCAGCCAGCAACGTCAGCCTAGAAATCATTCACTCCTGCATGCCTTTAATCCCAGCACTCCAGAGGTAGAGGCCTACAGAGCGAGTTCCAGGACAGCCAGATCTACACAGAGAAACTCTGTCTCCAGAAGACAAAGAAGGGAGGAGGGAAATCATCCACTCCAGAGAACCCAGTAATGGGCAGTGGGCATGAGTGGTAGGGTGAGATGAACGTGGATCAGTCAGGGGCTTTCTCTATCTTTTAAGTCTTCTAGGAAAAAATTGACAGGATAGTGTTGAAGCAGGAAGGGGAGAGGGAAGGAAAGAAGAGGGAGGGAAGAAAGAAAACAAGCTAAGTGTTTCACTTCTTCTAAAGCAGGAAAAAGTGGGCTTGCATAATGCAATGAGATCAGCGGATCTGGCTCCACACTGTTCTTAATTTCTCGTTATATATGGAAATCATCCAAGCGGAAAGAAAGTGGAATCGCTCCGTTTGAAATCATTTAGAAAAGAGAGGACATAAGAAAACAGTTGACTTTAAAAAAGAAAAGAAAAAGAACCCACACACACACACTCCCACACTGCAAGAGGTCCTGAGGCGTACAAACCTTTGGAGATTCAACATGGAAAACTGAGCAGATAGCACAAAGTTCCCATTCAGCCCTCTCCTCTCCTCTTAGCTGCCTTAGCATTGTGCCTTTGTGGGTTAAATTTGTTGAAGTTTATCCAGCATTGATACATTATTCTGAAAACATAAATAAAAGCATAAACCTTAGAGTTCATCTTTGGTGTGTGTTGTCCTCTCAAGACCACCACTACTGTGTCAACTATCATCTTTGCTGTTATCTCAAGAATGTTACAGCATCTTCACCAGGTGCTGAATCCATCTCAAGACACCACTATCATCATGAGTAAATCCTTATCCATTCAGGTTTTGTCATGAGATTTATGTAATATTCTGGTGGCATCTTCAGGCCGTATCTCTGTTGTAATTCTCTTACCTCTTTGGTCCTATGTGTTTCCCTCTTCCACTAAAGTCTCAAGACCATAACTGTTCTTTCTCAAAGGCTAGAATCAATTTCTTTCAAATTTCTTGTTGATATTTGACATTTTCACACACATTGCAATTGGCCTTACTATCAACTGGACTGTTAAAGCCTTTCTAAATAGTTTTCAACTTACACTGCATAAGAAAAAATACACGTATGGCAACTATAGAACTGTGGAATCTTTCCTTAAATAATGAGACCTGAAACTCAAATTATTCCTTGACCTGTAGGCTACAGTATGGACGTTGTGTTACAGGCATCTTGTTCATTTCCAAGAGAGTGAGTGCCTTGCGGTTTAAGTGTAAAGTTTTTTTTCCCTATTACTACTAAGAGTTTAAAATATTCAGTAAATTACACAGCAAGCTGATTGTCAATATCCAGACTTTGTTGCTCCATTCTTAGGGCGCAGGCCAGTTAGGTTTAGTTCCCTTCCTAACAGGCTTCACTAAAATCACCTGCAGTCGTTAGCCCTTAGGAGATAACCAGCCTCTTCCTTGAATCTTTAAAACCAGGTGTGGAATGTTCTAGATGGCATCATCTTCCAAGAGAAGATGGCTTGCTCTCTACTGAAAACCTGTTGTGCGGGATAGTGACCTTCATTTTTCTCCACAAGGCAGAAGGAATAACTTACTGCAGTTTTGGCATCAGCACCTGCTGCTTTGGGTTGTATGTTGTTATGGAGACCGTACCTTAATTTTATGCACCAACCTGGCTACCATAAAATGTCTCCTTTCCTCATCTTCTCAAGATCTTCCTTCCTTCAGATGAAGAGAGCTAGAGCTTCTCTCTGAAGTGGACTTCTCCGTAGAGGAATGCTGTGGCCACCTAGACTGTATGTCTAAATAGCTAAAGTTTCTCCATGTTAGCAGTAAAGCTCCATCATATCATTGGTTCATCGACTGGAGAAGTGTTTCCTATATTTATATTTTGCTAACGTGTACTGATTGGACCTGCTAATGAGGTCCCAACTACCTCTATACATGCCGATACATGCACGTGACGAGCACAGGTCAAACCCACCCTCCCCCGAGCCCTTCCAGGCCCTAAAAAAATCACTGTTGCACTAGAGAGACAACGCTTCGCAGTCTCCATGGGAGCGAGAACGTTGGGTGCTTGTCTAGCCTGTTCCACTTAATGGAAAATCCTCCAGCTCCGCATACTGTGCTGCAAACGGGAGGACTTCAGTCTTCTTTATGGATGAATCTGGCCCGGTGTGAAGGGCCACGATGAACTCGAACATGCAGGCCTGTCTTCACCATGTTCATCTCACTCTCTCCAGATCTGCACCCGGAAAAAGTGGGGCTGCTGGGTCCAATTCAATTTATTATAGTTATTTCCTTGTTCCTTGGTGCTCATGATGCTTCCTGGGGACTTGAGCATGCTAGGAAAGTACTCAAGCCATGGGTAAGACCAGAGTCCTGGTTTGTTTTTTTTTATATTTTTGTTTTGTTTTTTTTTTTGCTGAACCCCCTTACTGCTGTACACAGAGAACTAGTTTCCATCCCCAACAGCTGAAAAGAGTTTTCTTTTGCCACATCAACTTGCCAATAACTTTTTATAAGTCATATGTACATGTGTGCACATAGATGATTGCTAGGTAAATAGATATGAAAACTAAAAACAGACCAAAGACCAAAATGTAAAACCCCATACTCCGAAATCACTAGAAAGACATTATGGGGACAGCATTTCCAAACACTGGCTGCAGGCAATGATTTTCTGAATAGAAACCCCCAAACTCGGGAAAGAATAGCAAGAACTGACAGATAAGATTTTATCAAATTGACAAATTCTGCGCAGCAGAGAACAGCGGGGTGCAGACATTTTACAGAATGGGGCATGGCATTTACCAGCTTTTTATCTGAAAACTCATATCCAGAATATATAAAGATGTCAAAGGACTGGAGACATAGCTCAGGAATAAGCAATTGCTTAGTGTGTATAAAGGTCCTGGATTCCATCTCTAACACTGGGAGGAGAAAGCTTTGTCTTCCTTGGTGCGAGGTCACGGTACACAAAATCAATTTTGAAAGTGACATAAAAGATTGTTGGTCAACATAGCGGGTATGATAATTATAATGAAGACCACAGAACTAGTACGTGAATACTAGAACTAGTTACCAAAATGTGACACACATATAGGAAGCATATACTCTTGGCGATCAAAGACAGTTATAGGCTTGCTCGATGTAAGTTTGCTTAAGCCCCTTAATTTAATGTGAAAACTTAAAGAAATTAATTAATAGTAAAGTGCATAAAACAGAGCACAATAAGCAAATCTCTGCCTGAAGTGCGCATGCACATAAACAGGGAGTCGTTTCTCAATTGCTAAATTAATCGTTTCACTTAAGATGATGCTTAGCTTCTTTCATTCCTTAAGTGATATCTTGCCTACTGGCGTGGTTATCTGATAGATGCCGCACTGGAAACAAGGCTTCCTTTCCGGAAACCTTCTTTAACGTCTCAACATTTCTCTTTCCTGTGACCCTCACATGACCAGTTAACAGATGATATCAGCTCAATGCTACCCTCAGAGGCCAGGCTTAAACTCAGACTAGGGCGGAACCTAGCACTTCCTTATCTTCAAGTTAGTCTGTGTCCTCTCTCTGCTGCCTCCTGGTCTGGAGGGACAGCATTGCAGTCTAGGAGAGCTTGCGCTCTCTCTCTCTCTCTCTCTCTCTCTCTCTCTCTCTCTCTCTCTCTCTCTCTCTCTCT
>NW_026067984.1:1278652-1292921 GCF_014885135.2 Alexandromys fortis | reverse complement strand
TCTCTGTCTCTCTCTCTCTCTCTCACACACACACACACACACACACACACACACACACACACCAATGCAGGCAAATCTACACTGCCCACTAGTAGCTGCTTTTTTCTCATACTCTCTATGGGGTGTCAGGAACCTGCACTCTTAACTCTGGTGATTTCTATAGCTGATGTGGAAGAACCAGTATGGACCTAGAATTTGACTCGCAGCCTGCTCTGGCACCCAAGGTTCCTGGAGGACATTTTCAAAGAAACCAACTCCTGGACCAAGCTCTATTTCAGCTACTCCAGTGTGGTTTTGTATAAGGAAGGTCACTTTCCTTGATCATTGCAATGTGCCGGCGAGCCATGAAGATGACAATCATACAGGACACTTAGTACACATGAGAGAGAGAAGGGATGGGGGTAAGAGTTTAAGTTAGTAGAGCGTTTGTCTAGCAAGGAAGAACAAATTGGGGCAACCTGCTCGTTTTCTAACAAAAGGCCTCTGTTTTTGTCTTATGCACAAACAGCACAAATAAAGGCTACTCCCAGAGGCATCTTTTGTTTAAGGGCAAAAAACCTGTCTGGTTAACTTGATGACTGACAGAGGGCCTGGCAACTCCTTAGTCACCTGACTGAGCTCCAGCCCTCCCCTGGGAGGGTGTGAGGAGCCTCTGCCTGGGAGGGGACTCTGATCCTCCCTCCCAGACACCGGCAGGAAGTCGGCACTCAGCCTAGGACGAGCCTGGGTTCCGCAGCCAGCGCGGTGAGTACCAGGTCACCCGGGTCTGAGGACTGCCCTGTAGCTCACTATTTAGGAAAACTCTCTGAGCAAGTGCGTGCCAGCCCTGGTGACGTCAGTCCCGGACAGACGAAACTGCTCTCAGATTGGAGGAAATGAAAGGAAACCAGAAATGAAATCTTTGAACTAGAGCAGGCAGTATTGATCTGAGCACGCCAGTTTATCTTAAAGGGAGCGGAAGGGCTGCTCACAACTTTAAATCGGTAAGAAAAACAGGCCGTACCAATAATGAATGAAAGACTTAACGTGGCTTAATAAAATATCGGTGGTCACTTAACAAGTAAACCGTAAGATACTTGGACTTGAGACTTTTTTATCGAAGCGTAGTGAAAGCTTTTACCCACCCCCACCTCTCCCCACCCCGGAGAAACGGGAAAACTACTGCCTGGTTGCCACCCTGCCTAAGGTAAACAGGTAAAGGCAGTTCACAGCCTACCTGCCCCGTGTGATGTTGATAGTTCTGTTGTCCAGCTAAACACTGGAACATTTTTTAAATGAATGTGGGGGATAAATCACAAGTGGAAGGCCTCGCTGGGTTGTGGAGGAAGTTTAAAGTCCGCCGGGAAAAGCCTGTGTAATTAATTGTCTCAAATCAAGAAAGTAAAGATAAGGATGGGGGAGGGGGGTACAGCTGAGCAGAGAGCATGCCTAGCACGAAGCGTCATTAACTCAGGACTTGAATAGTGATGCTGAAGATCAGGGTCTCACTAGCGTCGCCCTGGAACTAGCTACGTAAACCAGGCCAGCTCTGATCCCAGAGATCCGCCTGCTTCTGCCTGCTGAGGGCTTTTGCTCCTCATCTGAGCCGAAAAGGTTTTTAAAGGAGCGATTTGAGATAAGCTTATGCCAAAAGGGAATCGGGGGATAAAGCTTGGTAAAGTACTGGCGCTTCTCTTTCCCACAGAAACGTCACTGATTTAGCACCGGGTGGAAGGGATTGTCAGCACACACAGAATTAGATCTCATGCTTTTTGAAATGCGCGGTAGCTGTGTGCGGTGACCGAACATCGTTTATATAAACTAGTAACTGAAATTGATTCAGCAGTCAAATGGGGTCATGCGCTCTGATACGCGACCAATTATTCTTTCAGTCCAGGCTTGCTACCTGGGGCTACCCATCAACACTCCTTAGCGGAGCTTCTTTCTGTGAAATAATCTGCCTCCGCGGTGGCCCTTGTAAGCCACTTCCCGGCATGAGCTTTCTCCGCACCTACAGGCAGTGTAGTCTTCATAGTGAAGAGCAGGCGTCCCTGTGCTGTTTTTCAAATAGGTCTCAGTGTCTTCTCGTCCCTAGCTGCATCTCAGTACAGAAAACATTTATTTTGCCCACCACATTTTTACGCGTATAATTCAAATAGGCATTTTCCGTGTTAAAGCTTATTGGGTATTGAAGTCGTTTCTGTTCTCTGTTAAATCTCCCATAACAATGTCAAGACATTTTATACTCTCTACAAGACTGTATAAAGAGCAGTGTATGAACTTGAATATTTTTTTTTCCTTAAAGTTGCAAAGGAGGGTGGCTTCACGGGTGCCTTCCTCAACATATACCCACGGGATATCATCACTTTATTGAATTTGAAGAGGAAAAAAAAATACCTGTATTATACTGAACTACATTTCAGAGAGGTCAATATATAAAATATAAATCTGAGTAGCATGGTGCACACAGCGGTGAAGGGCCTGGTGCGGTTTCTCAAGCAGCTTGTGCGTGTGCGCTATGCTAAGGGCTGAGCCCAGGGTCCAGTGTGTGTTAGCGCAAGCTCTATCCCTGACTGTATCTCAGACAAGACTCCTCCAGCTACGACCTTAGCACCCACTATTCGTATACTAACGAAAAGATCCTGAACCTGTACGGCCGTACACCCTGAACATCATCCGTACACTCCTCCTTCAGCTCATATCTGAAACACAGCAAACTTATAAATGCTTATAAAGTGCGTGATTGTTCTGAAAGTCTTCTCAGGTGCTTTTGAGTTTGGTTGACACAATAGCTAGTTAAAATAAGAGTCCAGGCCCACAAATTTGTTCGTCATATCAGTCTACTTTACAGGGAAATAATCTTTGTAATGTAGAGAAAACTGGATCCAGGTCTTGTAAAAAGTTATGTTTTCAAACTCTGAAGGAAAATAACTTGGTTTATCTTAGCATATGTTAGTGATAGAACATTATTGGCTGGACAAATGAAAAACATGAGTTGCAAGCGTTGTGTATAAATGATAGATATTTTAAATGTATTTATTTATTATGTATACAATATTCTGTCTGTATGTCTGCAGGCCAGAAGAGGGCACCAGACCTCATTACAGATGGTTGTGAGCTACCAGGTGGTTGCCGGGAATTGAACTCAGGATCTTTGGAAGAGCAGGCAATGCTCTTAACCACTGAGCCATCTCTCCAGCCCCTAGACTTTTGCATAATGACCTGAATATCTGCAAAAAGGAGCCTTAGCCTGCTTCTGACCAATAGACTTCATGTCCTGATTACAGCTGCTCCACAGTCTCATAGCTTCTCACCTTCGTTCTTCTTCTTTTGTCCCAGGAACTCTTGAAAAACAGGCCGTGAGTGAGACAGTTCGCTGTCTGCCACCCCTACCAGCATGAGCGGCAACAGGACAGACTTTACTGCTGGCTACCTCTCCTCTGCTGTAGCAATTCTCTTGTATGGCTCCAACTTCGTACCACTTAAAAAATACGACACGGGTGATGGTAATTGTTTTTCTAATCTCAACTTGCTTTTACGTGTCTTGGCCACTTGTTTTGTTTTTGTTTTTCCTTTTAAAAATAACAGCTAAAAAAAATTTCAAGTTTTATTGATCATAGCATCTAGGGAATAGAACTCTGATAAGTCACCTCACAGGGCCCATTGTGGTACTCTGAGAGTGAGTCAGGACAGGGAGACCAGACTGTGCTTCATGGAGAAGCAGGGTGGGTACCTCTGGAATGGCTCCTTTGGTCACGTCTGCTGTGTTTATAGAATGGATAAGTTACAGCCGGTTTCACTCACAGCATTCATTCGAAAATCAACTTTCAACACAGCTGATGCGTGAGAGACCAGGCTGAACACAACACACACCTGTTCACTAGTGAGCAAGTCTCCTCTTGTATCCCACCTCCCATGTCTGATGTCAGACCCCCCCCTTAAGTAGCCCTGCTGGGATCCACGGGCTTCCTTCTTCACTCCCTCCCCAGGAACCTCCAATCTATTTCAGTTGAAAGAGCTGTGTTCAGTGTGTTGTTACTGTACTTAACGGTTTGATTTATTAAAACTGATAGCTGTGTTTATTAGTTACTGGGTTTTTTTTTTTTTTTTTTTGGTTTTGGTGTTTTGTTTGGTTTTGTTTTTTGGGTTTTAGAGACAAGGTTTCACTGTAGCTTTGGAGCCTGTCCTAGAGCTCGCTCTGTAAACCAGCCTCGAACTCACAGAGATCCGCCTGCCTCTGCCTCATGAGCACTGGGATTAAAGGCATGCATCACCACTGCCCGGCTATTAGTTACTGGTTTTGTTGTTGTTGTTGTTTTAATACATTGCTAGTGCAGGTTTTTGGTATCATTCCCCAAACAGGATTTGGTTCTGTTTTGAGGTTTTTGATGCCTGGTTTTGCACAGAGCTATAATTTTTAGAAATACCCATGTATAGCAACATAGTACAAGCTGATGTTCAGTGAAGGAATCCAGGAGGGGCTTTTGCCTACCTGACCTCCCTTTGGAAGCCAGGAGAAGGGGCTGGAGGTTCTCAGTGAATCTTGGGATGGTAGGTAACTTCCCAGTTATTCTTATTTGTTGTTTGTTTGCTTATTTTGGGTTTTGGAGACGAGTTTCTTGGAACTCTCTTAGTAGATAAGGCTGTCCTTGAACTCAAAAATCTGCCTGCCTCTGCCTCCCAAGTGCTGAGAATAAAGGTGTGTGCCACCATGCCCAGCACAGTTATTTTTAAATCTCCCTAATTTCTTAGTCTTCACACTACCTAGATAACAGGATTACAAATCTTTCCTTTTTGCCTAGAGTTTGATAAGCATAGAAACTAGTAGAAAAATTACCAGAAGGGTCAACTGGTCTAGCTTTGCTGTTTGTGATCCTGGACGAGTGTCCCATGTATGTTTGTATCTGAAAACCAAACCGAAGGCCCCCTTTTCTCTGCATATATTAGAGTGTTCTAGTCTGAGCCACCCCAACCCCTGGAGTCTCACCAGCTTTTTGTCTCCAGTTTCTTACTTGTAACATAAAGTTCCTTTTCCTCTCCTTTACTGTTTTGTTGTCTTGGAGGTTAATAGACCTGTTTTTTCCTCTGCTCTGTTGTGAGAATACAGAAAGAGACAAAAATCTTACAAGTTAGAATCAAAAGTGGCAGCGCAGGGTTGCAGCTTCCCACACCGCTTCATTCGGGGTAGGAAATCTATCTTTTCCATCCCCCAAGCCTTGTTGGTACAGGAGCCCTAGATGGTCACTGCTGTGTTCATCTTCAGGTCAATGGCCAGAAGCACCTTATATCATAGGAAGCAGAGGAGCCCTGGCCCAGAAAGTTAAATCTCACGCTTGTAAAAAATCAGTCTCACCACGGGAATTAAACTCCATCTGCGTGCACCACAAATGGTCACTTGCATCCCAAGATTTAAGTTACTGCTGCCCTGCTTGGAAGGTCTCAGTGCACGTTCTGCCAATGGTATTGAGACAGTTATCAGAGTGGAAATACAGCTTCCATCTTCTCCAAACCCTTTGGTAGAAATGTCTTGATCTGTCTACAGGTGAAAGAATAGGATGTTAAGCAGGAGCCCTCTGTGGACTTTGGTGTCAAGCATCTAGGGTTTACGGTCCAGTCGGAAATGAACCTGCCAGCTTTTGGACCAAGTTATTGAAGCTCAAATTTGCTTTCTTGGTGTCTGAGATTGGGTCATTTACGACAATGAGTAGCTGTAAGAAGAAATGTGCCACATGCCCACTGTGAGGACACTTCGTGCTTTGTGGCTGCTCTTCTAATAATATCTCACAGATATTCTTAATCGTATGTATCATCAAATCTTCCTACCCAATAATGCCAGGCTGTCTTGTTTCCAGGGATGTTTCTTCAGTGGGTGCTCTGTGCTGCCATTTGGTTGGTCGCCTTGGTGGTCAACTTGATCCTCCGCTGTCCCAAATTCTGGCCTTTTGCGATGCTCGGCGGCTGCATTTGGGCAACAGGTAAAGCGTGTCTTCCCTAACCAGTGGTCGCACGGTCACATTCACAACAAGGAGAAAAAGCACAGTCGTCTTCTAGTCCTTAGATGCAGATCACAGATGGGCTGTGCGTTGTCTTCCCTTCAGATACTCCTGGAAGTTTCCAGATTTTTTCCCCTTTAAATATTGTAAATTCCTGGTAGAAAACTGTCCTAGTAAAGATATTTGATCCTTTTAAAGTATAACTCGGATGCCATTTCACACATTTGACCTTTCTCCAACTTGTTTATCAGAACAGGTGTTATTAAAGAGTAATCCTTTGTTAATCCATTTGCTTTGAGTAATCCATTTTCAGAGCTTTGCCTTGAAAGCTGCCAAATGGAGGCGTGTAATCATTTTGAGTAACATTTAACGAAGAAAACAGACAATCAAAAATCTCCTTGTTGCTTTACCAATTCCTTCAAGTCTAGAGTGGAATTTATATTTCCAGTTAACCAATCAGAAACAGTGTATGATTCATACATGATTCTTCAATACATGAACTCACCCTGGAACGTTCACCAAGAAAATTACTAAAAATCTTGTTAGGAACAAATAGACTTTAAAAAGTTAGAATCCACTGGTTGTGACCTTGAGCCTTTGAGGGACTTAGTTAGGGTTTTTATTGCTGTGAAGAGACACCATGACCACTGCAGCTCTTAGAAAGAAAACATATAATTAGGATGGTTCACGTACAGTTTCAGAGGTTCAGTCCATTATCATAGTGGGAGGCATGACAGTGTGCAGGCAGACATGGTACTGGAGAGGTAGCTAAGCGTCCTACATCTTTGTAGGCAACAGAAAGCCAACTAAGACACTGGAGGTATCCTGACCATAGGAAACCAAAGCCCGCCCCCTCAGTAACACACTTCTTCCAGCAAGGCCCCCCACTCCAAAAAAAACCACACCTCCTAATAGTGCCGCTCCCTATGAGATTATGGGGGCCAATTACATTCAAAGTGCCACAGAGACTAAATGATTTAATACGATTTATTAATCTGAGATCAAAATAAGCATAACTTTACATTTCCACTAGAGTTTACATTACCATACCTCCCGTGTGCCCTGTGATTGTGGACCATGTGGAACTGGGTTCCCTCCAGGATTTTGGAGGCAGAGTGATGCTATGCAGCCCAGGCTGGCCTAGAACCCTGAGTCCTCCTTCCTCCATTCCCGATAGAATTGCAGATGGGACATGTCTCTTGGTCAGCCTGAAGGGTTTGTTGTTGTTGTTTAGTTTTGTTTCATTTTGGTTTTTTGTTTTTGCTTTTGGTCAAAGCTGGTGCAAAATATGGAACACTTTATGAATTTTTATGTCCTCCTCATACAGGGTCCATGCTAATCTTATCTGTATCACTCCAATTTTAATAAGTCCACTATCAATGCGAGCATTTTTCTTAACTTTTGAAATTCTATTTTAATTAAATAATTTTCTAAAAATGTATTTATGTATATTTTTGAGATGGGGTATCTATGTCGCCTTGGCTGTCCTGGAGCTGTTTGTCTACATCGGGCTGGCCTCTAACTCACAGAGGTCCCGGGATTAAAGGCTTGGCCAGCGCACCAGGCCCGTTGTGCAGATCATTATAGACTCCAGAACATTTGTCTCTCAAGCAGGTTTCACTGTGCTCAAGGCAGAGAAGTAGGTAGCCAAACTTGAGAAACGTCACCATATTACAGGTTATACAGCCAGCCGGTCTGGGGCACAGAGGAAAGGGAAGGCGGAGGTATAAGGACTTTATTGTAAGTGAGTGGAAAGGAGACACCAACACCTTGAGGCCAGGAGAACTTCCCAGAAGGGAAATAAGGGGAGCAGGATACCATCTGAGTCTAAAACCTCTTGCATTCCCACAGTGGAGGACACCTCCCTGCGGGATTTCTTCAGCGGTTCATAGTATAACTCTGAAACTCAAGTTGCTCTAAACCGGAGCTGTGTTACAGAGCACACGGGCCCCTGATCAACAGCTGAGATCAGGAGACAAAGTCAACTCACAAATCTAAAGAAGAAAGCTGTGGGAGGAACTGAGTGAGGTTGCAGCCTGTTTCATAAAGAGCAGCAAATGAGCTGGGTGTGGAGGACCACTCACCGTCCCGGTCCTGGGGAGGAGTCAAGAGGATCTCTTGAGCCAAGAGTGGGGAACTAGCCGGTGCCGCATGACAAGACCTTGTCTCCTTAACAACCATGCTAATGACAACTTCAACACCATAACGGATTTGGCCCTGGGTGACCCTCAAGAGCAGAAAGCAGTGGTTGTGGGACAGAAGTTGACGTTAGAAAAAAACACTAATTTAACGTAGAAATGCATCTGTTGTATTGGAAGTAAGCCATTTTTCCTGTGTTTTGTATCCACAGGGAACATTGCTGTCGTCCCAATTATCAAAACCATCGGTTTAGGTCTTGGGATCCTCATCTGGGGATCATTTAATACCTTAACTGGCTGGGCAAGTTCAAGGTAACCCAATTCAAATGATCTCAAATAAGATTCCTGCGCCCTGAATTCAATGTAAACTGGTGTTTCACCATACTGGGAGAAATAACAGGGTTCCAAATCTCCTATTATGGCTGGTACACACAGCCACGTCTAACAGTTATGTCTAAAGCTCTTTGTAAGTGACCTAGATATTCGATGAAGATCTAGCAAAGGAAATCAAAACAAAAAGTAAAGAGTTGTATCTGGGACACAAGCTGAGAGAGACAGTCAGCTGATGTCTCCCTTCCCATTGTCCTGCACGATGGTTTGATGGACATGTGAGCATGCATCGTTCTCACCTCATTTTCACAGTTCTGTGAGGTCAGCACTGTCAGAGAGCTGACACCCAAAGAGGCTGAAATGCTCAAGGTCAGGTTCTAGACAGGTACCAGTTCTAAAGCAGTTGTTCTTCCTTAGAATCGAGCAGCAATCTGTGGCTCTGCCTCCCCAGCATTTTGTAAAGATTTGAGATGTAGCCATATCCAGACATTTAAGCATCATCGTCTGCAGTCACACCTAAACCACGCTGGATCCATAAGGAGAATTTTTTCCACCCTAGCTAGAAGGTTGTGCTGTCTAGAAGGCTAGTCACAAGCCTCAGACAGCCTTTGTATAGAAACTTAAGCTAATTAAAATGACAGATTTGAACCTTCTGTGCCCCAGTCCCAATTCACACAGGGCATGGATGGGAACATGATACTATCATGGAGGTTCTATGACACTGTGCTACCCATGGTTAGTATCACATGTGCTTCTCACATGTAGGGAAATGAGAACAAAGAACATTATTCTTGCCTCACTTTAAGGCTCTTCCTGTACTCAAAACCATTCTAACTGCCCCAAAACAACAAGGTAAATCAAGCTACTAACTTACAATATCTTCATCCTTTCCCATCCTTTTGCTCCCACAACCCCAGAGTTGCATTTATTTTAATGCAATGCTTTGTCTGCTTGCCTCACTCTCTTACCCTTGGATGGCTGTTCATGATGAATACTAATGATTGCAATAAAGTCAAACCATGATGAAAAGAATGTAAATTGATGCCAAAGAATAGGAATTTTTAAACCAAGAAGTTATTTTAAATACCTCAAATATTATAGAGGGGCTTGAGCTGTAGCTTAGTGTGAGAGCATTGTCTGTCTAGCATGAGCAAGGACTTGGGTTTGACCCCGAGTGTTAAGATACGTGAGTGTACACATACACACATGCACACATGCAATCACATACACACATGCATTTGTGCACACATGCAATCACACGCATTTTTCCATGGTAGTTTTTGGTTTGGTTTGATCTTGTTTGGTTTGGTTTGGTTTGGTTTTTTGAATAGGGTCTCACTATGTAGCCCTGGCTGGTCTGGAAATCAATATATAGACCAGGCTGACCTCAAATTCACAGAGATCCACCCTGCTTCTGCCTCCTGAGTGCTGTAGCGCAAATTTACCTCTGGGGATTGCAGGAATGTACTATCATTCCTCAAACAGTACTTTTTCCACTTTAATTGGAAATTGGAGGCACAGTGTAAAAAAGTAACTTACCCAAAGCTAACCAGTACATAACAGAGCCAAGACCTCAACTCAAGAGTTCAGCCTCTCGCCAATTCTTTTAAGGGTTACTCTAAACATTTTAGCAAAATCTAACTTGATATTCTTCTGGCTTTCCAGGTTCGGCTGGTTTGGGATGGATGTGGAAGAAGTATCGAACCCCATGTTGAATTACTTTGGAGCTGGGCTGTCCGTAGTAAGGTCTGCAGCCATTACTAGTCACTAGTTCTTTTGGGCATTCAGAGTACTTTCTAAAGACTTGTTTTACACTTTTTTATTTAGGTGTATGGATGTTCTATCTGCATGTATGTATATTGTGTGTGTGTGTGTGTGTGTGTGTGTGTGTGGTGCCTAAAGACATCAGGAAAAAAGTCAGAGCCCCTGAAACTACAGTCACAGATGATTGTGAGCTTGTATGTGGATGTTGAGAGTAGAACCCACATCCTCTGGAAGAGCAGCCAGTGCTCTTAACTCCTTAGCCATCCATTTGAAGAGCCCTGCTGCCTAAAACTTTTGATGTCCTTGCATTTCTTAAACCTACATTTCATAAAAATTCATGTAGGTTTCCTGATTCTTAATTCTCAACAACAGGCCTTGTTTCCAGAACAAGTAATATCAAATGAGGGGGTTCCGAAACTCCAGTTTTAGATCTCAAAAGCTCCGAGAAGCTGGGAAATGTCAACTAACTGCCATGAAGTTCAATTTCTTTTTTTTAAATATTTATTATGTATACAATATTCTGTCTGTGTGTATGCCTGCAGGCCAGAAGAGGGCACCATACCCCATTATAGATGGCTGTGAGCCACCATGTGGTTGCTGGGAATTGAACTCAGGACCTTTGGAAGAGCAGGCAATGCTCTTAACCTCTGAGCCATCTCTCCAGCCCCCGTGAAGTTCAATTTCAATGTCTATGCTAGACGGAGAATCATAATGCGTTGCTCATGAGGGAGAACCAGGACATAGGAAGTTCTTTTGCTTACCAAAACATGCTATCCCAGTCAGTGCTCTGCTGGTTCCCTCCATGCCCCTGGAGGTCACTGATGCTACTTAGCACAGTACTCTTCGTCCTAGGGGGGATGCTGGTCCTCAGAGGATGCCTGAAACACAGTGAGCACCAAACATTGACTTAATGCATTTTCTGCTTTAACTAAGCACCGAAGCTACACTTTCATAGTTTCAGCATAGCAAGAAAGCTAGCAGAAATACCTTTTCCTTGCAACTTTGTGAGTCAGCTTTGTTATTATCAATCTTAGCACTTGGAGCGCAGTTATTTTTCTTTTCTTTTTTCCTTTTAACACCGGGAGCGTTCACCTTTTCACTGAAAGGCCACACCTGGTGGGTCCTCTTTGGAGTATGGGATCTGCTAGGTTTCTTCATCACTCTTGTGATTTGTGTTCAGGTTAGCTGAATCCAGCGCTGTAATCACTAGTGGATCTGACCAAGTGCTGGGCAGTGCTTTGGGTGGCTAACTCGGCAAAGGGATGCTAGTCATGACCCTGACCTCACACAAGGAGACAGCATCATGCTTCGCAGGGCAGTGCACACGTTAAAATGTAGGAATGTGTATACACTGAGTTTAACATGCCAGATCATGGCTGACGCCAGGTAAGCAGAGCTTGGCAGGGCACCGATTCCAGCTTCCGTTGCCCTCCTCTCCTGCTCATTCTCTTTAACCCAGTTTCTATTCTCTCGCCTCTCACATCTCTTCTGAATTCTACTTTTCCACATCTGTCCCTGTCCTTGTGTGTACTGTATCAATGGGGACGAAAATGACTTTGAGTCGCTACACGGTGGCCTGTCGCCAATAAAACTCAAGCGAGAATTAGGTCACCTTAAATTCCGTCACCTATTCTCTCTGGATTCCATTTATATCCACTGTCAGCGCTGCACATAACAAATAGCATTGCCTACAAAGACTTTTACTACCTTCTTAGTCTTCAGGGAAAGAGGAGTATATTTCCCTTCCTCCAGTAATGGTGTTTTTCCCCAGCCACGTTCTGGAACAATCTCTTTGTCATTGAAATGTTGCCTAGAGAGTAGTCCCTAGGCAGTTGGGGAGGAATAGCAAAGCTTATTCTAAAACTGTAAATTCTTGACACATTTCGTTAGAGGCAGTTTTATGTGCCTTACACAGGTCACTTGGAACTCTAGCTTTCAGGAGTGTGCTGACGATTTCTTCACGCTGTAAAATTCTAATTTAGCATGTCTAGTTTTAACCTAATGGTAATAATTTAAAGTTGGTCTATCCAGTACATTAGGTACTCTCCATTTTTCTTCTTTAGAAAAATAAAATTTTCTCTAAAATCACAAATCAGTTAGTTATTCATATTCTGCCATTTCTACCCGTATGACCTTGGACAGATCTTTTCTCCAAGTCCTTGGCTTCTTCATCTGGAAAGAGGGGATAACACTAGTAGCCATCTTGCAAGACAAATTGGAAAATCAATGCTTTAAAAGCTTTGTGCATCTCGACACGTGGATTAGGCTCCATGTGTAAGGCAACTGTCAATCACTGCTCTGTAGTAAACACTCGAGATCATCAGCTTAAGTGAAAAGTCTATGCAGTGCCGAGTCTTGGGTCTATGAAATCTAGGGTGAGTCACTGAGAAGCAGTCTGAGAGTTGTTTGCCTTCAGCTCTTCTCTCATCTGACCAGGAAGAGGAGAACATGAGTTCTGTGTGCAGCTAGAAGCAGTTTGAAAGGAAGAGCCAGGATGTGAAGCATAAGAAAGGAAGATAACAGCTTCCATCAGAGAGTTTCCAGGGAACACACCGATTGGTTATCCAGTCCCAAATGATCACCCCTGTAAGCGTACATACAAGGAACAGTATACACACACACACACACACACACACATTTTGATGCCTAAATCAGCATACATTGCTCACTGTTCTGAACCTGGATACCCTGTGCAGGCCTAAAATACACTCTGAGAACTTCCTATTTTAATTTTTGAACAGGAAAAATGCATTAAAAAGTATTTTTAAATGAACATCAAAAGTATTTTAAAGTTCTCCATTTTCTTACTTTTTTTAAAGGTTTATTTATTTATTATGTATAGTGTTCTGCCTGCACATACCCTGCAGGCCAGAAGAGGGCACCACATTCCATTACAGATGGTAGTGAGCACCACGTGGGTGCTGGGAATTGAACTCGGGACCTCTAGAAGAACAGCCAGTGCTTTTACTCCCTGAGCCCTCTATCCAGCCCCATTTTCTTAATATCTTAATGTATTGGCATAGTTCAATGTGAGTGACATATTTGTAGAGAGATGCTGGTCATGGGTATACAGTGCCTTAGGAGTGGGAAGATATCACCAGACTTAGGTGTATGTGTTTCTATTTCCTGACATTACACCCAGAGCTCTTTTCATGTCAGAAATTTGATACCATCCTGACTACGTAGTATTCCATCATTTTGGTGAGGGGGAAAGAAGATACTTACGGTTTAGATGACATCACCCTTCCAATTTCTCCTCCAGAAAGAGCCCATTTCACCACCTACGTCATTGTTGCGTAGAAGTGGCCGTCCCTTACAGCAGTCCAACTAAGGGCCTTGTTCACATTTTTGAAGTTTATCATTCTAATAGATGATGAATACACCAGGGTTGTGTTCATTTTTGTTTCCAGGTAGTGTGATAGCAAAGTTAAGCCAGCATCATAAAAAAGATGAGACCCCTGGCTAAAGCAGAAATCAGGACGAAGATCCAGATTAGGAGAAGTGTCATGTGTTTGCTCTTTACCCTGCCAAATAAAAGACATCAAAGAAAATGGGGCTCCGAAGAGACAGTGAGACCTTCAACAGGGTGTATGTGGAAGTAACTCTGTTATCAGGACTCAATTTAAGTTTTGCTTTCTCTTAAAAATAAGGCAGCTTGGGCTGGAGAGATGGCTCAGTGGTTAAGAGCATTTTTCTCTTAAAAATAAGGCAGCTTGGGCTGGAGAGATGGCTCAGTGGTTAAGAGCATTGCTTGCACCGGACTGAAATCTCAAGGTTCAAATCAGAAGCAGAAGGAGAGAGAGCACAAGCAAGGAACTCAGGACAGCGAGGGGTGCACCCATACACTGAGACAAGGGGGATGTTCTATCGGGAACTCACCAAGGCCAGCTGGCCTGGGTCTGAAAAAGCCTGGGTTAAAACCGGTCTCGCTGAACATAGTGGACAATGAGGACTACTGAGACCTCAAGAACAATGGCAATGGGTTTTTGATCCTACTGTACCTATTGGTTTCGTGGGAGCCTAGGCAGTTTCGTGGATGCTCACCTTACTAGACCTGGATGGAGG
>NW_026067984.1:1268677-1277790 GCF_014885135.2 Alexandromys fortis | reverse complement strand
GAGAGAGGAGAGGAGAGGAGAGGAGAGGAGAGGAGAGGAGAGGAGAGGAGAGGAGAGGAGAGAGGAGAGAGAAGAGAGGAGAGAGAGAAAGAGCCTGCACAAGCTTTCCATCTACATTTATAGTACAAGAAACTATGCCTTAGGTGGGCTGGTATCTTAAAGGCTACTAGCTGAAGGTGTTCCCACGGCACCTCCCCCTTTTGTCTAAATAAGAGAGTTCTAAGCATAACACAAAGCTATATACAATAAGAACAAATATCAAGTATAAAAATTAGAATTACAACCAGCATAAACAATATCAAGCAAGAAACATATACTAAATGTTTTAATAATTATCCTAAGAATTTTAAGTCTTGGATTAGAAATGGTTTGGCTAGGTCATGGGAGGAAAGTAACTATGACTGTCTAGTTTTCAACCCCATCAAATACCTGAGAAGGGAAATAATATTACTTGAGTAAACATGAAATGCAATTAAGCAATTTTCAAAATGTGCAATAAATGACAGAGACAATTGGATACCTGGGCGATCATTCAAAGTCTAGAATAATTGGACAGACCATTTTCAGCTGCAGAAAAAATTTCAAAACCGTCTTACCCTGCCTTGGCAAAATTTGACACTCTTTTTTCTTGTATCCTGCTTGTCCTGTCCAGACACCATGCATTGTTGCCAGTGGTTGAGGCATGGGCAGTTCTTTGCCCAAAGGCCAGTTTTGCCAAGAAGAAAACAAGCTCCAAGTCTTTGTTGCCCAACATTCTCTCGGGAATAGATTGGTGCTGCCAAGAATAATCATGTCTCAGATCAACAGAACCCTAAATTATTTAAATGTCATATTCTACAGTTCTTTGAAGTGGTTGAACATTACCTATCTATGTGGAATACAATCTCTATGTATCTAAAGAACCTGATTAGTCTAACTATAAGTATGACAAACATAGATGACTATTGACCTATAATATTTAATACCTATATAGCTTAAAGAGTAAGACCTCATATTAGAATATTAAACAATCTTTAAACAACTGTGCAGCAAATGACAATGACCTAAAAATGTAAACAATGTCTAAGTATCTTGATCAGAGGTAGAAATGTATAGTGCAATATGACAAATATCTCCCAAATTGTATAAATATACAAAAGGTCATAAGCAGAGGTAGAAGCATGCATGCATGCAATATGACAAAATAACTTTGCCTAGGTGTACACATATTGTAAACAGAACTAGGAGCATATTCAAAATAACAAATATAATTTGAATTTGAATCAATGCAAAAGAATCTATACCAATGTAAATTGTCTATAAATAATAGCTCACAATTATTCACTCTATTTCTCACTATTATATTAGTGTAAGCTCACACTAATCTACCTATTATCCCGTCTAATTTCCCCTTTTTCTCCAAAATGATCCCTGAGCCTACATAATTTTCACCCCAACCCCAGCCCTGCATCAGTTATAATCAACCCCTAATTGATGTCCCTAACCCTGAGGACAAACTTTGTTGGGAGAGTGGACCTTGTCTTGTTGAGTTACTTCCGGCTGTCATGGGGGCAGGGGTGATGTTCTTTCTGTGAAATCCTGTAAAACTAAAATGATGGTTAAATTTGAAGATTACTGTCTGGTATAATTGTAAATAGTCTCTGAGTGGCCAATAGAGATTTTTGAAGTTTTTATTTGAGGTTCTGGCCAGAACGTTGTAAGAAGGTGCACCATTTTAGCCAAATGAGTTGGAATCATTTTGAGCAGCTGGTACCCAAAACCAATCTTAAAGTAGTGCTCTCAACATCATGACATCATATCAACCAGGTGGAATCGTTGGACCCAGTGACACACTTCCCACAACAAGGTCACACATCCCACACATAGTGCCACTTCCCGTGAGCCTGTGGGGGCCATTTTTATTCAAACCACCGCGGGATGTAAGGACAAAACTCTGACATTCATGTGAGTAGGTGGAATTTTCCATCCCTCATGGCTATGAAAATAGTTTAGCATATTTATCAGAAGTGGGTCAGGTTTCCATGGTGACACTTCTTCCTAAGCATAAGGCTGACTTTTTTGACAATAGATCCCTACAAGTTGTATGGATGCAGCTTTTCACTGCTGTTACATCCGGGGTTTGTATGGCCCTGTAGAGAGATGAGAAAGTAACTCAGTCAAAGGAGGCAGGAGGCTGAGGAGTTGACAGGAGGAAGGAATGAACAGAGACCTAATGGTGGTCAATGAGGTCACACGCCAGTAGGAAATGAACTTGATTCTCTTTTCACTTCTGGTTTTATCTTAGTCGTGTTTTTGCTTAATGGCAATGACAGAAAATATACAAGGAGGCATGGTTTTGTCCATAAAGAATTTGAGTTGGTCTGGAACAGCCAATCAGTGTTAAAAAGGGTCATCCTTAAAGAGACATGAGGTCCAGATGTCCAGGGTGTAAAGTTTGTATGAGGGGTAGTCCGTGTTGCCAGGAACCCAGTGCCAGTCCTTTAGTTTCAATCATTCTTGCCATCTGCTAGGGGCCCTGGCTGCTTGCCACCCTCTGAGTCCGCACCCACAGCCTACAGGCCTTTCCTCCCTGGCTGTTTCACCTCTGTATCATTATACTCTCCCGTTCCCCTTGCCTTCTTCCCCTACCCAAACCTCTATCAACCAAGATGATTGATACCTTCTTTAAATTGACCTAAAAAGAAAGAGAGACAAGTGATGTTAATTCCTGGGCATCTTTAAGCACTGTGTGGTTCAAGAAAAGAGTTGGTCCAGAGGGTGCTCTTGTGTTCCTCCCCTGATTTAGGGATCTAGATCTCTCTCAGAGAACCACCCTTTGAACAAAGAACAAAGAAAGAGAGTGGGGGAGGGAGGAAGGAAGAAGACAGGAGAAAGAAAAAGAAAGAAAGAAAGAAAGAAAGAGAGAGAGAGAGAGAGAGAGAGAGAGAGAGAGAGAGAAAGGAGAAAGGAAAGGAAGGAAGGAAATGAAGGAAGGAAAGAAAGAAAGGAAGGAAGAGAGAAAAAGAAAGAGGAAGGAAGGAAAGGAGATGGAGAGAAAGAGGAGAGAGAGGAGGGAAGGGAGGGAGGGAGGGAGGGAGGAAGGAAGGAAGGAAGGAAGGAAGGAAGGAAGGAAGGAAGGAAGGAAGGAAGGAAGGAAAATGAAGCAAGCACAGCAGCTTGGGAAGCACCATATGGTGGGCCTGCTGGATCTACACAAGGTCAGGGGGTACAAATAGTCAAGGTTAAAGACAAGCCAGCATCAGGATGGACGAGGATGTGGACACAAGGCTGAGCTCCACAGAACCAACTGAGGAAAACCTGACTCAGCAGGGACAGTGGATTCAAATTTAGCTCCTATCTACACACGGACACATCAGCTGGAGGGCATAGAGGATGACAGTCGGTGATAGAAACAATAAATTTTCTTCAGATTTGCTTACAGATTTTCCTCAACTTAAGTATCAGCATATGTTGAAGGAGAGAGGAGAGGGCCTGCTTTCATCCTGGCCGCCCGGCTAGCTTACACCTGAAATAATCACACAGAAACTATTAATTAAAACACTGCCTGGCCCAATATCTCTAGCCTCTTATTGGCTAACTCTCACATCTTGATTTAACCCATTTCTAATAATCTGTATGTCAGCACGAGGTCGTAGCTTACCGGGAAAGACTCACTGGGTCTGATCTGGCAACTCCATAGTGGCTCTCTCTCTCTCTCTGACTCTCTCTCTTCCTCCCAGAATTCAGTTCTGTCTTTTCCACCTACCTAAGTTCTGCCCTATCAGGCCAAGTAGTTTCTTTATTAATTAACCAATGAAAGTAACACACAAACAGAAGGACCTCCTACACCAAACATAAACTTGAAACATGCCTATAATTGTTTTAATTCAGTAAAACAAAAAATATTAAAATAGTGTTATTGAGTGAAAAAGAGATATAAAAATTATTATTGATCTTATTCATTCTACTGTAGAAAATCTGAGTTCTTCTTGGTTCCAATTTCTTTACAGTCTATAAAAATACACTGATGAACCATGAGAGCTAAGTTTATCAAAGAGCTACACAATCTGTGAAAAAAAAATTAGGTGAAAAACTGGAGGGGCGGAGTCTTAAGAGCAGCTCTGAACTCCCAGGGCTTATAGGTGACTTGTGCACGTGTGAGGTGTGTTTGAGAGGAGAGACAAGCTTGACGCCCTTGTGTGGCCCTGAAGTTGTCTACTGGTGATCCTTGTATTCAGGTCTTTCTTGTGACTTCCACAGGTGATCAACACAGCTGAAGACACCTGCGCCAATTCCTCCTGGGTGGATAGACTTTCTGCCAAGTACCACCGCATTGTGTAAGGCAAGACAGCTTCTCTTTCTATTACTGTGTTTCATGTCTGGCTAAAGCAGAGGGTCCAGAGAGAGATGGTGAAAGTCATCTGATCCCAGGAAGAAAATGATGATTAAAACACCTTTCCACCTCCTGGGAGGCAGGGGTTGCTCTACACTCCACCAAGTTTTAAGCATTGAACTCAGATGCCTCAAGGAATACCAGACCACTGCAGTGCATCTGACCTGTTAGCTGGTGGCAAAAACAACCTCATTTTGTAGGACTTGGGCATAATAACCGCGTTGTATCACAAGCTAATCAAGCAGTGCACTCCAGTTCCTCTGATCAGCCCAGGGCTGTCACCCTCCCTCCATGTGTGAGTTTTATGATCCCAGATGTTCAGTACCAAATCTAAGAGAATATTCTGTGCCTATGTAAGGGCTACCCCGATGTCTTTATCATAAGCACTTAACAGCATCCTGTCTCACCTCAGGGGGTAGGGTTTTAGTGGCTTGGGTTTTCATTTAATTTTTTCTAAAATGCTTTACATCCTGCAGATCTACTTTTACAGATCAGGCCTGTTTGGACATTGTGGACCCAGGACCGTGCCGTGGATACTGGCTTTGTTTTGTGCAAGCCAGGAAAACACTCTATCACTAAGCTCTACCACCCTAACCTAAAGTCAGCAGACGTATCTATCATCTTCACAGTGGGAAAGGATAAATGAAAAGAATGAAAAGAAATTAACCTAGCTATGAAAGAAAAACATACCGCTACTGTTGCATTCAGAATGAAATTGTTTCCTACAAATATTTTTATAGATTTTCCTTTCAAAGGGTGTCCTCTATTAGGGGAGTGTTTGTGAAGGGAAAGATCCTTAGGGCGGATGATGTAGCTCAAAGGATGCAACATAAAGCATTCACCTAGTATGTAAGAGACCCAGGGACCCATCCCAAGCACCATCTAGAAAGAGATTCTAATTATCTTTTACCTGGTTAAGTGTCTGGGTCACTCTGGAACCATGAGTCTCATCCTCACTCAAGTCAGGGATCTTAGGGTACATGGAATGGATTGCCAACGTGTACAGAGAGATCTGGACCCTCGTGTCCTTTAAATGTCCTTAAATGAAATTATTAAAATTGGCAAGGAATTTGTGCTTAGGCTAGGGGAGTATTTATTTATTTACTTATTTTATTTTTGAAACATCTTGTTACATAGTCCATACTTGCTCCAAACTTGCCATCTCTCTTTCTCTCTCAACCAAGGAAGGGTCTTGCCTGAACCTGCTTCCCTCTTTTAAGCCATTATTTGTATGAAGATAGAGGGACCATTCTAAAATATCTCTCCTCTCCCTTACCTCCAAATCCCTGGAAATTCCCGTGCCCATTCCATGTGTCCAGCGCTCACGGCCAAGGAGTTAGCCTTGTTTGAAACGAAACAGGTTTTCTTCCCATAGCAGATTTTTATTTTTACCTAAAATATTCAGATTCTTAGGCTCAATTAGCACTCTTGACAAAACCATCATCAAGTCTTTCTCTGTGATCAATCTAAACAAAAATGCATTTGTCCTTGGTCTGTATGTCACGGTTTCTTGCTGCAACCTGGCGCATGTTTCTGAGGGAACCTTGAGAAGCATCATGTCCATCCACAAATATTTCATGCATTCATTGATTTGAATGGCATATGCCCCACTGGAAGCAATACTCTCAGCTCGGGTGGAACGACCGTTTGTAGTGATGATTTCTTACTCCCTCCACCTGCCGTGACCTCCATCACGACATGGTAGACAGCTGTCTCATGGCCACACTTCTGTCTCAGTGACTCTGCCAGGCAGAGGACTCAGGGCGGAGGGCCAGCACCTACTAAACTGCTTAACATCTGCATATGGAAGAAAACCTGACTTGGGTTCCATTTGTGTGTTGAACACACTGCCTCTGGCCAAGATTCACGGAGGTTTCTTTTTGCGTCTTCAGGGGCTGCAGCCTTGCAGTGGTATCCGGGATACTCTACGGATCGACGTTTGTGCCGATCATTTACATCAAGGACCACAGCAAAAGAAATGAGAGTGTGTATGCGGGCGCTAGCCAGTTTGGTGAGTGGAGAGGGCTCCTGCCTCGGAAGCACGTTCTATGGTACTCCGTCAATAACAGAAAAAGAGCTGTGATCGGTAGTGGCTTTTCAGTTTTTATCTTAATAAACAAAGCTTGCCTGAAGATCAGAGTAAAGCAATCCCACTGGTCAGCCCTACAGACCAGGCAGTGGTAACACACACTAGTTTGCCACAGAAATCATGCATGCCTTTAACCTCAGTGGGGCACGCCTTTAATCCCAGGACTAGAGAGCATTATAAAATGGGAGGAGACAGCTCTCAGTCTGTGTCTCATTCTGAGATTCCTGGGGGCAGGATGGCCATTTCCCGACTGAGGTTGAGGTAAGAGCCATTGACTCCCTGCTTTGCTTTTGTACCCCAATTTCCCTTTCTGAGTTTTTATTAATCATACTTCAATGATCACATCGGTACAGCTGTGTGCCCTTGTCTTTTCTTTGGGAAGTGGAGAATGAGGCACCAGGAATCAAGGCGGCAATGGACGTTGGAGTGTTCTCATGGGATCTGTCATGTACAAAGGAAATGTACTACAGTCAGGATTCATCTCCACTGCTGCGATCTCAGCATGGGATTCCCAGCTTCCCTCTAAGATTCCGAGATTACGAAGAGTCATTTATGTCCAACATCGTGACCTCTGGGAAGACATGTTACTCTCTGCTCTTTCAAAACTGAAGTGTAGCACACAATATTCTTAACCAAGTAAATGTCAAAGGATAAGCCTATTTCGTCTAAGGGTATTAGTTTTCAAGCACAAAGTGGTCCACTGGAAGGGTCGACATAATGCCTCCAGTTCTAAAAATATCTCAGGAACCACGTTCTCTGCAACGGCCCTGGGAGTGCGGGAAGGGAAATAAACGAGGATCTACTGTAGGGCTCCTGAAACGCCATGGATGCACAGTGGACATAAGGAAGCTGGGTGAATAAAACAGAGCTCAGCATCATGTGATGTGGACAGTCCATGTGATTTGTAACCAGAACGGGAGAAATTTGAAACACAAAACTTCTAAGAAGGAGACAGGCAGGAAAATCGTAAGCTCAAGGCCAGTGCAGTCCCCACAGGGAGAGCTGGAGTTGTTGCTGAGGGTTGAACTTGACTGGTAATCCTGAGCTTGTCACAGCCTGTTTCCCTCTTTCTGTACTTAGCTCCCTGTGCAGTTCCCTCTACTGACCTTCCTTATTTCAGAGTTTTACATAAATTCTTTTTTTAGATTCCTGGGTTTTTTTTTTTTTTTTTTTAAAGTAAAACTTAACCACAGAAAGGTGAAAAAAAAAAAAACACGAAAGACGAAATAGACAGAGCCAAAATGAGTTTGACATCCTTGTCGGACACTTGTATGCTTGCTTGTAAGAGGCATGGATTTGGCTCTCAGAATTCTCTTAGCCACAGGGGAAATCAGCTCCACCCCAGAAGTCAGTGAACACAAAAACAATTGACTGTTGTCCTGGGACATAATGAACAATGTCCCCAACTGTCTCTTTATAGAAATAGACAATGACAATTTAAGTATTCTTACAACTCTGGCTGTACAGACGCAATCTCACGGAAGCATACTTTATCGCAGCTTGTTAAAAAAAATAACCCTCAGTGGACGTTACTGTACTGTGTTTCACAACATAGAGGTATCATGTGCTCCGATGTAAGGACTTTTGCAGATGCTCACTGGCTAGCCCTCACCTCTTTTTGTGCATAGATGGGTGGATTCCATTGCTATGATCTCCAGTATGATTTCGGGTTTAGAAGAGAGGGACTTGTAGGTCAGGCTTTCATCCAAAAACACAGCACTCATCCTTGTCCAAACTCTGGGTGATAGAAGCGTCAACCACAGTGGAGACTTCCTAGCCAAGCTCCCGCAGAGCACCCATCTGCTCAGGCTGTCAGTGATATCAGGGTTTCCCAAGATGCGCCACCATCGTGTGTCATTACCCACGGCCACCTTGGAGCCAGTTTGTTGCAAACGGTTAGACAGAGCTGCCTTTGGAATGACTTCTGAAGTCTTATGACCTCCCGTACAGTTGCCATCTGCAGTAGACCATGCAGTTTAGCCACACGCGAGGGCCCGTCTTTATTCACATTCTCCCTCCAGTCTGCAGCAAGATTTGCTGCAGTCGCTACAGCCCCTAGCAGCTGACTGCCTATTCCTTCGTAAAAGGCAACTTCTCCCTACAGTCAGACAATATTCACCATTTCATACTGAGATTTCCAGGGCCACTAAGAAAACGAGCCTGGCAGATTTCACTGTAGTAACTTACTTAATATGTCTAGATTTGAATTCTGCTTAATCAGATTCTATACAGACAACACACGGGGAATGATTAAATGTAACTAATGGTCCTGTACGCTTAAGGTGAGCTTCTGTGAGGATGTTTTATGTTAAAGAGATTAAGGTCTCTTGAGGTGGCCGGAATGATGTTTGCATTTCATCATCTGTGTATTTCAGACTTGGACTATGTTTTTGCACACTCCAGCGGTATCTTTCTTACGAGTACCGTCTACTTTGTGGCCTATTGTATAGCCATGAGAAATAGGCCAAATCTGTATCCGGAGGCCATCTTACCAGGTAAGGAAGGATATTAGCTACACAAAGCCTTACTTCTCTGTGAAAGGGCTGGCCTCCACTGATGAACTTGAATAATTGTTAGAGGGGAAGGGGAAGAGAGAAAGAGAGAGAGAGAGAGAGAGAGAGAGAGAGAGAGAGAGAGAGAGAGAGAGAGAGA
>NW_026067984.1:1189551-1268343 GCF_014885135.2 Alexandromys fortis | reverse complement strand
GGGGGGGGGGGGGGGGGGGGGGGGGGGGGGGGGGGGGTACACTTTGTATTAGCCTGGAGGACTCGGGGAAGATGCCTGGAGAGCTCACAGAATGGGTCTGGGGTCACCATCCTTGAGTCACTGACTGGTAAAATAATAGTAGCTTCTCACTGAAGAGTTCAACATAATTCACCTTGGGTCATACATCCACAAGTAAATGTTTTTACATAAAATAAAACGTAAGTGACTTGATTAGTTTGAACGTCCGATTGATAGGCAACAGTATAGAGTTTTGATTAGACATCTGGTTAAGTACTGTGAACTACGGAGCTGGGGTTTTCACTTACAGGCCGGGATTAGGTCTTCCCCCAATTCTAGCATCATTCTCAATGTCGCTTGGCAGATGTGGTCAGACCGAGTACTTGCTAGACTCCTCTCCCATCCCCTGTCCCTACTCTGTTCCTCTCTTCAATAAAGAGAATTGAATGGTGGTCATCCTCACAGCAGCACGCGCAGAGGAATTGCTGGGTTTCCAAGGTGACCACAAAGCATAGCTCAAATCCCATAGGGGCCAACATCCATTTGGAAGGAACGCTTTTATCTGTGTGCGCTTTCGCATTCCACGGTGTGGGAGGTAAGGTGCTCGGCTGAGGACCACATTCTCCCACGGATGCTCCCTTGTGTTCCAGGCTTCCTGTCGGGGGTGCTGTGGGCCATCGCCACCTGCTGCTGGTTCATAGCCAACCACTCACTGAGCGCCGTGATCAGCTTCCCGATCATCACTGCTGTAAGTGGCCAATCCCCTGGGTTGTTCTAAGAGTCAGCAGACACGCTGCCGTTCTCAGCGCTCTGCTTCTTGATTGCTATGGCGTGGTGAATGTTCATAGCCTCTTTTTTACCAGGTTTGCAAATGCCTCGCCTTTGTATGTCCCTGCAGTTTGTCCTTTGGTCATCTTACCTAATGTCATCTGGGATGCGTTATGGTTTTCTGTTCGTGACTCTCTCCATCTCGTTTGTATGACAGCATATGAATATAGTGTGAAAGCAAAAGTGCTTCAGACTCCTTGACACTGCGTGTCCCTGGGTTAAGGAAGTTTCCAGAAATAACGCTGCACCTAATCATGGGAACTGCTGTCTGCTCCAGTGGTTTTTTAGGGCTTAATTATCTGAAACCCAGGTAACAGCAAAAACCAAAATGCTTATTTTGACATAGTGTAAGTAATGCTACAGCCACCCCCATTTTGAAGATGAGGAAACTGAAGCACTAGTAAGAATTATAGCTGAGTCACAGAACCGATGGAAACCAGAAACTTCAGAGAACGGTCCCCCACTCCTGTGGGTTGCCAGCTCACCAGCATCTTGAGCAGTCTCCTATCCGTTGGGGTAGATAAACACAGGTGTTTTCCTTAAAGATTTTTATCGCTGTTATTTTTAATTATGGGTATTTGTGTGTGTTGTGTGTGGACGTGTGTCCCTGAGTGCAGAGCCCTTGGAGCTAGAGTCACAGACAGCTGGAGAGCCACGCGACGTGGGTGCTGGGAGCAGAACTGGGTCCTCAGCAATAGCAATGGGGCTCTTAGTGGTTGAGCCACCCTCCTTCTATGCTCTCCTGACCAGAGTCAGTTGTTTATAATCAGGATCAGTTGTTCTCCTGGTTCCTAAATAATCATCCCAAACGTTTCTTATAAATCATTTTAGTAGCGTGTATGTGCAAAGTTAAAAAGCCTTAAAAATTGGATAGTCTAAAACAGATCTCATAAAGGCTTGCTGTGAGCTGTGGGTTTGTATTTTGGTGTTTGTGTGGAAGACAGTGTCTTTGTAGCCCAGGCTGGCCTCAAGTGTGAAATCCTCCTGCATCAGCCTCCAAATGCTAGCAATCACAACTACGTGTCACAAAGCCTGGCTCACACAGTGTGCTTTGGATGGGTCTGTGCCCATCAGACAGCCTTCAAACACAACTCAATTCAAGTAATCTGAGTAATTTTTTTCATTTAGAGCAAAGCAAAATGAAGTACCTAACTGTGCAGGGCTCAATAATTTTTTTTATTAGATCCAAAGTCCTTGTAAAAGGAAAACAGAAAGGGGACAGGAAGACCCCATTTCCCTGCTTAGGACCCCCTCACTCTTTGGTCTCTTTCTACCCTGGCAAACCAAGCCAATTCATTCAGAAGGCTTGGTCTCTTTGCCATTATTATTGTCTGTATTTTACTGGGTGCCCGTGTGCCAAGCGTCATGCTCATCACTTTAGGTTTGTCTTCTCAACACAGGAGCAAACCCATCTTCTCTTTCATAGGCTGACTTAGACGCCACATGATTTATTTCACAAAAGGAAAACCCACAGTTCAAATGTGCTAAGTGATTGCACCCGCCACAAAATACTCTCTTTCTTTGGCCCAACTTTGCCTGGGGTGTACATTACATTAGCACAGCACATCGCCCCTAAAACCACATACGTCCTCACAGAAAGGCTCAGAACATGGCTAAAGGAATCATTAGAAAAATCATCAGGTGGGAAGCTAGAGAGGCCAGTGGCGCCCAGTGGTCCTGTCTTCTCGCCACTAGTGTGGTGTTATTGGCATGTCGCCCCCTCTTCTGTCTCCTCCCGCCCCGCATGTGTCCTCATTTGATTTGGATTCCCGGGATCAGCACTTTACATCACTGGCCTACTTCTCTGACCCCTTTGATGCTGACTTCGCAGAGGCCGATGAATGCAGAGTAAAGCATTTTTTATTGCTTCCCCGCACACGCAAACTGGAAGCAAACTTGGTTGGGTCAGCCCTGTAGACAGTGGGTTTGGTCCTGGGAGAGAGAACACTGTGGAATTGTTTCTTGAAGCTCTTCCAGAGGCCCTGCAGGGCTCGGAGAGGAGTCATTAAAATTCTGGTCTCGTGTGTCTTCTTCCCCAAGATCACAGCTAAGCCAATGCCACGGTTTTCCTTGCTGGTGAAAAACATTCACACCAGATATCCACAGCTTCCCATTTTCACATTTAGATCAGTGCCCTTTCTCTTGTTTCTTCTCCTTTCCTGTTTTCTTTATTTTTTTTTCATTCTTGTCCTTGCCTCCAGTAACTCCCATTGCTTGCTGACTTGGTTTTATTATATAGAGATAGCCACGCCCCAGCCAAACCCACCAGAAACCACTCTCCTGCCATGAGGAACTCCTGAAGGTCTCGTGCTCAGAGCAGCTGTAGGCACTCAGATCAGGGGATTACAAGAAATCCAGGATCTGGGGTCTCACTGCTCCCAACAGGAAGCACTGTACAGTGAGGTGCAGCCCCTTCCTTCCCCGTTTCAAATTTTACTCTATTTCTTAAGACAGTTTTGCTAAGTTAGCCAGGCTGGCTTTGAACTCAGTCTTTAGCCCTGGCAAGCCTTCAATTTTCAATCCTCCTGCCGCAGTTTCCCGAGTATCTGGGTCTACAGACTCACACCACTAGGCCTGGCTGAAATAGTTTATCATAAATATATCACACAAAATAAAAGCATCTTGTGCCATAAATATAATAGTATCATCAAAACAATAGCAGTCATGACCATAAAGAGGAAAACAACAACAAAATGAATCTGTCTTATTTAATGATGTTACCTTGATTTTTGGATCAGTGTAGAGCTAAGGTTTAGAATATAGTTCTTTTCCCCTGAACATATTTTACATTGCCTGTAGCTCACTGCATTTTTCTAGGTATAGTTATATCAAAATATCTAATAAAATTAAAGTTCTTTTATTTTAAGGGTCCTGGACTTATCGCTGCTCTATGGGGTATCTTCATTTTCAAGGAAATACAGGTAAGGATAAGGAAATGATCACTGTCCCCAGATGTCGGTCTTCTCTAGGAAACTGAGAACTTTGGATAGACTCTTAAATTCAAAGGGAAAATGGACCCCCTGAGAACATCGTTCTTCTGCTGAGAGGTAGCATGGGGCTTAGCAAAGTGCAGAGATAGTTGGGCATGCAGCAAAATAAAACAAAATTAGAGAGAAGAAAGGGAAAAGAAAAGGAGGGGGACTCAAAATCTCATTGTGAGAGCTGCAGTGTGTCACAGTGAGTCCCGCAGCAAACCCTTTGGTCCGTGTATCTCTACTTGCAACTGTTCATTGCCAAGGCTCATTGGTCTAGTTTCGAGGCTTCTGGTTTCTACAACACTATCGATACTGGGTCCAAAATCTTCCTCACTTCTAAGGGCCCATTGTAGCATCCTATGATTTCCCTACTAGATGATCTAAAACTTGGGAAGGGAGACTAGTTCTGTGGGTCACGTGCTTAACTTGAAGCATGAAGACCCAAGTTCAATCCCAGAATCTAGACAGAATAAACATCCTGGTGTGGTGGTGTACACTTCTCATCCCAGCACTGGAGAGAAGACGAGGGGAGCTCCTGGGACTCTGGGTACCCAGCCCAGTCTAGGCGATCAGGACCACTAAGGTGTCCTGTGCATCTAAAGTTCATGAGGCCTTATTCTTGTTTTCCTTTAGAGTGTTCAGATCTTGCCTTACAGTGCACTGAGTCTATCTGTACAGAGAGGTGGCCATCATTCAGAAGGAAGAGCCAAAACAAAGAGGGCGCTGGGAACCATTCTATGTGAAAAATGTTGAAGGGGGCTAAGATATTGACCAGGAGAAGCTGCTGGCGGATAAAAGATGGTTGTTTCTCGGTGTTTGAGGGTTTAATCTCAGGAGCAATTTATTGAAATCGATCTCTGCGTACCCCTAAAGACAGATCTTATGGAAATGAAATATTTCTGCCTACCACAGGGAGATATTTCTTCGTGGCTCAACAGATGACTGAGCTGCGCTGGGATGAGCCTGTTGTCCATGCCTCCCATCCGCAGGAGGACAAGGCCATCTTCTTCATCCTCACACCTCTCTTCCTGTGTCTTTGGATCCACCCTCCTATCCATCCTGTCTGTGTTCATCCCCTTTCTCCTTGGTCTGCTTACGTTCATCTTGGCCCCTCCGATCTGTTTCCTGTCCTCCAAACAGTTGTAAGATTTTCCAGCATGCAAATCTAATGTTCAGCACCGATAGCTTCCTGTTCCCTTAATACCTTTTCGTTACTAGGGAAAAGTAGGGCCCCAAAGCATAGTAAGGCCCATAGGCTCCCGAACTCTCGGCAGGCCAATTACCCGCATCCTTGCCTTCATGCTCTCCTCTGTCCCTGGCTTGTTGCATGCGCCCTGAAAGGGTCCTGGAAAGGGCTGCAGCTGTGCTTCCTAATACCGACGGCGTAATAACGCCAAACCCGCTCGACACAGAGTCCAGGAACACACGCACAGACTACATGGCGGTTGCTTGTTAAATGCCCTCACCTGTGATGTTCCTTGCCTTTCTCTCAGGGCAGGCACTGTGGGTGAATCAGTAGCGGAGGAGGGGGAGGGAGGTAAAGAGAGGGGGTAGGAGGGGAGGAGAGCATGTGTCAGGACGGCATACCGGGAACCAGAGCAAACGATTCGGTAAAAGTCCATGACAGTCTCTTTAAAATATACACGTTGTAAATATAAACCTGTTTTACGTTGCATTCAATGCATCCATTCTTTTCTTATTCCTCAGGGTCTCCGAAACTACTTACTATTGTTGCTGGCCTTCTGCATCATCTTGTCTGGGGCCCTGTGCACGGCTTTTTCCAAAATCTAACCTATTCACAACAGGACCAGCAGGTGGCAGCAGTGGCTAGAAGAGCCCCAGTCCCGAACAAGGGAATGCCGGGGACTGCTAAACCTGCTGAATAGCAATGGATCTCTGCCACTCTGGGAATAAATGGATAGATGACTGTTTATTCCACAAACATGAGAATGAAGAGAGACCGTGAAAAGTCCTCCCGATGAGCTGTTAACAAAGGCAGGACTTCTCTGGAGAGCTCAAAGACAAGCTGCGTTCTTGGATCGCCCTGTCTGAGGGTGTTGATTCCATCAGTGTCCACTTCGCGTTATAATCCAGATAACAGGATGGATTTTGTACAAAGGAAATTGCCACCCACATTTATAACATTAACGAAGAGGAGCAGAAACAAATACTTCGTCGGCTGAGGGAAGAAACAGACTCACCTTATGGAATTCAGGTTCAAAGATACCAGGGCCCTTTGCTAGAGAAAGTAAATGTCACAGTTGCTAACTGAATGTTTAAAAGGCCAGCTCATTATTTTTAGCCAAAAATTGCTTTGACTTTAACATTGTTCAGCTCTTATCGTTGCCTGCCCCTCTTAGCTCAAAATATTTTGATAGTTATTCCAGATAAAAATCCATCCCCAGAGAGCAAGTCACCAGCCCTCACAATACGTTTGTGTGGTGTAATTCACAAACACACGTATGGTGCGCATGGTTGCAGATTTGGAGAACCATTCTAGAGTTGACAGAAATAAAGGTTTTACTTCATCAGGTTCAATTTAAAGGGAACATGCTCGTTGGACTCCTATATTTTTGTTTCTAAAATGCCATTACTTAAAATCAATTTCATCAGAAGTGTTTTGCTTTGATCCTATCTTAAATGATTTCCAGGAGACAAAAGGGCACAACAAATGTATTGATTTGATTCTTTAAGAAAACAACCAGCCCTGCAAGCACACTGCTTGTCACCATGGCGTCTGTACCCTAAACATCGCGACCGCACTTGGCTGTGCCTCGTACCCATTCCCTCCTGATTCTGCAGTCCTTGGCTGTGCCATAGAAGCAGAATAAGAGCACCCTTCACCTGACGATGCTCCCTCTGAGTTGTGCGGCTCTGGACCTTAGCATGTCATGCCTCCCGTGATGGGCCATTAATGATATCATGTGTCTTAAATTCTCTTGTGTGGGGTAGTTCAATCTCTTAAGTACGTCCACTAATGTCTTGTTGTCTGACAAACATTCTAAATGTGTTTGCTAATTGTTATTACATGTTAATCAAGGGGAATCAAAGCTTATAGATAGGGAAAAAAATCTTGGAACTTATCAAAACTACTGTCCTTATTACTCTCATCCCTGTTTGCCTCTCCAAATCAGAAATGTCACTGAATCGCTAACCCAGACAATATTTGATAATAATGTCTTTTACCCATTTTAGTTTTTACTTGAAATGTCATTAAATTATGTTGATATGACTTTTGAATAAATGTCTATGACAGAAAATCTATTTTTCTCCTTTAGATATATTTTGGAATGGTATTGTGGGCAGCTTTTAATTATTCTTTGTGAGATTGCCAATGCATATGCAGGATTTTAAACAGGAATTAAGGAAATTGCAAATAAAAAAACTAGTAAAAGACAAAAAGAGAGCGGGCCCTTATCCCCTCACCAAGCAACGCCTGCGGTGTTAATAAAAGTATTATGAGGGAAAGAAGCTTTTCAGAAATGGTTACCAAACAATTTACTGTTCGTGGTTGTGTTATGGGGCAGATCTGAGTCCTAGGGCATTTCCTGGCATTTGCCAAGTTCTGTGTCTTTCTGAACAGGAACCTGTGGTTACTAGGAAGGGAAGCCCCTTAGGAGTGGACTGGTGAGCCGAGGGGAAAGCTCAAAGGTGCTGGCCAGAGCCACGGGACCCTTTCTAATTGTGAACATAGCTCTGGTTTCTTGCAGGGTTCACTAACTGTCCGCAGCCTAGTGGAGAAGGGCTTCCAATCCTCCCGGCCAGGCTTCTGTATGTTCATCCTGGTGTAGATTTGGTGGTGTTGATTGGTTGTTTTTTTGTCTCCACTCCCTGCCAGTTCCTCTGCAGGAGCAAACAGGTCATCTCCGCTTTGTTCGCTCACCCCAGAGGCAAGGTTTTAATTTTCCCTGTCGTGTACGGCAGGATTCTGCAGCTTGGAGCATTCCTAGTTTTGCTCTCTGTTGCACCTTAATGAAAATGACAACCAGGTTTGTACCAAGAGCTCCTGCCATCTTGTGTCCAGAGAGGGAACTACACAAAGTAAAAGGCACCCAAAAAGACTGGTCTCCAGTGGGAGATGGGACCTGCAGGAGAGAGAACGGGAATCCTGGCATAGCCATGCAGCATTTCCTTCGGGACTCCGATCTTTACTCCTCTTTGACCTCACTTAGTGTGGGTTTATGATCTCGTCACATCGTTTAGTACGAAGTCATTGAACTGAAGAAAGGAAAGCTGTACAACTGTGTTTAGCACAACACCCTCAAAGAACAATTGCTGCTGACCAAAGTGACCCACGTCTATATTTACATAAAACATTAAAAACTAACATGCCAGTCTCAAAGAGGTTGTTTAGGTCAGAAGAGAAGATCACAGATTGTGCTGGGGATTGAGAAGCTGTCTGTTTTATGCAATCATATGAACATACTTAGTGTTTGGTGTCATTTATGACCCTTTTTGTTTTAGGACACATTTTGTATGATTTTGTCTCTTATAAATTTTACCTTGATATGTAAATGATTTAAAAGAACTGCAGCTAGGGGACACAGGGCTTCTCTTGGGTCTAGACAGTAGAGTTGAGTCTTTGTGTTGGAAATAAGCAAATGTGGACAAAGGAACAAAAGCAGTCCTGAGTGTCTGAGTCAGCTGTGTGCACAGCTACTTTGTACACTCACTGACACCTAAGATGACAGAAGGCAAGTGTGAGCAGTCAGCCCGTTCACACTCTCACTCCGTGCTCCAGACACCTGAGATGACGGAAGGCAAGTGTGAGCAGCCAGCCCGTTCACACTCTCACTGCGTGCTCCAGCACATCTCTTTGTAAGCTAACGCACGGGCGAGTCTCTGTCAGAAGCACTAGAAACATCTCCTTTTTAACAACGGGGCACACTCAGAATGCACATTTCCCCCGTGTGTGTGTCTGTGTCCCTGCCGACCTTCCTGCTCCACCGGAGCTCACACTCCACCCAGACCCCACCTACCTTGCTTTCGAGTATCGCAAATTTCTGGATGCACTTGGGATCCACTGTTGTGTCACCAGCACTGTGTTGCTGATGAGAGAACAGCCCCATCTCCAGCATCACGGGCTTAGTGAAGGGTCTCCAGACCCATTCCAGCCCTCCCGAAGGACAGGAGCATCCTGGTTTCCCTAGACATTCCTTGCCATCTCCCCTCACTGATGTAAACAGTCGATAAGTCATTGAGAGATCAATAGAGTCTACAATCTCATGGTGAAATAGTCCCTTCACAATAGCTCACACCCGATTAATACAGCGTCTGAGATCTACGAGCAAGGGAAACTTTTAATCTTCTTTAGTCATCACAGAGCAAAAGTGGGCCAGTAAGATGACTGAAGAGGGCAAAGAAAGGGGCTTGCTGCCAAGCCTGGCAGCCCGCCTAGCCCGCCAAACCTGAGTGCAATGCTTCAGACTCAAGTGGCAGAAGGAGAGAACAAGCTCCCATGAGAGAGTGCATACAACCACAAGAATTGTGCAGCTGAGAACTGAACATAAATAAAATTCATGTCCACAAATAAAAGATAGCAAGCAGGTTCTGATGAGCCATGATGGAAAACTTACTAATAACAAGGAATAAGGCACCAACACATGCAATGAAGTATTTGATCTTAAAAACCATTAGGCAGAGCCGGGCGGAGGTGGCCCATGCCTTTAATCCCAGCTCTCAGGAGGCAGAAGCAGGCGGATCTCTTTGAGTTTGAGACCAGCCTGGTCTACAAGAGCTAGTTCCAGGACAGGTTCCAAAACCACAGAGAAACCCTGTCTCAAAAAAAAAAAAAATTAGGCAGAGAGAGGGGGGGAAAGCCCCAATTCTTTCCAGGCTGAACATCCAGAGGGGAAAAAAAGCCCTAATGCTTATCAGGCTGAGCGCTGTTACCTTGTGTGAACTACAAAAGTTACCAGCGAGCACTAGGGAGCTGCAGGGCTACACACTGGCTGCTCTTTCAGAGGTCCTGAGTTCAATTCCCAGCACCCACAGGGCAGCTCACAACTGCCCACAACTGCAGTCTCATGCGATTCGGTGCTCTCTTCTGGTGTGCAGACATACAAACAGACAAAGAACCCCTATTCTTAAAATATAGAAATAAATCGAACTCTAAAAAATAAGATTTGCAGGGTCTTGATGAAGTTCAAAGTGAAGGCAGGCAAGGCCAAGATTTTCTTCTCGGCTATTGTTGGCTACTCACTAAATGCTGTGCGTGTCACTCTCTTGCGGATAAAATGAGCATCTGCTGAAAAGATGTCCTAACCGTCCAAAAGACAGCGTGACTCTCAGCCTGATGTAGCCTGATGCCTTGCCGCTTGCAGTCACTGCCAAAAATGGAGCGACTTATGAAACTCGACCATCTAATATGAGTCATTCAACTTTCATGACTGTGGAAAAATCAATCAAACGGTTAAAGTGAGTTATTCTCCCCCATATGAGGTACCTTTAATTTTTAATGACTATTAATCATGTAGTCAACCAGACAATGCAGTTTCACATTTGACCACCAGAGGACGGTGTAGGCCTGGTAATTTGGGACCCTCTCACAAACTGAGCATCCTCCGCCGGCCGCCTGGCTCCTGCACCTCCCCTCCTTCACAAACCTTCCCTCTAAAGAACTGCGCCTGTACCAAGAGCACGCGGATATTTAAGTCACTATTGCATCATTTATATCCTCGCGGTGTCTCGAGCTCTCCATGTGCCTTCTGTCCCTCCGTGACTGATTTCATCATCCTCTTGTTGGGATTTGGACTTCATCATTTAGTGTTCCAAAAGTTGAAGACATCACCAATTTGTTTGAGAAGTATTTAAGGGCAGAGTGTGCCCTTGTCCTAGAGAATCCAGGACGCGAGAATCTCCGCAACGGAGGCCACCAGCACCAGGGGCACAGCTAAGCCACACTGTTGGCTGACCTCGTGACACAGCGTCCTTTCTGACTCATCGGGCTGCGCGGCCTCAGTTTTCTCAAAGATGCGCGAGTAATTCTTTAGCTTAATTAGACGCCTCGGGTCACGGAGACCTGGAACGATTTGCCCTGTTATTTTTGAAGGCCTTTTTCCAATAAGAGGCTGAAATGTTTTCCCAGTGGGCTCATTAAGTCAAGCACTTGCCGTAACTACACGTCCAGCGAACGTGGAATCTTACAGACAGCTCTTCCCTGGCAGGCTGGGTTGAGAAGGTATGTTGGCCCTCCCTTTCTCCTGGGCATGGAATTATACTGGGCAAAGGTGATGTTCGGTCATGAGACTGTGTTTATTTCAGCTCTGAGACTCCTAGTGGAAAATCACAACACAAAGTCTACTGGAGACAGGAAGCTGGACATGTCTGACATCTCAGATCAAAAGCCAAGACGCTTTGCAGATTTGCCTCCTTCACAGGCTTAGAACCCTGCCCCACATTTAGGTGTTTCCGAAACTTAAAGTAATATTCTGTATATACCCTCCTGGCAATAAATCTGTTCACCTCAACATAAGACGGGAACGTATTTCCTAACTATGAGGTGAGGGAACATAAAATCGGTCTCACACTATTCTGACAGGTCTATGTGGCTCATGGGGGAAGATGGAAAACACGGCCAAGTATCATGTTGGACACTTGCATACCAGAAGGACTTACCGCAGGCGGCAGACAACACATGCCACGCTAGTAGTTCTAAATACATCTCTTTTCAATGGCTGTGGCAAAAATTGTAGATGTCCAATCACCTAGGAGGAACTTTCATACAGAATGAGATGGATGGTTCTCCCTGGAAAAAAAAGACTTCAAAGCCAAGGGTGAAAATGTAATTTTCTCAGGTTGTGTGCAGTCTTCCCTAACTCTGTTCCTTCAAGCAAACTTTCTTTTTTTTTAATTTAAATAACATTTTTTTCATTTATTTTACATACCAGTTTTCTCTCCCTCTTTTCCTCCAGTCCCCTCCCCTTTCCAATCTCCCCCCCACACACACACACACCCATTCCTCTTCCATCTCCATTCAGAAAGAGACAGGCTTCCCATGGGCTTGCACATCAAGTTGGGGCGCATGGAAGGCAGGTAATCCAGCTTGCAGAACAGGCTACCAAAAGCCAGCTAAGCACCAGGGAGAGGTCCTGCTACACAACTGTTACACAGGTGCAGAGGGCATAGGTCAGTCCCACTCTGCCTCCCTGACTGTTTGTCCAGGGTCCATGGGCTCCTGTGAGCTCAGGTCAGCTGTCTCTGTGGTTTTCCTGCCCCTTCCCATCCCCCCACCCCTCCCCACCCTCCACCCACCCTCACCCCACATGTATAACTTTCCTCAAGACTCTCGGAGCTCAGCGCAGTGTCAAACAAACTTTCTAGAAATGTCTTTGAGAAGACCATCAGAAACAAAGTGCCCCAATCCCTTGTCTACAAGAGCGTGGCAACAAAACCTGTTCTGCCTATGAATTGGAGTTCAAAACGACCACGAGAGTCTGACCCTTTCTGAATGATTCGCTTGCTGTTCATCAGCTCCGTGTGGAATGGACATCAATTTTATTAAATTAGGTTTGCTTTGTTAAACAAATTTGTCTTCAGAACAATGGCAAAGACACCAACCGAAAATTAAGCGCCCACTTCTCATTCTCTCCCCGTCTCCCAGTTTCTATTTTCTCATGCAGTCTTGGAGATTATTTCCAGTATTTCACCCATAGAACTCAAGGGCATCAATCTGTGTGCCTATCTTACATACTTGCTGTGAGGGTCCACTGTATGTTCCTAGACATCATGAAATGGGTACACATGAAGGCTTCTTTCCATTGACATACAGTTGTTTTTACTGTTGTTTTGGCTTGGTTTGAGGGATTTTGTTTTATTTTGTTTGTTTGCTCTTTTCGAGACAGGGTTTCTCTGTAGCTCTGGTTCCTGTCCTGGAACTCACTCTGTAGACCAGGCTGGCATCAAACTCACAGAGCTCCACCTGCCTCTGCTTCCCGAATGCTGGAATTAAAGGCGTGCGCCACCACTACCTGGCTGTTTTTATTGTTTTAACTATGATACAGTTTTCCGACAACTTTTATCTGATGACTTTAGCACTCACGGGGGCCTTTGCTTAAATTAATGATTACATTAGCAGTTGCAAAGGGGAGCTTATATGACTGTGCCATTAACTATATATCATTACCCCTTATTCTTCTACAAACTAACTTCTCCCTATGCCCCTCATTTTCTATGGGCTTAGGAGTAAATTTCTTCAGCGTGGCCCCAGGAGCTCCTCAGGTCTTCCATCAGTCTTTACGAATGCCTTGCTTTGCGAGACAACACACCTTGCTCTTTCTCTCACCCAAACTTGTAATCAGTTCCTATTTTCCAAAGACTAGCTCCTTTCATGGACAAGTGATTCCTAAGAGTAAGAATTGTCTAGTTTTCTTGCTTTCTGGAAACATCATCTCACTTGTCCACCTTTATCTGCCATTATTTGTTGTTTTGGTTTTTATTGACACCTTCTGATATCTAAATAAATATCACATGGTGGACACTGAGTTCCACATTCTTAATTAGGATCTTTTTCTGAGGTCTGAATTTTCTCAAATATTGTTAAGGGGGAGTCTGAAGATGGTAATTCAGTTTTGGTTCTGGTAGTCTCTTCCAAAATCGTTTACAAGTGTGTCTACGTGTTCCAGGCCCAACGACTTGTCTCTTTTCATCTTGTGTTGTTTCTTCAGAGAGAACAGACCTCCTCCGTCCTCTGCTGCCCGGGAAAGACAAGGCTCAAGGAGAAAGCAAGTGGCTCCTCACTCCTCATCGGGTTGTTACCTGTGCTGCCCGGCTCACGTGCCTACACTATTCTGCTCCGCTACAGCAAACAGCCAGGTGTTCCCCCTGCTACCCCACGTGATTCTCATTCTTGCCCCTAAAACTGTCCTTTAACGCTGCACAGTAAACAACAAGAGACCCTTACTGAGAAAGAAAAACTGTGAAGTCAGAAAAGTGAGTTTCCTGTTGAAAGAGGAATTTGCCTCAACTTCAAACATTTCGTTTTTGTTTTTCTTAAGATGAGTAAGCTTTGGGATTAATGATAAGTTACTATGTGGCACTTTCCCTAGGGTCATCCTCTGACCCAATTCCTTCTTCTTACCTTGAACTTAAACACACACATGTGCGCACACACAAAGGGAGAGAGAGACAGAGAGGGGAGTGGGGAGAGAGAGAGAACCAAAACTTAAGTCTTTAGAGTTCAGTGCTTTATGGGAACTTGAATTATTATGCAAAATTGAGAGACACAGTATTCCTCCACCTTTCCAAAGAGGCAGGTGCAGGCTCTTGGGTGTATTTCGGAAATCTTCCTAGAATAAACACTCAATGAGAAAGGAAGAGAGATGTCATGGGTGGACCGAAGCCAGGACAGTTCCTGAAAGGTTTCCATGCTGGGTCCAGGTTTTCATTCTCATTTTATACTCTAAAACCACAAGGTAGGGTAAACAAACAAGAGTTTACAGAAGCGTAAGTGGCAGTCGGCTGGTTGTTAAGGGCAACAACCCACTGTTTGAGCTCTTCCTCCAGGTTATTCTGTGCCAGGTAGCAAGTGAAGTCATGCTTGGCAGATAGGCAGCGTTTTAAGGAAATCACCAAATAAGTCACTGTCTAACCAATGAACTCTTCTACTTTATTCTGCTTCGGCAGAATTGTGGAGGCAAGAGCATTGGCAATGAGGGCCAACTGGTAACTTCTGCTTGGCTTCTCTTTTGGCACAGCTCACCTGCTTAGTGAGATCTCTTTGATTTCAAGAGATATAAACAACTTGAAGTGGACAGATATTTCACAGTTCATGTATTTGTTGTCTCGTGGTTATAAGAAAATTTGGAAACAGCAACCTCGGGAAAGTTTTCCCTTTGGCTCGTAGTTCCAGGGTACGGTCAGCCCATCGCGGCCAGGAAGTTTTGGTAGCAGGAGCTCTGGGAAGCTGATTACACAACCAGAAACATTTGTTGTGGCTGAAGCACGATTTGTGGGGTGTACTTGCTTCGGTGCCAAAATCTGCCAGGATGTGTTTTTATCTGAAGGAAAGACCAATCAGATGATTTGATCATGTTTATTTTTTAGCTATAGAATCTTGCACAGGTCATTACACATCTTTTATATTCACTAAGGAGCTATTAAATGGTTCATTTTGGTTTCTTATATTGGTATTATAGTCCAGGTGCAGTGAAAACACTGAACTGGACCATTCTGAGAGTAGTAAAAAAAAGTTCATTGAGTATCAAACAGCCAAGGCTCTCTCTGGGGCAAGGGAGGGTGCAGAGAGAAGATCAAAATGGTGGAAAAGGAAGTATATTTTATGCAACTGTCAACAGGGCTGTTTGGATTGACTGGGCACCATGCCTTGGCCCAAAATGGCTCACCTTTCGGGCAGTTTAAAAAAGGTTCCTGGTGATTCAAGGGAGGTTCCTAGTAAACAGAAATCCACTTTGAGACTTCTGTTTACCCAATAACAACCCTGTTTATCCAGCCAAAGTCCAACTGTTGAGGACATTGTCATCAGTACTGCCATTCTGGTGACTTTAGGCCTAGCATCTCTGTCTTTTGATGATGATAAGTCATCAATGTCATTTCCTGTTGGTTGGGGGCTTTACAAGAGGGAAGTCTTGAATGCAGGTCCAGAGCAGAAGCTCAGGTTAGCAGATGAAGGTAAGGAGACCTAGGAAATTCCGTCAGAAGCATCTTGTTTATGCGACCATAGTTGGGTTATTTCACTAATTCTCTCCTGGAGGAAGCTTCTGGGCTGTCAGCAAGTTGAGGGCTGGCCAGTTTTGCAGGACCAGCTAAAGCTAGGGAGATGAGTAATTGCAGGGCTGATGTTGTTTCCTGCGTGGTGACTGTCAGCTGAGTGGAGTCTACTGGGACAGATATAGACTATGGTCAGAAAGTACTGCTAAGGACTTGGGAGGATCTTTATCTCAGGCATATGTTTGAAATCTCTGGGCCTTTCTCGGACAAGAGATCTGGAGCCCATTTGAGCTGTGACAGATGGACCCAAGTCACATCTCCCTAAACCTTACATGAATTTATTTTTAAGTTAACGAAGGGAGACAGGAGTTTTAGATATGTCAGCAGGACCACGGTCTGTAATCTGCACTAACATCATCAGTGTAGAGAAAGCAGTCAACAAGTCTCCAGACAGCTTGAGGGGAACTCATGCCTTGGACCATAGCAAGAATAAGGCCGGATCAGTATCGGTGTGATAGAAGCGTGAACGTCCATCTGCAGTGAGAGAAACGTCCCGATGGGAAGGAGAACAAGGAGAAGAAGAGCCGCAGCACAGAAAGGATGGTTCTGGGGAAGGAGCGCAAACACTCGTTCTTCTTGGACAGAGGCCTGCACAGATGTAAATTGGACCCAGAAGTTTTCAGCTCAGTGGGGGACATTTTTAAGTCTATATTTAGAAAAGAAATCAGCCAAAGGAAACTTAAAATTTTTTTGAGCCTGTGACTATAATAATTTTATTTTCCTAAAAGCATTAGTAGTTGGTGCTTCTAACTGTTGTATCGCGTGGGCCCTTGTTCTGTCCTGCCCAGCTCGCAGCCACCCGGCTTGCTTATCCCCCTGAAATAACCACATGGAAATTGTATCGATTAAATTGCTGCCTGGCCCATTAGTTCTAGCCTCTTATTGGCTAACTCTCACATCTTGATTAACCCATTTCTATTAATCTGAGTATCAACACGTGGCTGTGGCTAACCGGGAGAGATTCAGCATGTCTGACCTGGCGGCTGGCTACATGGTGGCTCTCTGTGACTCTGCTTTCTTCCTCCCAGAATTCTGTTCTGTCTTCCCCGCCTACCTGAGTTCGTCCTATCAGCTAGGCCAAGGCAGACTCTTTATTTAACCAATGAAAGTAACACATAGACAGAAGACCCTCCTACACCATCTAACTGTCACCAAGACCAGATTAATCACTTATCAGAACTCTGCTGATTACCATTAAACTTTGAACTTGGAAGTTTTGCAATAACACGTATCATTTTAAGTCTCGTTTTCCACATGCATCTGTTTCTCAAATCATCACAACTTCCACAAACTTCTATTTTTCTTTCCCTCCTGAAAACATCCAATCTTTTTCATCTTTATTATAATTTGCATGTTTAGAGTAGTCATTGAGTTTAATAAAGGAAGAGTAAAAAGCAATATGTAAGTAAGTCAGTAACAACAGCATGGTAGTTTTGAGCCTTTGTGTGTGTGTGTGTGTGTGGAGGCCCAAAAATGTGAGCCTGTTTTCACCTTGACTAAAGGTCAGAGAGTTGAAACTTACTTCTAATCCTTCAAAGTTCTCGTCTGTTTCTACCTCAAGCAAAGGTCCCACTTAGATTTAGATCAAAGAGTTCAGTTCTCTCAAGGTTATTGTCAACAGGTGTGGCTAATAGCCAGACTTTGTCTTTCAGGAATAGAGAAGTAGATCTGTTTATGTCCAAACAAAAGTCTAAGGATCCTACTAAATTCCTACACCCTCAAAGAGACAACAATGGAGTCAACCTAGGAAGTAGTTTACCTACAAAATGTTTTGGTCTAGCGTGTGAGAGGACTTGTCCTAGCAACTGAATGTTTAACTAAGAATGTAGCCTGCAACCTTTGACTGGCATGTTCATTTCCTTGTTATCATATTACTGCAGTTTTTTTTTTTTTAATCTTATTCCTACCCTTAGGGGTTGAGGTATTTTAAGCAAACTGGAAATTAAACATGAGTGATTTCAGTACTCACTGGAACTCCCTCCCGGTACTATCCTGTGTTTTCTGTTTTATTATTTTCACTCGTGTCTCTGTACTCTTTTCTAACTTTTCTAATCCCCATGCCCATTCGCCGCTAAGTGGTATCTTTGTCAAAGCTGGTCTCAGACTTTTTTTTTTAATATAAAACTGTCCTTCTAGCTCAACAGTTCTCATCCTGTGGATTGTGACCACTTTGGCAAACCTCTAACCCCCAAAATATTTATATTACAATTCATAACAGTAACAAAATTACAGTATGAAACAGCAATGAAAATAATTTTATGGTTGGGAGGTGCCTAGTCTTACTGCAACTTGGTATGTCATGTTCTGATGATATACATAGGAGGCTTGCCCTTTTCTGAAGAGAAAGAAAAGAGTAGTGGATTGGGGGTCAGAGAGGAAGTGAGGGGGGACTGGGAGAAGAGGAGGGAGGAGAAACCACTGTAAGAATGTAAAAATAATTGAAAAATTAAAAGTTGGTAACAATAACCCATCAAAATAAACCATATTGCTGAAAGGAATATATTCTCAATAGTTTTAAGAGACAGTTTCGTATCTAGAATAAAAAGATGAATTTAAATGAGTTTAATCATGTTGGACTATTAAACATCAGCAATTGAAGGCCAAGATTTTCCTTATTGTTTTTCTTTGCCCTGTTGACAAACCTTTTAGACCTCTGCTCTAATATCAATTGTGAATTCTTCTTAAAAAGACTGGCTCAATGGAGATCATATTTGAGTCATGCTACAGAATGTAACCACAGAACACAAAATACAGTTCTTTCCACTACCAGGTTATTTGGGCAGCACATCTGTTACGCTGATTTTACGAGGGGAATAAGAATTCTGTTTTCCTCCAGTGTTTTTATGTGCTATGCCAGACACTTAGAGACCCAGTTCCCCTCTTCCTAAACATTCTGTTTGGAAGTCAGTTCTCCTGGAAACAAAGCTATTCATATAAATTTCTAAAGTATCACTCCCTACTCAAGTCTCAGACCATCTGAAAAATCTGACTGTTAATTCATCCCCAGCGCTTTCTTCTGTGGATGGAAAATATGATGAGATAGTGAGGCTGTGGTTCCAGGAACTGGGGTGGAGGCAGCCAGCGTCTTGTGCCCTGACTGCACAGAGGAGAACAAAGAAACATCTAGATAGCAGCCCCAGGTACGCAGGTTTCTGTGGTATCTGCTCCCCTTTCCTTCCCTAAGCTCACTTTAATTAGCCACCGTATTCTGAGCGCTAGCAGGAGACCAGGAGAACGAGCCAGACTGCAGACAGCATTGTTCTCCAAAATTATTGCTGCAGTCTTGGCATCAGCCCCGTCAGAATGAAGGAAAGAATGCATTACATCGTGTGAGAAGAGGGGAGGGTTTTCTCTTTTTCTTCTACAGAGCATAAGCGATGGAGAAACTGAAGTAGCTTATCTATTTGAAAGTCATGATTCACGGCCCCTTTCCAACCCTGGGCCGATGTTCATTTTCAGAGCTCCCTGGCTAACATGCATTAACACTGTTCAGAGTAGAGTCTGAACTAACATTAGGGTCACTGTACAGAATTTCGAGACCCTATTGCATGCCACTTATGTGAAATACAGCCGTAAGGTGGCCAAGGACCTTGCACCAAAATCTATGGAGCTTACAGTCATAAACGATGAATACAGTGGTGTTATGTGAGTGCACGCATGCACACACACATACACACATGCATATGCACAGAGAGACAGAGAGAGAGAGAGACAGAGAGAGAGGAAATGGGGTACAGATGAGTTTATCTCCTGGAGGGGAAAATGTAGACAATGAATTACCTATTTTAAATTTAAAATAATGTTTCTTGACATTTTTAAATTATCACACCTCTAAATATCATTTTTAGACATTTTCCCCTAATTGTCTCCTCTCCAGTGAAATAAATAATCAGTAATAAAATTCTGCTGCATAGGTTCAGATCGTAGAGAGCCACCAACCATGGCAACATCTAAGAGTTTTCACCTTCCATCACCCAAGAGCCCACCCCTCAAGGCATACTTGGAGGAACAGACCCACGGGAATAGGAGGGAGTCTCCCTGCACAGTGCAGAAGAAAATGTTCACTAGATGGATTGGGAAAGCCTCTCAGGAAGCAAAACAGACTGGCTTTGAAATAAGGCTACAGTTTGTGGATGAAGGGAAAGGAGCAGCTAGGTGGGATGGACTGCGGCTGCAATCCCAGCACCCTGCAGGGGGAGGCAGGAGGCTCACAAGTGTGAGTTCAAGGCTAGCCTTTGCCATATAGCGAGAAACTGGGGAGGAGGGAGAAATGAGGGAGAGAGGAATGGAGGGAGGACGGGAGGGAGGGAGGGAAGAAACACCGAGTCAACGGAGCTTCCCAGTATTTCAGAGTTGAGAGAGAGAAACCCTGCCAAAGTTTCGAAATGGCCCTCCCAGCTCATATTCTTTAGGGCTATAAGATTAATTTCTATTTATTAATCTATACAACACATAGTTTTGATTACTATTAGAAGCTTACTGGAGCGCTTCCAACTGTTTGGGTTCTCATCAGGGGTGATATCAAAGACAGTTGTGGTGATTTGAATGTGAGCTTGTAGGGGCTAATTACATTCAAAATAATCTTATAGCCCTAATATCTTGTACCTACATTTTAAGACCCTGACATCCAGTCACACCTGCACCGCTTTTTAATCCTGTCATCTTTGCTCGTGTAACTGCATGTCTTCGTTAGCCTAGTCCCCGGGGCTTAGCCCTCCTGGCTTCTCTGGGGACCATGCTCTTTTTCAGGCCAGGCATCGTGGTGAACGGCCTCAGTTGCCCCCATCATTCGTTTCCCCGTTCTTTTTCACCCACCTAACATGTTTCACTTGCAGGGTTAGCTACTTTAAAAAAAATAATAATAACTGCTTGTCTTTTATTTTTGAAGTTGATGATTTATATCAAATAGACCTTTATTCCAAAATTAGAAGAATCGCCTTGGTCTTACACATTTAAAGGAATGCTTAAATGTTTGAAATAATCTTAATTACTTTTTTACTTATATTAAAATTTTTTTTCATTTTATGTACCAGCTCTAGTTTCCTCTCCTACCTTCTCCCGTCCCCCCTGTCCCCCATTCTACTCCCCATCCACTCCTCTGAAGGAATAAAGCCTCTCTTGGGGAGTCAACAAAGTCTGGTATACCAAGCTGAGATAGAACCAAGCCCCTCCCCTGTATCTAGGCTGAGCAAGGTATTGCATCATAGGAAATGGGCTACAAAAAGCCAGTTCATGCTCCCAGGATAAGTCCTGATCTCACTGCCAGGGTTCTCCCAACAGATGAAGCCACACCAACTGTCACTCACATTCAGAGGGCTTAGCTCAGCCCCATGCAGGACCCCCAGCTGTCAGTCCAGAGTCCCGGAGCTCCCACTAGCTTAGGTCAGCTGTCTCCGTGGTTTTCCCCATCATGGTCTTGCCCTTGCTCATGTGATCCCTCATCCCTCTCTTCAACTAAGCTCCAGGAGCTCAGCCCAGTGCTTGGCTGTGAATCTCTGCATCTGTTTCCATCAGTTACTGGATGTAGGTTCTATGATGATGATTAAGATAGTCACCAATCTGATTATAGGGGAAGGCCAACTCAAGCACCCTCTCCATTATTGCTATAAGTCTTAGCTGGAGTTGTAGCGCACCATGCCCATCTGCACTCTACAGTTCGTGAACCAGGCAAGGGGCTGGAGAGTGAAACACACAAAGACACACAGAGACACAGGTCATCCTTGAAACAGGAATGCCCTAAGAATGCCCCCTTTGTTGTGTCCAGGGGCAGCTTATATAGGGATCCTTAACTGATAGCCACACCCCCACCAAACACACCAGAAACCACTCCCCTGCCATCAGGAACTCTTGAGGGTCTCGTGCTTAGAGCAGCTGCAAACATTACAAGTTGTTTACCAGAAATTCAGGATCTGGAGGGTTCACAGCTCCCAACAGAGGTCATCCTTGTAGATTCCTGGGAATTTCCCTAGTATCTAGTTTCTCCTTAACCCCATAATGGCTCACTCTATCAAGATATATCTTGCATTGTAACCTCTCTCAGTTCCTCCCCCAACTCAGTCATCTCAAATCCTCATGTTCCTATCCCCCATTCCCTCCCTTCTACTCCTCTTCCCAGTTTACCCAGGAGATCTCTCCTAAACACCTTCACAGGAAGATCCATGTGTGTCCCTCTTAGGGTCCTCCTTTTTACCTGGCTTCTTTGGGGTTGTGGATTATAGCCTAATTATCCTTTGCTATCCATCTAATAGCCCCTTATGAGTGAGTACATACCATGTTTGTCTTTCTGGGTCTGGGTGACCTCACTCAGGATGGTTTATTCTAGTTCCATCCATTTGCCTTCAGATTTCAAGATGTCATTGTGTTTTTACCACTGAGTAGTACTCCACTGTGTAAATGTACCATATTTTCTTTATCCATTCTTTTGTTGAGGGGCATCTAGGTTGTTTATAAGTTCTGGCTATTACAAATAATGCTGCTATGAACATAGATGCTCACATACCTTTGTAGTATGAGTCTGCATCCTTTGGGTATGTGCCCAGGAGTAGTATTGCTGGGTTTTGAGGTAAGTTGATTCCCAATTTTCTTAGAAACTGCCATATTGATTTCCAAAGTGGCTGTACAAGGTTGCATTCTCATGAGCAGAAGCGGAATGTCCCCCTTGCTCCACATCCTCTCCATCATGAGCCATCATTAGTATTTTTATCTTAGCCATGCAGACAGGTGTAAGATGGTATCTCAGAGTCATTTTGATTTGCATTTCCCTGATGACTAAGGATGTTAAAAAAAAAAAAACAGGATAGCCAAGAAACAATCCTGTACAATAAAGGAACTTCTGGGGTCATCACCATCCCTGACTTCAAGCTCTAACATAGAGCTATAGTAATAAAAAACCAGCGTTGTACTTGCATAAAAACAGACATGTGGATCAATGGAATCAAACTGAAGATCCTGATATTAACCCACACACCTATGAATACCTGATTTTTTTTTACAAAGAAACCAAAATTGTACAATGAAAAAAAGAAAGCATCTTCAACAAATGGTGTTGGCATAACTGGATGTCAACATGTAGAAGAATGCAAATAGCTCCATATCCATCCCCAGGCATAAAACTCAAGTTCAAATGGGTCACAGACTTCAACATAAATCCAGTTACACTGAACCTAATAGAAGAAAAAGTGGAAAGAGCCTTGAACACATGGGCACAGAAGACAAGCTCCTAAGTATAACGCCAATGAGAGCAACAATTAATAAATGGGGCCTCCTGACACTGGAAAGCTTCTGTAGTCAAAGGACACGGTCAATCAGACAAAATGGTAGCCTACTGAATGGGAAAAGATGTACACTAACCCCACATCTGACAGGATTTCTCTGCAGTTTTAGAGCATGTCCTGGAATTCGCTCTGTAGAACAGACTGGCTTTGAACTCTCAGAGATCTGCCTGCCTCTTCCTCCAGAGTACTGGGATTAAAGATTAAAGGTGTGTACCACCACTATCTGCCCCACTGTTCAATTTCCATGAGTTTTTAGACTTTCTGCAATTGGTGTTGTTGTTGAATTCTAACTTTAAGCCATTCCTTTTTTTTTTTTTTTTTTTTTTTTGTAACTGTTGAGGTTTACTTTGTCACCGAGTGGTGTGGTCGATTTTAGAGAAGATTCCATGAGGTGCTGTGAAGAAGGTACATTCTTTTGTGTTTTGGTGGAATGTTGTAGATATCTTTTAAGTCCATTTGAGCCATAACATCTGTTAGCTCCCTTATTTCTCTGTTAAGTTTCTGCCTGGCTGACCTGTCCATTTGTAACGCAACGTCTGCTGTATGTGTCATGTGATACAGGATGGTTCATGAGTCAGGCCATGGCCTGGACATTGAAATCACATAGACAGGGTAATGCCAAGAATGCTTTTTTTTTATTGTGCTCCAGAGCAGCTTATATAGGGTCTCCTTGACTAAAGGCCACACCCTAACTCTCAGCTGCAAGCCTACCAGAAACCACTCTGCTGCCATCAGGAACTCCTGAAGGTCTGGTGCTCAGAGCAGCTGCAAGCATAGGAAAACAAGATGTTTACTCCAGCAGGCAGGGGGTCACAGGAAATTCAGGGTCCGGGGGTCCACAGTCCCCAACATCCATTGGTAAGAGTGAAGGGTTTAAGTCTCCCACTATTAGTGTGTGGTGTTTGATGTGTGATTAAAACTTAAGTAATGTTTCTTTTCGAATGTGGGGCAGGCTTTCAGGCAAGCCAGGCAAAAGTCGGGAGGTTTAAACACACAAAGCTTGAGACACAGGTAAAAAAGAATGCCCCTTTTATTGTGTACCAGAGCCACTTGTATATGGATCCTTGATCAATAGCCACACCCCAGCCAAACCCATTAGAAACTATTCCCCTGCCATCAGGAACTCCTGAGGGTCTCATGCTCAGAGCAGCTACAAACAGAGGAAAACAAATTGTTTTGCTCAGAGCAGCTGTAAGCATAACAAGGTGCTTACAGGAAATTCAGGGTCTGGATCCACAGCCCCCAACAATCCCAACTAACTGAGAGGTTGAAACTGGAAGAGCTTAAATTCAAGGCAAGCCTGGATCTGCAGTTAAATCTGTCACACATTTGTAAATATTTGAAAATTGTTTGTGAAGAGATGGGCTATAGCCCAGTGGCAGAGCCCTTGCCTAGCACGTGTGAAGCCCCCAATTTAATCAAAGTACCACAAAATACAAAAAACTCAATGCCGAGTGTGAACTGTGTAGCCATTGGGTGCAGGGGTCCAACAACCAAGTCACCAAAGACCCACATGGCTTACTCTTCTCTGCCGTCTATTTCATTCAGTCTCAGGCCCAACCCATGTGCCCCAAGACAACAGTAGGGGACCCAGGAAGCAGGTCTAGATTCGGCAACAGCCAAAGAAGGGCACGAGCCATCCGTACAATAGCTCCTTTTTAAAATACGAAAAATGTCTCCCTTTGAAAACCATGCAGCACCTTGAGTCACGTGACCTGCACTAAGCGGACCTCTAACGGAGCTTTCCTGCTGTAGATTTATTGGAAGACAACCGCCACTGAGCTCACAGCAGAGTCCAGAAATAGACAATTTACACTGGTGACTCTTTACTTGATAGGCCACAGCACAAAGACAAGAAAAATAATAATATTCAACTCAATAGATGCTCATGACTTGGACAAGGTGGACAGTTTGGCACTGAAACAATAAATAAACATTAAACCTGAACAAAGTCCTTTCCTCAGAACTCCTCGTTGTTAGTGACGAGCCGCCAGAAGATGCCACAGGCTACCACGAGAGTGACTTAGCTGTCACACTGGGGACAGGCTAACACTGAGAGCTCACTTCAGCAGAAGCCTTTCTCAGGCTGGACATGTTGTGACCCTCCTCCACCCGGCCGCCCTCCATTCGCACCCACCATGTGGCTCAGACACCATCTCCAGCCCCAGCTGTTTTACTGGGGCAACCTGCACTCTTAGAATGTTCCCGACGGTTTCTGGAACCTCTCTACTATTTCTGGAAAATGACAAATGACCAGACTTGTTTTTTTTATAAAAAGTGACTCTTCTCTGGAAATAGAAGCTGTGGGTTTTGCTGCCAACAGCCAGATAGATAATTTACAAGCTTGCGTTCTAAGAGAATCAGAGGGCAGTAAAAGGGGGTGGAAGTCTTTGCTGGCTCAGCACGTAGGACCCGCGTACACAGGGCAGGCAGTTCTGACTGCCCCCGTTCAGAGTCTGGGCCACAAGCTACATACTTTAAGATATTTAAAATGTTCTGTTTCTAAATCCACAATTGGATGAAAGGTGGCTCTTGTGAATGCTTTGATGTCATAATTCTTTCCCAACACTCTTAGGAAGATCAAACATGGATGGAAAACTTCATTGAAAATCACCTTATTTCCATCTCTGCTAAATCAAAGCAGCTTCACCAAGCAGGCGATGTCTGGCCCTGTCGTCTTCTCTGCAGACACTAACCAGGAGGAGATAAATGGCGCCTGGGAACGGAGAGCTGAAGATGAAAGGGTCACTATGTGCTTTTCTGCCAGCCGTTCTGTGCAGCTCCTCTGGGTGCCTGACTCCACTCGGACAGACAGCAGGAGATGCCTGTTGCCATGTTTGTATTCCTCTACCTCTGCAAACACCCAACTAAATCTTAAACTATTCAGTACTTCTTTTAGCTTAAGTCATTGGTTTTTATTGTAATATAGAAATGTAATGAATAGCAAAAATAATACAAATGGAAAAGACAGAAGCACCTTGATATTCATAGTTCTGACAACTCAGAGACAAGAGTTAACTCGTCGATGTATACATTTCCAGAACTTTCTGTGCATCAAAATGGATCTACACATACACATAATATTCTTATCAAAAGATGGTAATACATTTTAATTTACCAAATATATTTTAGTAAGCACCATTATCCATTCTTATATAATAGTACATTACATAGTTATATTTTAATTTAACAAATTGTCATTATCTTCTTAGCTATAAATATATTATGTCCATTGTTCTAATTAAAGCCACATTTTAAAGAATGTCTGTCTATTTCTATTTGTTAATCTTTTAACTTTTAAAGAAAATATATTTTAAAATATTATATTTTCCTATACTTCTTTTCTGTTTAAAATGAAGAAGATAAAACAATCAGAGAATTTGATGTTACTTGACATATTAAAAATGATACATGTCACCTGGCATCATTGGAATGTAGCTATATTTAGTGATTATCTAGTTTTTATTTGTTTTTTTTGTTTGTTTGGTTGGTTGGTTGGTTGGTTTGTAATTTTTGAGACAGAGCTTCTCTGTGCAGCCTTTGCTCTCCTGGAACTTGTTCTGTAGACTAGGTTGGCTTCAAACTTAGAAACTAGCCTGCCTCTGCCTCACAAGTGCTGACTTAAAGGTGTGCAGTTCTTTAGACAGGTTCTCTCTACCTGGCTCTGGCTGCCCAGAAACTTCCTATGTAGACCAAGTTAGTGTTAGAGTTAGGGGTTAGAGGTTAGGGTTAGGGGTTAGTGGTTAGTGGTTGTTAGGGTTAGGGGTAGAGGTTAGGATTTCATGGTTAGTGTTAGATGGCTAGAGTTAGGGTTAGGGTTGAAATTTTAAAAGAGATTTGGATTTTCAAAGAGATGGTATTTTTTAAAGAGATTGAACTTTTGACGTGTTTGAATATGTAAGAGGCTTTTAAAGTTATTTATGTATTGTGGTATCAATATTAATGCTCCATCTTGGGGGTGAATGAGAAAGAGAAGGTTCTAATTGAAAACCGATGTGCCTGTGTGTCACGTTGACAAGGGGTCAGCTGTACTGGCTGGTTTATGTCAGCCTGACACAAGCCGGCATCATCTGAGCTGGGAGAGCCTCACCGAGAAAATGCCTTCGTCAGATCATGCTGTAGGCAAGTTTGTGGGGCATTTTCTCAACTAGTGGTTGATGTGGGAAGGGTGGTCCTGGGTGCAAAAAGAAAGCAAACCATGAAGAGCAAGTCCATAAGCAGCACCCCTCCACCGCCTCAGCAACAGCTCCTTCCTCCAGGTTCCTGCCCTTCTTGGGTTCCTGTCCTGACTTCAGTTGATGATGAACTGTGATGTGAAAGCATAAACCAAATAATTTCTTTCCTCCCCAAGTTGCTTTGGTCGTGGTGTTTCTTTGCAGCAATAGTAACCCTAAGACAATGGTCAAGGTAAGACATGAAAACAGAATTCAATAAAGTCACATAAAGAAAATCACAGCCCAATCTCCCTGATGAACATAGATGTAAATTCTCAGGAAAATGGTTGCAAACCGGATCCAAGATCACCTACAAAAGAGCGTCCCTCTACTGAGAACTCAAGAACAATGGCAATGGGTTTATGATCCTACTGCACGTACTGGCTTTGTGGGAGCCTAGGCAGTTTGGATGCTCACCTTACTAGACCTGGATGGAGGTGGGTGGTCCTTGGACTTCCCACAGGGCAGGGAACCCTGATTGCTCTTCGGGCTGACAAAGGAGGGGGACCTGATCAGGAGAGGGGGAGGGAAATGGGAGGCGGTGGTGGGGAGGAGGCAGAAATCTTTAATAAATAAGTAAAAAGTTAAATAAATAAATAAATAAATAAATAAGCGTCCCTCAGGACCAAGTTGGCTTCATTCTGGCAATGCAAAGATGGTTCAGCATATGTAAATTAACAGATATAATTCATCCCTAAATGGACTCAAAGACAGAAGCCACATGATCATCTTAGAAGCACCAAAAAAAAAAAAAGCTTTCGCGAAATTCTAACATCTTTTCATGAAAAGAAAATGATAGTTTGGTCATGGGAGGAGCATGACTTGACACAATAAAGACTAGATGCAGCAAGCTAACCTCTAACCATGATGCAAAAGGAAAATCTCAAAGCATTTCCACTGAGATAAGGAACAAGACAAGGCTGTCCATTCTGTCTGCTTCTATCAATATAGTACTTGAAGTGTTAGCTACAACAAGACAAGGAAAGAAAATAAATATAAATATGAAAAGATGAAGAAAAAGTATCTTTGTTTATAGATAATATGATTCCATACATAAGGGATCCCAAAGACTCCATCAAAATTTCTTAAATGACCCAAAATTAACACACTAAAATCAAGTCTTCCTATATGCTAATGACAAGCATACTTAAACAGAAATCAAAAGAAAAATATTCTATTCGCAGCAACTATAAAAACAGATTAAAATGCCAGGGAATAAACCTAACCAAAGAAATGAAAGACCTAGACAATTAAAACGACAAAGCATTTAAGACAGATATTGAAGAAGATGCTGGATGCTGGACCTCCCACATGACCTGAAGTTTCTACTACCTTCTAACAGTCCTGTGGGTTAGGGACCAAAGTGTTACTAATAACACGTGTGTAGTGGAATGATATCCCACATCTATATTACAGCAATAATGTAAGATTCACACACATACCAAGTATTTTCAATACTTGATAATTGGAGATCCTATGGGACAGACATAGCCTAGACAACATAAAAAGTAGCTACAGTCCTCATGAAGCAAATGACAAGGAAACTTGTTAGAGAAAAAGGTTGATTTCAAACACCCCAGGTCAAGGCATCACAATGTGTTGTAGTTTAAGTCCCAGATGACTTTGCCTTCCTAGCATACCCACCAACAAGGCTGAACTAACCTGGCCTCCATGACTGGGTAACTGGTATATTAATATTCTAAGGACTCCACGGCTACTTCATAGTCAGAACAATTCTCCGTTTCCAATTAACTAGGACTCAAATCTGACTCGTAACTCTTGAAAACCTGGGTATCAAACTTGGTTCAAAGTTCCTTTCTGCCTTATTCCTCTGTCACCCCATAAAGATGCAGTGTCTAAAGTGCGGGCACGGATGTGGTTTCCTCCTAACTCCCTTTGTTTCTTCCTTGCCACAGACATTTGCCACTCTGGATTCCGAGAAGAATGGGACTCGGGACATGCAATGAAGCCCCTCCCCATAACGGGGCTGCGTCTGCATCAACGGTGTACGTGTGAAGCTTCAGGCTGGGCCTCTCTACGTTTGGAACCTTCTCTATCTCCAGGAGCCCCTCCACAGAAGAACTCACTCCCTACCTCACCACAAGCATGTGTCAAAACATTCAGAACCACAGCCTCACTCTTTCTTCTCTTCCCCTAGTGAAGGGAAAAAGCTGAAATGTACACCATATATTCAACAACAGAACATGTTTCAAGATTCTGCACCTAAGTAAATATTTGGAGGGAGAGGGTGACAACCTCTACTTTCCCAAGATGCCCTTGGTCTGCATGAGGGTGGTGTTGAGAACGCATCACTCGGCTCCTTGGACAGAAAAGCAGTACTGCCTCCTCCCAGGGCAGGGAAGGGAGAGCATCAGCCATAAATTTTGAGTGTTTACCTTCCCTCAAATTCTGGGAAAGCACGAAGAAATGGGGATTTGAGGGTGGCTGGTGATAAGTTATGGTGACAACTGTCATACAGTAAGCCCCAATGTCTAATAGTGGCTTAGAGAACCTCAGTGCCATGTGTTCTCAGCTTCGGTTTTAGACTCAATTCTGAGACAACAACAAAATAAATCAAAGTCCATATTCTCTTCGACACCAGGTGGGCATTAAACGCACCCTTAACTGTAGGTCTTAAAGTTTCTGTCTTCTCACGGCAAAAAAAGATTTTTAGTCGTTTAAAGGTATGTTCCAGAAGAGTCTCCAAGACAGAGTAAATAAAACCATCTGCCTTTTAATACTTCACATTTTATGGCTTCAAATGTGCTGTGTACAGCCAACCCCAGAGGAGGACAGCACTAACTCACATGGACAGAGCCAGAGCGTGAGCCAGAGCTTCCCACATATGGGCTGCCTGAGGCAGCCAGGGACTCCAGATGAGCACAGCAGTTCCCAGGAGAGGAGGGCCCAAGGCAGGTGACTTCCACCCGAGAACACGAGGATGTCTCATGAACAGCGGACACGAGCATCTGATGGCATCAGCTCTAACACAGCCCATAACAAGGCATCGGCCTCGCAGTCAAAGCCCCAAGCTGATGATTCCTCTCAGCTCTGCAGCAACTCTGCTGATTTCAGCAAGAAACAAAACTTTCTCTTTTTTCCTCTTTTTTTAAAAATTGATTTTATTGAGCTATACATTTTTCTCTGCTCCCCTTCCTTCCTCTCCCCTCCCCTTCAACCCTTTCCCATGGTCACAATTTACTCAGGAGAGCTTGTCCTTTTCTACTTCCCATATAGAAGAAATAAAACTTTCTGTACCTCTTTGTTAAACACATGTGAAATACCCCATATATAGCCTTAAAGGTAATGTAGAGTCTGCACATACAATGGTCCTTAATAATTTTTTATTATTGAAAGGTCTTGGGATTGACATTCAAGGGAAGCACCGAGGATGATTTTCCTTTGGGGTGGAAAGTTTGTTAGAAGAGTTATTAACACCACGGTCACATATACAGAAAAACAGATAACAGAAGCCCTAGTGAGAATTCAGGTCCCAGCCCCATGGGAAGACAAACAGCATGATGGGACTAGTCAAGTCCACAAGGCAGGCTAGGGATCTCTTCTTATAGGTCTCAAATAAAGGAAAGGCTTTCACAGCAGGATCTTGGAGCCAGGCAAGGGAAGGAGGGTAATCAATGGGAGTAGGATGTGTATCCAAGGTCAGATGGAGAGTCAAGGGCAGGAACACAGATAGTGAAGGTGTGTACAATAAATGTGTGTGGTGTGGGCAAACCCTAGGGAATGTGGCAACTGAGGTCTATAGACCTCCTTGAATTGAGAATGGACCAGCCATTCTCCTGGAAGCTGAGCACCTGGGATTCTATTTAGAGGGGTTAGAGCTTCACAGAGAGAACCTTAGTAGGGGTTGGCCGTATCCTTGCATCCACAGTGCTTATAAAAAAGTAGCTTCTGCAGGTGAGCATGGCCTAGGGATAATCTACACTGGACCCTAATAATTGCACCCAATAATAATGGAATTAATCTATGACTTGTCTTGAAGGCTTTAGAAATGAGTGGGTGGGGGAGAGAAGATGCTAGTTCATTTTCTGTTACTACAATGAAATGTCAAAGTGCATAGTTTGTGGCTACGTATTGTTTAAATTTGTTTTTATCCTGGAAAATTTTGTTTTCTCCATTTATAGTGAATGAAAGCTTGGCTGGGTATAGTAGTCTGGGCTTGCATCCACGGTCTCTTAGTTTTTGCAGTACATCTATCCAGGACCTTCTGGCTTTCATGGTTTGAAGTGCATAGTTTGAATGAGGAAAGTCCCCCAAGGGCTCATGGATTTGAACACTTGACCCCCAGTTGGTGGCACTGACCATGCTACTTGTTGGAAAGTGGACATTAGGATTTTGGATTAGGAGAGAAATTAAACACTTTTGGTAGGTTTTTATGGGTTACTAGAAGGAGCATGGGAGACTGCTGCTGAAAGCAGTGTAGATTGTGAGGGCCCAGCTCAAGAGGTTTCAGAGGGGAAGAATAAGTGGCCTAGAGACTGTTCTTGTGATATCTTGGAAAAGAATGTGGCCACTTTGTGCCCTTGTTTAAAATATCTCCATGAGGCTTAATTGAAGAGTTCTGGATTAATGGCTTTGACAGAGGAGATTTCAAGACAGCCTAGCATTGACTGTGTCATGTGGTTATTATCTGTGTCACATTGTCACCCTTATGAATATCTATGAAAAGGAGCAAGGCAAGTAAGGAAAAATAAGAGGTGCAGGTTGAAGAAAAGGGGGCACCAGGAAGTGTAATAGAGCTAAGTCCTGGGCTCAAGGAGTAAAAAACATTAAAGCCTGTGCTAAATAAATAGTGACCTCATGACAAGACTCCATCCAGACAAGTTTCCAACTTGTAAAAAAGAATTAAAGAAAAACTTAAGTTATAAAAGAAATCGTCGAAAACAGAAAGCTGATGTAATTGAACAAGTGGACCATGTCCAGCTGCAGCAAGCAACAAAACTTGGCAGCTTCAGCTGAGTGGTTGTTTCTTCAGCATCAAAGACACAAGAGAGGGATTGTGGGATCTGCCTATGTGACTAAGGAAAGCTGCTGTGGCCAGCTATGTGACAGGGATGACCCCGCACAGAGCTCCAGAGAGGCCATTGTGTGGAGATGTGAAAGTGAAGGCTGGATTTGTTGGAGAGCCCAAGATGTTGGAGATGCCCGAGTCTTGGGACACCTGCCAAGGAGAACTGCTAACAGGGTGTGGAACCAACCCAAGATAAAGAACTGTGTTGCAATCAAAAAAGCTAAAAGAAGTGGGAACTCTGAAGAGTGCCTTGACATCAGATGTGTAGATTCAGAGTTTGGAGCTTGCCCAGCTGGTCTTCGGTCTTGGTTTTGGCCAGTTTTCCCGCACTATGATCCTTTTCCTCTCTTTTGGAATGACAATGTATGTTCTGTACAATTGTATGTTGGAAGTATGTGATCTGCTTTTTGATTTTGATTTCACAGGAGGTTAAAATTAAGGGATTGTCAAGTGTCTCAGAAGAGACTTTGGACTTTGAAACAGTGTTGAGGCTATAATAGACTATGAGAACTTTTGAAGTTGGACTAAATGGATTTTTTTCATTTTAATTTATCTACAAACCTATGGGGGCCAGGAAATTGAACATGGTGGTTTGAATAGTAATGGCCCCTATTGGCTCATATACTTGACTGCATATTCTAGGGAGTCGTACTGTTTGGAAGAATAGGAGGTACAGGTTTGTTTGGAGTAGGTGTGACCTTCTTGGAGGAAGTATGTGACCGAGGGTGGGCCTTGAGGTTTCCAAAGCCAAGCTAGGCCCAGTGGCTAGTAGTAGTAGACACTGATAGGAACACAGACACAGACACGGGAAAACTTGAGAGCTACTCTGGTTGTCAACTTGGCTATACATCTGGAACTAATAGTTAAAAGTGGAGGGCACACATGTGAGAGATTTTTGCTAATTTGAAGAAGGAGGATTCACTCTAGTCTGAATCTTCGAGGCGGGAAGGCACACCTTTAAATAAGATCTAATCTGGGCCACACCTTCTGCTGGAAGTCTATATAAGGATGTGGAGGAAGGGCGGTTTTGCTCTTTGCCTGCTAGCCCTCACTCTCACTGACAAGTCCATTCCTTCTATGGTCTTATCTCTGCCTATGCTTCTCTCTGTGTCTATGTGCCTATCTCTGTGTATGTTCCTATTTGTGTCTCTGTCCATTCTGTAACTATGCTCCTATTTGTGTCTATCTTCCTACCTGTTTCTATGCTTCTGTGTGTAACTACAGTTTCTGTCTGTGTTTATGTTTCTATCTGTGTGTACATTCTTGTCTGTGTCTCTGCTACTATCTGTGTGTATGTTCCTTTCTAAGTCTATGGTCCCATCTGGATCTATGGTTCCTTTCTGTGTCTATGTTCCCGTCCATATCCACGGTTCCTTTCTGGGTCTTCCCATCTGTATCTCTAGTTTCTATCTGTGTCTACGGTTTCTACCTGTGTCTGTGTTTCTCTTCATACCTCTGTCCCTATCCATGCAGACGGGAATATAGACACAGACAGGACTTCCGGATATGAACAGGAAAGTAGACCCAGAGAAAACCAATTGACACAGACAGGAACAATAGTCACAGATAAGAATAGAGGCACAGATAGAAACCATAGCACAGACAGTAGCCATAGTCACAGATTGAACACAGACACAGAGAGAAGCAGACACATATAGGAATAGAGACACAGATAGGAACCATAGACACAGACTGAACTTAGATACAGAGTAAAACATAGGCAGATATAAAAAAACACTATAAAAACATAAAAAGCACCATAAAAACATAAACACAGATTGGAACAAAGAGCATAATAGGAACATAGAACATAGATACAGATAGGAACATAGATACAGAAAGGAACAATAAACAAAGATAGGAACATTGAATTCTGCCTATGATGAAATGTTAACATTTTGAATTTTGACATAAGAACACAAGCAATAAAAACACCCAATGACTTTATTCATAATCTAATCTTAGACCGTGACCTGTCACTTTGAGACATATCCATCTCAAGAGAGCAGGTGTGGCATCCGGGGAGAAATCTAGTCACACCTACCCACAGTAGCACACTATGTCTTCTTACAGGTCCAACAGCGGATACTAACAAGAGTCCCTGATTCCACCTCCACCACTGTGGCACACATCATCCCATTGTCCAGCCCAGGATGTCCATTAGTTACAGCCTTACTTCTTATCTGATGCCTCCAAACAGGAGTGTCCCCAAGAACAGTCCTTCTAATAAAAGGCAAATCTCACCTTGCAGCACCCTTCTCTCCAGAGACCTATAAATATTCCCTTGTTTCTCTGGAACTGAAGCACCCATCTCTCCCTTCAGGAACCCCTCACGCTATCTGTGAGCTGTCTCTGTTACTGAAACTTTTCTTTCTCCCCAAAAGATCGTTCTCATCCTTCAGGGTCCCATCATCACCACCTGCAGTAAAGATGCTCTAACTCACCCTATAACGCTCTTCTAAGGTAGTTCAGGCCGGTACCTTTCTACAGACCCTTAAATATCTTACATTGTTTAAATAACGCCAACGATGATGATTTTACATGTCATTGTTCAATCTTTCCTGAAACTCTAGACTTACTCAAGTTGTATGCAGAACACAAGGCAACTAGAAGCTGAGAGACAGACCTAAATGTCATTCCTTGTGGGGATAAAAATGAGGAAGCTCATCACTGCACAAGTAACAGCCAAGACCAAGAAGAAAAAATGCTGAAAGTTTTGTCCCTGCAGCAGATCCCTCCACTGACTAATCCTTGCTAATTAAGGCTTTCTCAGAAGCACGGCTCTGCACACAGTTAGAACGCACTCGATAGTTTATGGACCTTACGCTTTTCTGCCAATCTCAGAGCCAGGCATACTGAGTCTCTAAACCTGATGTCTGTGATAGGTTGTTTTTACATTCTGTATCATTGCCTGAAATTTCTTTGCTTAATTGTGTTCTATATAAACCTAATCCCTAATTCCTTTCTATCAGGAGAGCTCCAAAAAGAACATTTAATTGATGAATTGATAAAAATTGCCAGGATTCAACATCTAGTTCAAAATTAGACATTAAAATGTATGAGAAAAATATTGAAAAGATGCAAAAGATGGTCATACATATGCAAATCTGTGGAAATTAAAGAAACAGAATCAATTTCACTGGTCAGTGAGAAGGCAATGAGAAATTTAATAACTGGCTTCAGGTTAGGGAAAAAAACTACAATGCAACACTATTTTAACCCCTGCTATTTCACAAGAGGTTCTGGTGAGAGAAAGGGAGCATTTCTTTATAGTGAGAACTGACTGGATGTCAGTACTTACTGGCAATCTGAAATCAACAAATGGACTTGTTTTTCTGAACAGTTTTTCCAAGCATTGATCACATCCTTCAACACCAGCTTCCTACTCCCTCTTTCTGGAGATATCCAAGAGAGAGAGAGCCAGATGAAAACCCTTAGAGTGGAGTGGCCGAGCAGAGGAGGCACCAGGAGTTGGGGAAGTGACGGTCGTGAGAACTCCTGGGAACGGGAAGAAGATCCGATCTCCCAGGAAGAGAGCGAGGAGAGACAGACATACCGGTGATGCTGGGTTCCATGTCTTCAGCCCAGTGAATGCTGCTGCTACCTCTGGAGATATTTTACACAAGAAAAATCAAAGGCTGAAGAGAAAAGAAACGCAGAGAGAATTGGGGTAGCGTGCATTCCTCCTCTCATGTATTCCCAAGCGATACTGTTGGCACAAGCAGTAGGAATCGTCGGGAAGCAAACAGACAGCACACTGGTCCGAGGCTAAGGAAAGGGGCCCGAGTTCTTCCCCCTCCCTTTTTTGAGACAGGGTCTTACTATGTAGCTCTCTGGCTGTCCTAGAACTCACCATGCAGACCTCAAACTCACGGAGATCCACCTGCCTCTGTCTCCTGAGTGCCGGGATTACAGGTGGGTGCCACTCCCGGCTCTTAACTTCCTACTGCTGTGTGGAGACACCATAACTAATGCAACCTATAAGCACTTTGTGTGGACCTCACAATTCAGAGAGTACATCCATGGCCATCCTGGCGGACAGCATGGCAGCAGACAGGGCTGGTGTAAGAGCAGTAGCTGAGACCTTACATCTGGTCCACAAGGGCAAGGCAAAGAGAGGGCTGCCTGGAAATGGTGCCAGCCTTTGAAACCTCAAGGCCTGCCCCCAGGGTCGCATCTCCTCCAACAAGCCATACCTCCTAATCCTTCCCAAACAGCTCCACCAACTAGCAACATGTATCATCAAATATGAAAGCATATGTAAGTATGAGAAACACACTTACAATATGCAGCAGCCCAGCGTGGACATTCCCATTGCAGGTGAGAGGAATACAAAGAGAGCAATTAAAGATTGAACCAAAGCAAGACTGAACCCGAACAGGGAAAACAAAACCGTGGCTCTGTGTTTGACCTTTTAGGATCCTGATGGCATGTTCTACGCTCTATCAGACTTAGAAAGTCCCATCTTTTCAGCTCTGTTTACATATGTAAACTCTTTTGGGCTGGTTCCACTTTAAACTCAGTCATGTTCTTCTCTCACCAGATTTCACACTGCCATGTCTTTTTGCTCCATTCTCTCACCATAAATCTGGCACAGGTCAGTGAGCATTAACCACACCACAGCCTGAATGTTTGTTGTCTGCCTATTTCCTCCACCAAACAACTTAGTCTTTTAGGTTAAATCTAGACTCACTCAAGCCTTTGCAGCAGAGGCAGACTCCCTGTAGGGTCTGTGTTCCCTCCCTTTCAAAATCTCCTAAGGCAAGCCTTCACTACCCACATGTCTCTTGGTGTTCTGGTCTTCCAAACTTCCAGAACAGTCCCTTAATTTCTGTTTACAGCATTCTAAAGCTTCTTCCATCCACAGTTCCAAACTCTCCCATGTAACCGCCACTAAACTAGTCTGAAAGCCTAGAAAACACATGGTCAAGATTATCCCAATAACCCACTTCTCAACAGCAGTTTTCTGTATTGGTTAATTTTCGTGTTGCTGGGATTAAATATCTGTCAAGAAGCAGCTTAAGGAAGGAAAGGATTATCCTGGTTTACAGTGTGAGGCTACAGCCCACGGTGGCAGGGAAGGCATGGTGGCAGTGGCAGCCCCTGATTGTGATAGCAAGAGCCTGGAGCTACTCTCTCCATGTCTAGCTCAATCAGGAAGCAGAGACAACACTCAACCGGTACTCTCTGGGTCCTCAAAAATTTGTCATCCAAAACGATTCTGAGCCAGAGATTTTAAAGTGAAGAGAGCCGGGAAAACATGCTCTGAAGATTTTGAGGCCCCTGGCATGGAAGCAGGAGCAAATCAGAAGTCAGGGAAGGAAGTTCCAGCAAGAAAGAAGGAGATATCCCTCAAGTACGAGGAAGTGCATTTTTCTCATGCAGGCTACTGCTAAGTCACCTGGCAGTGAGACCTTCTCTGACCACTTAGCTCATCCATCCATGCTCATATATCTCTACGCTGACACGAAAACCTGTGTGGGCTGGAACCCTGAATTCTAGTGCGTGGAGCCAAAAGAATCATTAGTTGAGGTGTTAATTGAAGGATCCACTGAGTTTCATTGAAGACTCTCTGAAATTTTAGAGTTTCATCTTTAAATGTTTTTGATTGAGTGACTAAGTAAACAAATGAGTGAAAAAAAAATCCCAGCTTATTTCTTTATATTCCAAGTACTAATAGAGTTGTGAAGTTGTTGTGGAACATGGGAGGGAAGAGGGGAAACTGAGTTGAGCGATAAAGTCACCAAGCAAGTCACGTCACTAACCTTTATACTCGGTCTTGGGTCTGTTGCTGGTATCACTTCTAGCAAACATTGTCCTTTAACTTTGGACTCTGTGTAGGAAAAGATGTGGCACTGCCAACACCTCCTAAAACCAAAGCATACAAAGGAGCGTGTCTTCACAACAAGGCAGACGCTGAGAAGACACCTGAGGTGCTCAATGAGAAGCTGCGAGGGTCCATTAAGGAAAAGGAAATATGGTTTACTAGCCACTTTAAGCAAAAAAATAACAAAAGCTCAATTCAATTCGTCCCCAATTAAATGTCTTATTTCTTGGAGCCACAGAATAATTCATCACCGCAAACAGGCATTTCCTTATTATTACTGAAGCCATATTTAATATTTGTCTTAAATGAATTGCGAAGCTAACAGCAATGTCATTTAAGGTCAAACATTTTCACACTTCTCCTTGGCAGAGCCCATGACGACATTTCAGTTTGATTTTCAAACCATCGCAGTTGGACCGGGAAAGCGGCTCAGTGCTGAGTGCCTGCTCACGTGCACAAGGCCCCGCTTCCCAGTGACCAGCTCTGCCAGAGAACAGCATCAAACCCTGTTTTCTGAGTTGGGGGGGGGCAGCAAATGAACCCCATGATAAGGGAACGGGTGTGGGTGAAAACAGTCTTTGTAACGGAATAGCTTAGAAAAGGAAGCTGCTTGTTTCTCTGTCTGTTTCTGTCTCTGCCTCTTTCTCTCTGTCTCTGTCTTCTGTGTCTCTGTCTCTGCGTATCTCTGTGTCTCTGTCTCTCTGTCTGGGTGTGTGTGCATGCATGCGTGCACGTGTACATGCACCCGTGTCTGTGTTGTGAGAACGAAACCCGGATCGTTGAGCATCGGAAGCACTATGTAATATCCCCCATTCAGTAGACTCATTGTTTGAAGATTGACCTAGAATGAACACTTGGGGACAGTGGTGTTTCCAGAGCAGGTGTCACGGCCTCATCCAGTCCATCATGGACTCATAAGAGAGAAGGGATGCTGGCTCCTGTGTGCTGCCTTGTGCCAGCTCAGACACAGAGATGGGTGGGTCCTGCAGACTAGGTGCAAAACGAAGCTTGGTTTTCTTCAAAAACTAGGAGGGCATTTCCATTTTTAATAATATGTTTAATATGCTATAAAATAGTATATAAAATTAATGTATATATCTACTCTCTGTGTGTCTTTATGGTAATAGGAAAGGAAAAATTACAAATTTAAATTGTTAGCATGAATTTTGGCATTAATCTTTATGTGATACAATTCCAGTTTTAAATTTCAATATAAGAACATTTTATTTGTGTGCAAAAATCATCAAAATTGCAAAATTCATGGTTCATACATGAATATTTATTTTGCTCTCAGAAAAACAAAGAAAAAGCACAAAAGGAATGTACCCTCCCCCCCACCCCCGTTCATTTCCACCTTTGCTTTCTTACTACAGCACATTCTAGGGACACCCTTGACCTTTGGTTAAATCACGAAAAACTTAAACAACAAGAAACGGAAAAGCTGCCCCATTTTGTACATGTGTGTATTCATGTATGTGTAATGCTTGGATCTCAGGCCCTTCTCAGCCAGAGGTTCTCAAGCTTGTCTGAGCATGGTGAGCAACCAGAAGAGATTGCTAAGCCACACACCACTGGGCCTACCCCCAGGGTCTCTGCTTCTCTAAAAGCCACTGTCCAAGCTGTCAGATGGATCCAGTAAGGGCACAAATGCTGTGATTTAGAAAACGAATAAAATCTTCGGTTGTTGTTAAAGAGAATAAATATGTTCATACCTCTAGCCCAGAAATTTATCTTCGGACCCAAGTGTCCTGAAGTGAACTTTACTAAGCAATGGTGAGGTAGTACCTATCGTTGCTTTGTTGTGTTCTTAGGACTTTAATATTTATTTTACTTATCTCGAGCCACTGTGTCTGTGTGGAATTCGGAGGACCCCTCAGGAGCTTGTTCCGTCCTTCTACCTCGTGAGTTCTGGGGCTCAGACTCTGAGGTTGGCAGGCTTGTTCAGCAAGCACTTTTACATGCCAAACCATCTCTCTGGCCCCAGCATCCATTCTTAAACATCCAACGTATGCCTAGCATCAGCATACTGGGTCTCTTTTTTGTCTTCATATTTAGAAGTTTAGGCATGACTACTTATTTTTAGCTTGGCAATTTTGGAAAGAATGTGAGTTTTTCCAGTTCAATGTAACATACAATTAAAGAAATTGTATTGCAGTTAAAGAAAAGCGCATGTTAAATTCACATGCAGAAAGCCAGGTATGGTGACTATAATCCCTGCACTCGGGAGCTGAGACGGGAGGGTCACACGTTCAAGACCTAGGAATAGACGATAAGATTCTGTCTCCAAAGAAAATTATTTTCACACATATTTATAGATTTTTTCTAGAACTTTAAAAATAAGCAGTATATATGAAATTAATTTTTCTAAGCACATTCACAGCAATGCAGCTATGCTTTCCACCAATTATGTATAATTTTTGTTGAGCTGAAACCATGTGTTAAAATGTACAATCTGAAGTATCTCTTGACATTTTCTATGGTAGTATAATAAATAGCATTTGAACCAAAACCCAACACACCTGAGAGTACTAAATATTTACTACACAGAAAGTAAATGATATTATGAGTGCAATACATGTACCACATATTAGTTTCCTAAATTGTATATGGTATACAGTAACATCCAAAGGAATTATTTTCACTTAGTAATTAAGGATTTGAAACTGCAAATTATTATGTATCTATGTTGAAGCTTAGTTTCCACTGATTTCACACTTCATATATTTTTATATTTACAGAAGCAGGGTTGTTTTTTTTTAAGTGACAGCATATGCTTATTTCACAGACTCCACTACTTGTCTCTCTGGAATTTATCCCTTCAGTTGCACAGGTTAAATGAGATAAAAAGGATTTTGTTGTTGTTGTGGCATTATCTTTGGATGAGGTTACATTTTAGGATTTAATATTTCACTTCATAACTAAGCACAGTCTTAATAACGGCCCAACCCAGAAGTTCGTTTTTGTGATGTTTTCTCTTCCGCTCAAAAGTCTGAAAAGTACTACTGTGCTCGGTGGACTTTCAAGTCATTTGGCCAAAATTAACAGAATGAATAAATTGTTGGAGCTAATGAATAGTTGCTAACACAAAGGAAAGCAATTTGTGTGCGGCCACGGTAGATGTGAAAATCGGCGGGGTTGGCTGCTGGCTGAGTAGACTGGAATGGAGCGCCTGTGTTCCCCACTGTATATTCCAGCTGTTCTTCCCAGTCCTGTGATACAGCACCATCTTCCCCGGCTCTTCTCCTCCAGCTCCATCACAGCTACTCAGTACCAGAGGATGTCTGAGATCTCTCATCATCTGGTCCAAAGCAACCTCAAAGGCAAGCGGTCTGGCACACTAAGTAAACCTAGCTAGCCGTCGGTCTGGAGCCCAGCTATCCTTTTCATTTCATCAATGCCTTCATTAGTCCCTGCTTCTCTCCTGGTGTTTCTAGCATGGCTTCCCCTGAACACATGGCGTGTATGGCACACATGGAATGTAGCTGCAACCATCACCGTGGTTACCATGTAAACGCTAAGAAAGCATTATATAACTCCACAACTAAGCTCAGGGTTTTCTACATGAAGACAGATCGATTCTGTCACATCACATGCCTTCTGGTAGGGGAGAACTCTTAAGACTCTACTAATAGCACGGCTTGTTGGCGTAATCCCATGTCTTGCCGGACTCTGGTAGGACTGAGGTCACTGTGCACCCAGCATCTACCCTCCACTGCACCTGGTCCCAACACCTACATGCGCCTTGCATGTGTATAAATGATGCAGTAAGATATTTGATTGCTATAAGTATGTGACTAATTCACGTGTTTTCAGGGAGGCCGACAGTGGAGAAGACCGCCCTTTGTACTGCAGAAAGGGAAGAGCCACCTGAGGACGTGGTGCAAGCAAGTAGCCCAGAGTCTGTCTTCATTAGCTTTTTCACACTCTGATGGAGTTGTGGGCTGTGGTCTGCTAACCTCACAGTAGGTGAGAAATTCCTATGGCTGCTGCCTGGTACCCAAACACAAGTAAGAGAAAGTTATCTGAAGCGTAGACGAGATGTCCCAGGAGCTCCAGTTAAAGAGATTCCCTCTAAAGACTAAGTGAGAAGGAAAGGACGTGTCTTTGTCCTCACAGCCAGGGCTGCTTACTCCAACAAGCTACATAATTAGCAGCGTTTAAAGATTCTTAAGTCACAGAGGAAATGTAATATAACAGAATCATCTGCCTTCATGTAGAAAAATCAGGAGCGTAATTGCATCGTTACATAATCCTTTATTAGCATCTGCGTGGTGACTTTTGGGATGGTTATAGATACAGTCCATGTGTGTTATGAACACCAGCTCACAAGACAAGGCAGCAGCCTCATTCGACTTGGCTGACGATCCACACATTGATGTCTGGGTTTCCCTGTGACGGTTTCTTTTCCTGTATCACTACTCCACTCCCCCATCCCACTCTTCTCTCACCCATTCCCACTGTTACTTTGTTTTGTTCTTTTTTTATGGTTGTTGTTACTCTGTTTTATTAGGTTTTAGTAGAAGGTCTTAGTATCTACCCAAGACTGACTTGTAACTCACCATGTATTCTAGGCTGGCCTCTAAGACAGAATCCTCTTGTTTCAACCTCCCTAGTGCTAGGTTTGCGCATGGGAGTCAACACACCCAACCCTACTAACTCTTAAGAGCACCCACGTCTTTTTCATGTTTAATATGACTGTTTTTTTAATACTCACTGGCCTAGAAAACTTCAAGACAGTGGTTAAAACAAAAATTTGTCCTCCAAGTTTTTGGACAATTGTTGACCAACGATTGTGTCCCATATTATCTTATAATAATCAAGTTCATAATGTAACCTCAGATCAGTAAGGCCGTTGGTGGTCATGAGCCCCTAGACACAATTCTTAGTTTATATTTAAAATATAGCCTTGTCAGGAACTGGTGTCAACAGTTCTTGAGAGCCCCTAGAAGATGTTTCCTTGCTCTGCAGAGCACAGAGCTTAAAAGAGAAAAACCATTAGCAGCCATTTAGTAAAGCACACAGAAAGTCTTTCTAAGCCAAGCGAAACCAGGAAGAGAACAGGTGAGAAAGGCTGGGGTGAAGGATTATAAACAGGGGTGAGGCAGAAGACCTCCGTGGGATTGGACTCCTGCCATCCGCACTTCCGTGAGCCTGGCCAACTCCAAACTGGGAAGTGGATGACCCTATAAAGCAGCTGGCTTGTGAGCACAGCTGAGAGGAAGAAGGGCTGTGAGCTGGAGTTCCTGGAAAAGCACTTGCCACTCAGCCTGACTCCATGAGTGCCATCTCCTGACCTACATAAGGTCAAGAGAAGGACCCAGCTCTCTCATGCTGTCTCCTTACCTCCACACACGTACAGCGGCACAAGCGCGCCAACACCCTCCCACACATATAGCACACTCATAAATATAATGAAGCGTAATTTTTTTAAAAAAAAAAGATGCCGAAAGGGTGAATGATTAAAACTCTGATTATAAAGAGTTAAAACACCACAGATCCCAAGCTAACTTATCTTGGCTCCTTTTTGTCCCCCTGAATAGCTATGATTGCCTGACCTAGCATCCTTTCAACGATCAGGTCACGACTCCGGAATGCATCAATGGACGCATGACTTCTCCCAACATAGAAGCTGAGCATGCCATCCTCTCGCACCGGCCACACAATTCTCCACACTGTGCTGTGACCCGCCTCCCTAACGCTCCTACCAACATCTTGAGAAAACACTCCATTGCTGACTGTCTTCTGTCACTGAGGACGGATGTGCATATCTACCTCCACACTGGACCATGGGACTGGGACAACCTGAATCCACATTCCCAGGCCATCACCATGCATATTCAGCTCAAAATAATTCCTCTCTCTTTCTCTTTGTAGTGAGAATGATGTTTAACAGTGGGAGGTGAAAAGTCATAAGATTCCTTCATCCCAAACTGGGAAGCCATCAAGTTAGTTACTCATTTAAAAATTCCTTCATATGTGGGAACAGCTGGCAGAGAGAAATGAATATGGTAAAGACATGTATGAAATTCTTAGGGAACTAGTTACATGTTTTTAAAGTATATAATACAGAGGCGTATTCCACTATTTATAAGAACATATCATATATTAAAGATATTTCAAATTTTGTAGAAATATTCATTAGTACGTAATATTTTATCATCAAATTGCCCATTTACATTGAAACAAGAGGCTACATAAGAGGCTTGAATATTTCTGTAATCATGAAGAAAAAAGTTAGTTTTTAAAGATTAAATCAAAGAAACTGTGAAAAATTATTTGACATAATGTTTGACGGATTTTTCAGAGAAACAGAAAACGTTTTGAGGACACAGATGAGAAGCGGCCTCTCATTAAACAGTTGCCTCTGGGATTTAAGCCTCTGGCATTGCTTGTCGCTTCCCCCACGCACAACTGTGGCACAGAGTCCTGTCTGCTGGAGTCTCTAGGGATCCCAATGTGAGGAATAGCTCTGAGCGGGGGCTGGTCGTCCATGTACCACAGCCTAGCATATGCTAACTGACGGTGAAGTTGATTGCTAGATGTGGTGTGTTATCATTTGCATGGTATTGTTTACAGGGTGCATTATATAATAACCCGCATAAAACATGTGTGCAGGAAGTATTAGCACCAAGACTGGTGACAGCCAGGAAGACAGGCTCTCAGACTAGGGAGCTTGTCAAGCATGATAGGCGTTTATTGATATTGTTACCAAGGATAACTTGGCAAGCAGATGATGTCAATCAATTTATAATCCTAGGACTAGAGTTCACACCAACTTAATGATGGATGCTCGTTTCCATGATTCACACACTTTTACAAAAAAAAAAATTGGCTTTTTAACTGTTAGCCAACTTGACAAAGGGGTGAGAAGAGAGAGGAGTCGGTGAGTAGTCATTTGCCCCAAAAGTCTGACACCCAAGTTGCATCCTTGGCACTCTAGAAAGAGAGAACAAACTGAGCAAAGCTGCTCTTTGTCTGCACATGTACCCCATGGCATGTGCCTGCAATCCATACCCAGACAACAGTAACAGCTCTGTTTTTAAGAATCGAAATTTTGAAAGAAGAAATAACTGAGTCTAGAAGCTCAGTGACTTAAAACAACTATGTTTGCAGCTGCGTCTTAGCCTCAACAATAACAGATAAAACTGAAAACTCCTCTTAGCAGCAAAGGTGGGTTCAAAACAGCCTTTTGATAAGAACTGGCGTAAGATGGGTCATTATGCACATTGTTAAAATCTCTGGAACGCCCACGAAATTTAAGAGCGTCAGACCACCCATTAGTGCAGCCGTGCACAGCTTTCTAACTAAATCAATGATTCTTGAGAAAAGACTGTCTAACTACAGCCTAGCAGAGGCAGGGTGCCTACATAAAGTCATTAAATGAGACAGAAAGGAAGGGACAGCACGGCAAATCAGAGAGCAGCGTCCACAGAACCACCCCGAGAAGAGAACATGAGTAGCTATTCAATTGAGAAACTGAGCAGAGAGAAAAAAAAAAAAAACAAGAGCCCAGTAATGGCTCTAGGCTGCTACAGAAGTTGCCAGTCTAGCTAACAAACTATAAGATGCGTCAGTTTGTTTACACAATGGCCTGAATCCCAATAAGTTTCCAAAGGGGGCCCATCTTCCCACATCCACTTCAGATATAGATTTTTTTTCACGAGTCAAAGGAAGCGTCTTCCTCCATGAGAAGACTGGCAGGTCCTCCTCCTCCATGAGATGGCTTCCAAAGAATAGATAGGGGGCCGTGAACTCCTGGTTCTCCCACTCTGGCTCCCAAGTGTTGGGATTACAAGCACATGTCAACACACCCATCAATATTTTGAAAGACTTCCATCACCAGTTGAGCCTGGAGTAGATCAGATGTTCCCATAGTGTGGTGCATGGTTGTACTCATCTGAAATGTAATGAGAGAAATGAAGGCAGTGTGATTATCTTAATTAAATATAAAGAATTCCATTAAAAGAACTGTATACTTAGGGAAGGGTGACTCTCCTAACTTCATCTTCTTAAAATCTCATTACATTTGCCAAATGGTGGTAATAAACAGTAACTTTCATTGTTGTTACTAATGTTTTTAATGTGGCAACATTAAGTCTCTTGATTTCATCTTATCCAAAAGTCCAAAGCCTCTTCCACACTCAAGGTGATCTCATGTGAACTTTCACAGTCAAAAATAAGTCATTTACATGGAGTCTGAACTGGCCATCTTTTGTAACCAGGCAAGGTTTCCAGTGGTCAGACTGGGTTGCCTTTGGTTGAGTTATTGGCCAACCAATTATCTTGTTGAGATCCTTAAACAACCCAGGCTGATGCTAGAACAGAAGGTGGCTCTCTGAAAACTCTCAGCAGGGCCTTGTTGCCAAGGACAACATCCATACAACCCAATGAATATCAGGGGTCAAGCTGGTGCCTGCCTGGAGCCTTCACCTTGCATTACAATCTCTCTGGTGAGAGAAAGCACTCTGCAGACTACAAAAAGAGAAAGCTGGATGCCAACGCAGTCACAAAACCCTGAGCTGCCTGAGAAATGTTCTGAGGCAATGATGGTGCAGAATGTGTTTGAGTGGTCAACCAATGTCTATTTAAACTCAAGGCCCACCCCATGAGAAGGAGGTCACGCCTACACTGCCTGGATGGCCAGGAACTGGAAACTGGACAGACCAGAGACCTAGGATTTATCCAAACATGACTGTTTTTAAAATAAAAAAAATCAGTGAAATCATTCCAATGATATTCTGCTGTCCTCATAGATTAGTGCCTTGTCCAATCATCATCAGAAAGGTTTCTTCTGGTAGTAGATGAGAGTGGATGTAGAGACTCATAGCCAAACATTATGCAGAGAGAGTCTAAATTGAAAGGTATCTATTGGGCACCTCCACTAGAAGATCAGGGAGCCCCGCAGAAGAGGGGGAAGAAATGTTGTAGGAGTCAGAGGGGATGGAGGACACCTGGAGAACAAGGCCCACTGAATCAACTAAGCAGGGCTCATAGAGACTGAAGCAGCAAGCACAGGGCCTTCATGGGTCTGCACCAGGTCCTCCGCATATATGGCTGATAGCTTGGTGTTTTGTGGGACTCCTAACAGTGGGGATGGTGTATCTCTAATTCTTTTGCCTGCTCTTGGGACTCTTTTCCTCCTGTGGGGTTGCCTTGTCCAGCCTCGACATGAGGGCTTTTTCTTAGTCTTATCATATCTTGCTTTGTCCTGTTTGATTGTTGACTCTTGGTTGCCTGCTCTTTTCTGAAGAGGAAACAGAGGGAGTAGGTCTGCAGGATAAGGGAGGTGGGAGAGTTGGAGGGAATGAAAGTGAAGGGAAGCTATGCTTGGGAGGTATTGAATAAGAGAAGAATCTATTTTCATTTTTAATTAATTAATTAAGTTGTGCATTTCTAACACAATAAAGCAGACTAAGCATTATCTTTGGGGGAAAAAAACACAGAAGGACAAAAACAAACCTTGAAGTCCATGTCTGGCATCTGTGGGATCACAATAGCATCATCCAAACTCCAACAGGAATGGGTAGCCCCACTCTTCCAGCTGTGATGCCTGCAACACACATGGTCTCTCTCAGGACAGTTCCTCCTGATAAATTCCATTCTCCTCTGTGGACTTCCCACAGACATCTCCAGGATACTGGGGTCTCTGTTTCCCCCCTACAGCTTTACATGTAGCTGTCTCAGGAGCTCCATGGGGGAATCTGACCTTACTTCATACTGCCTGACCTTGGTGGCTCTTTGGAACCTTGATGGAAGTCTCTATGACCCCCTAACTCTTAGAGTTTTCATGTTTATAAATCAGTACTGTATGTACCATGCCAATTTCTGCTGATAGCTGGAAATAGACCCCCTTGGACCACAGTGGCCTCTGTGTGCCTTCAAGGATGCCCTGTGGCAACACTTCTGTGGGAAGTCCTGCTGAGGAGCAGGGTGCCCTTAGGGGAGAGGCTCCTTGTTCTCTCTCTCTCTCTCTCTCTCTCTCTCTCTCTCTCTCTCTCTCTCTCTCTCTCTCTTCCTCCCTCCCTCCCTCCCTCTCTTTCTTTCTCTGATAGTTTCACAGATTAGTTTACTCTCTGGAGCTCTTCATCGAGGAGTCAAGGCATTTTTGAGAGTTTTCTTAACGTCACGAATCTCTTCAATAATACAAGCCCTTAGTCAACAACAGGCTCTACCCACAACTTTAAATCTGTTCGTGCTCTTTTTCTCACCAACGACACTTTTTATTCTTATCTTTCTATTCCAATTTTTAGAAACCTCTTTCACTAAAATCAGAGTAGATGTGGTCTAAACATGCCACCAGCTCCATGATTTATTGTCTTGGAATTTCCTCCACCAAACAAATTAGTCCATTGCTCTGCATTTTATAATCGCTTGAGTTTTTGGATACTCACAGCCGGGTTTGTTTGCCATGATATAACATGAATGACATCTAGCCCAGTTCCCGACAGAGCCCTTGTTTTTCTCCATAACCTTAGGAGGCCCGCCTTTCCGGTCCACACTTTTATCTGTGTCCTGATCTGAGTTCCCTCCAGATGGCCCATTAATCTCTGCTCACAGCACTGTAGGGCTTCTCCAGCCTTCAGGTCTTAGCTTCCACATTCCTCCCACAAGCTAGTTCCAAAGGCGTATGAATCACTCAGTGAGGCAGTCACAGCAAGGACTCTATATCTGGTACCAGTTTAACTTATTCATTATTTTGCTTTTTAATGTACTCAATATCCCCTTGTTTCTTGAGAATTTCACACATGCAAACAGTGTATTTCCAACGGTCGTGTTTGCTTCCCTTCTTCACATATTAGTTATTTTTTTCTTCTTACTGCGGCCCAACCCCTGACAATGAGTAAGTTAAGGCAGAGCTACTTATTTTGACTAATGGTTTTAGGATACAGTCTACAGCAACAGACAAGGTACGATGGGTGCCCTTGTACCTGTGATAGTGGAAGCCTGCTCACATTCCTCCCAGCTGGCCATTTTAGAACAGAGATAAGACAGGGAATAGGAGAGACTATGCCCCTGAAAGCCTGGTTACCCCATGAATAACCTCTTCCAACTGGTCCCCATTTTGTCAGCGTTCCACAGCCTCCCAGAAAACTGCCACCACTTGAAGAGCAAGTGTTCAAACATACGAGACTGTGAGGAACATTTAACACACAAAGCATAACATTAGTATTTTGGGTGTGTTGAATCTGGTCAAATTTATCATTAAAACAAAAGTCACTTGATATTTATTTTAGTTCTTTAATGTAGATTCTAAACAATCCCTTAAAATTGTATATATAGTTTACATTTATTTCTCCTAGGCTTCCCTGTTCTAAAGTCAAGCTGTGTTTATGTTTAAATACAATTAAGATGATGCTTTTGGTCCATTATACCGGTGCATGTCTGCAATACCATCACTCTGGAGGCTGTGAGGTTGTAAGAGCAGGAGTTTAGGCCAAGCTGAGTACACAGTACTCAAAGATGTCTCAAAGGAAGAACATAGACTGCTCTTTCTAATAAATATTTCGATTGCACACCTCACAGTCACATCAAAATATAACAGCCGACTGTTGTGTAAGTAATTTTCCCTGAGATTAAAACTCTCCGTCTTGCTCTTAGTCCATTTGCCATATTTCTGTTTTATCCTGTCGGACTTGAATCAGCTAAGCATTAATTGAAGGAGAGTGAACCTATAGTGTGATCATGAGGGAAGCAATTGAAACAGCTGATGATACTAAGGTCTATACAGAGTTCGCACTTAGCAAATATCATATACTCTACAATGAAGGGTAGATTAAGAACAGGGATGCATACATGCTTCTGTGCATACCCATATATACAGAGAGGGAGAGAAAGTTGTGCTTTTTAGCCATGCCTCATTCTCTTTACACTATCAGTTATACAGAGGAATACTAAATCCACTTCGCCATTAAATCCTTCAATGGGACATCTGGCAATATATGAATTAGGACTTGGTTTACCACTTACTAGAAAATTTTCCACAAAAATAGTGGGTTTGGCCACTTTTCATCCAGAACAAATATGCTTGGGGTTTGCATAAAACACCTTTTCAAACCCCTGCACCTATAACTACTCCATCCAAGTGTATGTTCCACAGTGTTATCAATATCCTTCTCCAGAAGTCACCTCATCTTGGAATTGTTTGATTAATGCTAAATTAAGACAGCTAAAATTGCCTTTGGGTGGAACTTGGGAGTGATGAGTACCTCAAGAGTCTTGGCTGATTGGCAGCTGTCACCTATAATAGAGAGGGAGCCACGTGATGAGCAACTTGAGAGAAAGCTTCTTTTGCCCTTGGGCTGTACTTTAATCTTCTTATCTTATGGCTTCCGAATCATTCTGGGAACCTCTCTACCTGTGAAGCTCCGAGGAGATTTCACTAGCTCCTTATCCTGGGAAAACTCAGGTCTACAATAAAAAAAAAAAAGTTAACAAAATGGCTGTCTCCATCACTAATCATGATAGTGACTGATAGGCACAGGGGCTTCCAGGTGGGGAGGGATGAGACAGTCACAGGGTCTCCAGATCTGTACGTGTGCTTGTGCAAGAAGGCTGTTCTGGTTCAACTCACTGGTTTGTGACAAGAAATAACTTTCTTTTTCTTTCCTTTTATTAATTTTTTTTCCTCTAAACTTGGTTTCTCTGTGTGGTCTTGACTGTTCTGGAACTAGCTCTGTAGACATGCTGGCCTTAAACTCACAAGATCCACCTGTCTCTGCCTCCAGAGTGCTGGGATTCAAAGTGTGCACCACCACCCTGCAAGAAGTAGTTTTCAGACAGAGAGCTTTGCTGTTACTCTCAGTGCTCCAACGGGCTTTACAAAGGAGCTCTGAGATAAGCGAGGGCATAGCTCTCTTAACCTAAGTCAGTGCCCAGTCTGGGTGGAAAACCAGAAGGATGCTTCGCCATGCACTGGCTGTGGCACCATGTATCCGGCCAAATCATTCAAGCATATTTGACAAAAATCCAATGACTCTCAACTGGGGGGCATTTTACACCCTTTTTCCAATGTCTGAAGAGAACAGCCTCTAAAAACAATATATATTTCACTGACTTTAGTATATGAAGTCTATTTCCAAATAGTAGCCAAAAAGTTATTTTAATTGTCTTTTATCCCCTGTAGAAATCATTTCTTTCATAGAAAGAAAGTCACCACTCCCCTAGCCATGAGTTTTGACTGTGTTTACAGTACCATGCATGAATGTCCTTCTGTGTAACTGGCCTCAAACGAATCAAGAGAGTGGGTAGTTCCACTCACAGTCTGCAGCTATTGCCCAGGCACGTCTTGTCTGGAAGGTCAGTGTTGTTGCAGGCAGGTTTCAGTTCTGGGTAGGACCAGGGAGGTCTTTTCTCCCCGAGCAGTGTGCATAGCTGTTTGTTGTTTATATAAGATTTGTTTCTCTATGCCCTACAGCCAAAGTGTCTCACCACCTACTGAGTGTAGAAAACCAGGAACGATGGCAATAGCCTATTCCTTTTCGAGTGCCTCTGGGCCTTACTGACCTCAACTCGAAGGGAGATAACCTATGCCTCGGGTAACACTGAGATTTCTTTTGAAATCCATGGGAAAACCATATAAATTTTCACGCATGTGGCTTTTCTCAGTTTAAGCTCTTCTCGTTAAAACACCAGGATCTATGTCCTGGAGCTCTCTCCGCAAAGTCAGAAATTCACCTGCCTCTGCCAGTTGAGTGTTGGTATTAAAGGTGTATACGGCCACTGCCACCACCACCACCATGGAATTTGGTTATATTTGGTTGTATTTTTAATTAGCTTTCAAACTAGCATAGTGTGTCCCATAAGGCTTCTTTATATACTCTTAATTTGGTTAACACATCCCTTATCCCTACATTGTTATACCCTATGCCCTCATCCCTGCTTAAACGTTTGACTGCTGGTCTCCACCCCTACACACACACACACACACACACACACACACACACACACACACACACACCCTTTTATATAACATGTGCGTTCGATGATCCACTCATTATATTTCATATTGGGTTGCAAGATTTTGGGTTCCCGAAGAGTTCTGTGCACACTCCCTCCTGGCTGACATTCCTCTGCTTCCTCATCCTCCTTCCCCCCCCCCTTCCAAAGCCTGGTGGTAAGCAGAATAGCCATTAATTCTAGAAATACACTGTTAGGTCAAAACTTAGAATTGTAGACTCTGCCTAAGACAAAATGCTGCCCACGGAAATGTTACTTGTGTTTATATACGTTTCTTCTTCACCAGAAGGCCAGTATTAAAATACTGTCGCGTGAAGGGTCGCCATTTGGCAGTTACCTGCTGGGCACTAGGGCCTGTGCACTGGGGACTGTGCCAGTTATCCGATGTGCCCCGAGGAGAGCCCAGAGCTGTCTTGCAGAACTGGTACTCTCTTCCTGAAAACCTAGCTTTGGATAATAGCTGCCAGCCCCAGAGTGCCTGGCTCCCTAGGATCTGAAGCCAGGAGGACTTCACTGTTCAGTCACAACGTATCAAGGTCTCTGCTATAGTCAAACCAACACGCACAGTTGAAATATTTGATTTTTCTATTTTTTCTCTGAGCCGTATCTATTGCTCGGATTTCCAAATAAACTTAAAAGGCCACTGCAGTCACACCTTAATTCCTGATCTACAGTTGTGCCACAAGAGCATCCATAGAAGAAAAAAAAAATGTTTTGCTTGGGGTTTACCTCAGCTCAGTCTGCTTCTAACAGCTTTGACCAGGTCAGAGTTCTGTCAGTGTCCGTATATGTATGTGGAGATCTTTCAAGGCAGAGAAACAAGATGTTTAGAGGAAATGGACCTGTGTGCTCCCAGAAACTTTCCTTGCTGCCTCTCTCTCTCTCTCTCTCTCTCTCTCTCTCTCCCTCCCTCCCTCCCTCCCTCCCTCCCTCTGTGTGTGTGTGTGTGTGCGCGCGTGCGCGCGCGTGTGTGTGTGTGTGTGTGTGTGTGTGTGTGTGTGTGTGTGTGGAAAGATATTAAGACTTTCAGAGAAGGGAATCAAGAGAAGAGAGAGGGAGGGGTGGAGGGATAAAGAAAGGAAGGGAATGAGGGAGGGAGGGACAACGAGAGAGAGAGAGAGAGAGAGAGAGAGAGAGAGAGAGAGAGAGAGAGAGAGAGGAGAGCGCTGCCTTCTAGCTGCTAAGACAGCGGACAGAAATAGCACAACCACTGTGAGCTGTGCGCGACTCATTGTATCCAAGACCACATTTTATCTACGTTCATTAATCAGTTGCTCAGAAAGAAGGAAATGACATCTGGTCCATTCTTCTTCTGCGTCTTCATTATTGGAAAATATTGTGAGTATGCTCAGCATCTAATTTTATGTGCCTTAGTGTTTTGTGAAATAATCACAAGTGCAAATGTTCCTTCCTTACACGTACGCTTTGAAGCTAAAATGCATGCTCTGATAAAACTGCAGTCTTACTTTAGAGTCATTCTGCTTAGTAGATTTCTGATGTTTGTCCTAGAATATCCTGCCATAATCAAAAGTTAAGCAAAATTGGCATGTTTTAAGCCCATGATTAATATCAGGCAACTTTTATAATTGGTAAGTAGTCTTTTAATATTGAAAAAGACTGTAGATTCTGTGCAAGGAGCATGTCCATTGAGAGGTCCTGGGGAGTTCCTGCTATTGGCTCATTTCTGTGTGGTTGTCGCATGTTGCCACCCTTAATGTGCTCCCTGAGGTTTGCATCCACACAGGGGTGCAGCCATGTAACCCTTCTGCCAGGTTTTGCACGGGTCCTTGAAAGAAAAACAAGAGAAAGAAAAAGCAGTGAAAATCATGGATAGCCAAGAAAATAAAAAGTCATTTTGCTTGTAATAGAATGGCAATTTTCCTTGGTGTATGTAGCCATAGGTCTTTTTTAAAACTCTAGGGAAAGGGCTGCTGTGTATTGTGTCTCATTAAACTGTCATGTCTGGGCTAAGAAAACACTTATGTGTGTTCGAACAATGGAATAATTCAAACCTGGTACAGAATGAAAGTTTCTGAGTCCCCCTCATACCTTAGGATTGTGAGGGAGTAAACATCACCAAATTTAAAACACAAGCATGTTTATATTCTTCTGGCTCTCAGAGTCTACAAAAGTTTTGTTTATAAAACTAAGATATTCTACTTAATTTCTCAGGATAACCTTCCATCTTAAATCTCTTAATTCTGACAGCATATAGTATACTTTGATGATTTTTTTCCTCCTTTTCTCCACAGTACAACTAATCTAAATAGGCAAAGATTGAGATGGTTTCAAAACCAGAGGAATGTCTAGGAATCCCTGAGAGTATTCTGCTCCTGTTTTTCTCTGCCTCAGTCTTAATTATGACATTCCCACATGTAACTGCAGTAAGAAAACCTCAAACTTCTCATCACCAAAAGACTGGATCTCTCTAATTTTAACCCAGTACTTAATGGATCAGGGCTACACACACACACACACACACACACACACGCACGCACATGCACACACCCCACATACACACACATGCGTGCACACATGCACACACACGAGCTGTGCCCAAGCTTTTGATATTTGCAACAGGAGTCCCTTGAAATGAAATATCAATTTTAGCATTTTCTATTCCATTTGAAGGAAGGGCATGGATTGAGAGACCCAAAGAAATCCTCCTAGAACAGGTGTTCTATGATGAAGAATTTCAGATACATAAAAGGTGTTCAGGACAGGCTAAGAAGGAATTCGGGATGGTGTGGTACTAAAGACATTCCAAGCTATTAAAATGTCCCATGTGAGCATTCTTTTGTTAATAAATTATTTTCATGAGCAAAATACTGAAAGTGATAAAGACGATGTCAGAACCCTCCATCCTTTTACATTTAAGTTCTCTTAGGTTTAAAAAAGCAATAAACAATGTAAGTTGTTGCACAGGCGCAAACTCCAAATTCTCCACATTGTGGGAATGGGGGATGAGGGAACCATGGTGATACAGAGATGAGGGGTGGGATTCTAGGCTGCTCGCGCTATCTGAATAATTGGGGGACCTTGGGAGAAATCCTATACTAGTACCCACAATAAACTCAGCCCACCTTTATTGTAGCCTATCACCCAACTCCAACTGACTGGGCACTTTCTGTGCACACAGAAAGGACATGAGCAAGGTGCTCATCAGTAGCAGATCAGGGCAGGCTCCTAACCCTCCACTGCTGTCTTGAGTTGTGGATTGCTTACTCTGCTTGCTGTGCTTGCTTGGTTCGGCTTTGTTAGTTGCTGTGTTGTGTTGATCCAGTCCTCTGGTGCTTCGGAAAGGGAACGTGATAGCACGGGAGAGACCATCCTAACACGTTCAGCTACACCGCCATGTACGGCTTCTACTCTTCTCAGTCACTAATTTACCGTCTTTGAACCTTAGTTTGTAAGATGGCAATCAAATACTTCATGGTATCTACTTTCCAGGACCGTTGTATTCAGCCTTTGCTAGAAAAAAAAAATAAGTCTTCACAATAACAATTACATAGAAACAATTCAGTAAGACCCAGGGACATTTCGTGCCTTGTCACAAGACTCACACTAATAATGCCAAGAGTTGAGTGATTTGGGTTCGTGCTCTTCCTTCTGGACAATGATTGTCCACAGCAGGGGTGGCACAGATAATTGGGCCTTGAAAACAGCAAAATTTCCTATAGATGGAAAGAGCTCTTGGCCACGTTTAATGAAAAAGCCCAATTGAATGCCAGATGCTTTAATAAGCAATGAGATAAAGTGTCACTAGAACTTCAGCCTTGCCAAAGATTAACATTAACCCAGCACATTAACCCAGTGCTGCTCAGTGACACACACAGCCACCGAACTGGGCTCAGGAAAGCCAGGCTTTTATCCTTCAGTCCTCTGTCCATGCTGTATGAATTGTAATAAACCAAAGTTAATCTGTAGTGTGATGCTACTTGAGCTATGTGAGACTGTGACATCAAAGGAAGCTGAGCAAAGGGCACGTGGAATCACATTGTGACATTTTTTAAGTTCTTGTGAGTCTACAGTTACTTCAAAATTACAAATTTTAAAAAAAATAATTCTCAGAATGTGCTTTATCATAAATCCTTAGCAGAGATATTTCTAGTTTTAAACAATATCATCAAGCAAAATAGTCATTGTACATGATACTTTAAGGAGGCAGAAACAAGATAGGAGAAAGCAGGGGGCTTTGAAACAAGTCTGAACCATTTTTAGAATTCTTTTTCCTCTTCCTCTTCTTTTTCTTCCTCTTACTCCTCCTCCTCCTCCTCCTCCTCCTCCTCCTCTTCGAGACAGGGTTTCTCCTTGTTACTCTAGCTGTCTCCAGAGTGCTGGGGTTAAAGGTGTGTGCCACCACCACAAGGCCACTTTAGAATTTCTAAAGGACTAGCCCAGATGTTAAGGGCTTCAGCTACAGAACCCCAAGGAGACCTAGCAAACTGTCTGACCTTGGCCCTGGAGCCTATACCAGTGTAACTTCTAAGCAACTCTCTAAGAAGAAAAGAAAGGCAAAGACAGACATCCCATGAATGTCCATAAACTTGATGAAGACATTTAAAAAGACCCACACTGACATACTTATCCATGTCCAAATGGATAAGTTCACCAATGCACAGACTATGGGATATCTAGTGTTTTTAGTCAAGTCTGTAAAGGTTGCTGCAATTTTGTGCTATTCTTACTCTGAATTTGAACTCACATTTTTAAGCTTCAAGCAGATAAAGAATTAATAAATCTATGCATATGCATTACCACCTGAATAGAAGGAAAGAAATTATGTTTGTGAAACAAATAGGCATTCAAGCATAATCCCATACCTCAGAACAAACTTGTTCAACTGAAGTGCCTGGAGGTGGGTGCTTCAGTTAAGCTTGATCTTTTTCATTTAGGAAAAAAAGTTGTTAGCATTTAAACAACTTATTTTCAAACTTTATAGTGATTGTTTTTATATTTCCCATTTACTGTGAGCTTTCCAAGAACCAGGAACCATGTCAAATGTTCACAAATGTCTCATGTTCCCCCATGACTTAGGAGATGTTCCTACCTTAATGTAGAAAACAAGGACTGCTCTGTAGCACATCCTTGGCTCCACTTTCCAAAAAGTGTTGCAAAAGAGATTTGCATCCAACTCTGTAAACAACGCCCTGCCAGTAAAGCATAATTTGGTCCCAATATTTCTAAAATTATAGTATCTTAGAACTTAAAAGTACTGGGAAGACACCCTGATTGAGCTCACTTGCTTTCATACAAATTACATAGCACCCACTTCAGAATCTGAGCAACCCCAGGTCTCAAAACCAGAAATACAGGTGTTCTTCCAGACAGGGCAAGGCCAGGCAGTGGAACTCCTCCGCCCTCGGTGTTCAGGCACGTCTTCTTTTGGACAGGTGAGGCTCCATGTTCCAGTTAACACATACCAACAACCAGAGGATTAGGGTACAGGTGTGAGCTACTTGTATCTACAGAAAACACTTTTGTTTCCAACTGTGTAGCAAATGCCACTAAATATCAGCTTAGTTCCTGTGTCAACTCCCTCCTCGGTGGCTATGTTCCCCCTTGCTAGCTCTGCTGCCCCAGAAACACCTTCTCTTACCTAATGGAGAGAGATCCAGAGCCACCCGGCACTGTTCAGTTCTACAGGTCCAGACATTGGCTCAGTCAGAACACCCGGAATCCACCCCTGACACCAAGACCCCTTTCCATCTTTGCTGAAGCAACAGGAAGTTAGGAAGACTTCAGATTTAGGTCTTCATCTCCAACCCCATAAATGAACAAACAAACAAAAAAATTAAGTAACAAAAAGAGGACCGTACAGAGTCCTGTAATTTGTGTTAGGAAATGGTTTTTCTTGTTAAATTGTTATGTTCTATAGTGTCGGGTTCATTGCTACTTGGGTTTCATTTTATAATTGATTCAATATTTACCTGAATTAACTGGGGTCTCTCATGACTTCAATCTTCTATTATAATGAATATATCTTTTGGAAATAATCAAAAAATTTTTGAGTGTTCCTCAGGGAAAAGAGGGCTCGCTCTCAGAGCTTTCACTGGCTGTTCTGGGTCACGTGGCACCCCTGTCTCTGGCTGTGGCGTCTTCCCTTTCTGCCTGTCTCTCCCTGTGGTTCTTCCAGGGCTCCCCTAACCCTGTCTCAGGAACAAGAGCGTTCATTCACTGTAGACCCCCAGCCTCAGCCTCTTCCCCAAGTCAGCTCCAGGTCTACCTTTAGTCAAGGTACCCAGCGAAAGCCCAAATGTCACCCTCACGATTAACTACAAAAGGGGCAGCAGAGGTTCTGGCAAATTCTTCAATGGTGAAATTTGCTATTTTTTAAAAAGGTAGTTGACATTTTAAGTAATTTGATGTTTTTGTTAGAGGACCCCATAGCCACTTGAGCTCAGAGGCCATGGAATTCTGAGAGATTTTGATGACTGTAACATTTAATTATATAGAGGTCTTCTAAGCGTCTTTTCCCTTGGCTCTTACCTAATTCACCTATGGAGAAATAATATGAAGTTTCCTTTTTTTTCCTCTCTGAAGCTCAAGTGAGTTGCTATTACCTTAGGCAACTCCATAAGTATTTTTAAGACATTTCGGCTTTACACAAGTAAAGCTCCTTTGAGTTGGAAGGAAACCTGAAGTTTCAGAAGACGACACCCATATCTCTGACACGGGAAGACGTTACGGCTTTTCCTTTTCTCTGCATAATCTGGGCTCCCTTCTAACCATGGCTCTCCAGTTGCATTCACAGGCGATAAAGGACAGGAAGCAACAGAAGGGCAAAATATCGCCTAAACATAGAAGTAATCTAGACTGAAGCTCTTAAATTTAGTATCCCCCGAAATGCTGCTCTCAAATGCTGTGACTTAGCCCATATGCTACCCAGTAGCCACTTTTCCTGCACCTGCCTGGTAAACAGATGCTTCCGGTCTTTCTCAGAACCAGCGAGAAAGGTTCTGATCCCATGGCTCCAGCGCTGTTCGCAACCAGGCCCTCTGTCGGAGATGGCAATCTCTGTTCTCCAGTGCCCCCAGGCATCAAGTCACTTTCTATTTTTATTTTTTCCCCGATTTCTCTGGTAGTGTAGGCACTGAACACCTGTGCTTCCCACCTCTCCCTGCCTCTTCCTCCCTGCAGAAAGAGCGCCACCTCCCTGCCTTCCCACTCTTCTGGTGCCATAGAGAAACACTGCTGTGACACAGCATCACCCTACCTACACCGGTCCTCTTGCTCCTTTCCCAGCCCAGTTTCTAGAGTAATGTGTCTTATTTTATATGTGGAGTAAAAGGCGCTTGTGGGAGCAAGCAGTGAGCCCTCATGGTCAGGGAAAACTACCTCAGCTTTAACAAGCCATGGCTTGCTGCCATGTTGAGCCTACGTTGGTAGTCCGTTGTCTATTATGGCACATTTGGTCTCTCATTCATCACACAGGACAAGACTGTCATTGTATGTTGGATTCAGGTCTTGGAATGGAATGGGCATGTCTGTTATCTCTAGCCCCCTTCTGACCTCCTTGGGTTTGATCCTACTGTGTGCTCTGTTCCGCCCCTCTTCTCCCCTATGCAGAAATAACTGGCTGTCACATGTGCTCATACATTTCCTTTCACACTGCCAGGAGCCCAGATGTGTGCGTTGAGAGGATCACACATGTCCTCCTGTTCCCTTCGTGTTCAATCTTCTATCTTGTCTCCTTCTATCTTGTCTCCTTTCCTTAGACTCTTTGTGGCTCCTAATAGTACCCACAGTTCTCCTTTCTTGATACCAAATCCTCCTCACCTCTTCTCCCAAGCACTTCCTCCTCGGGAATAGAAGGCATCCTTACAACAGCGACAATAACAACAACAACAACAACACACACACACAAACACACACAGAGACCTATTTTGTTGTTATCTGGAGCTGAAGTTTTCAGTCATCGAATGAATTGGTTCCAACATCTTTCTCAAACATATGGAAACTATTATCCTACAATTTTCCTTAGCCACATCCATTTAAACAGATAAATATGACTTCATAGGGTTGAAATTAAAACGTTACGGAATAAAAATGAATACGAACTTACAGACCTTAATAAAAGTGCATGTATCCTGATCTACTGAGAGAGAGCAAATAAGCAGTTCTATAATGATTTCCATTTTTATTGAGGGCGCATATTTCCAACATGTTAATAAAAGCAGCTGATCAAGTTCTGGGGACATCAGGCACCAGCTTCAGGGACTGAGCTTGAGTCTCCGTCCCCACATCCCTCACAACTCCTGGTTCCTGTCTTTCTTTCGCATCCTCTTCTCCTCCTTGCTGCTGTTTTATTTGCTGGGCTTTGTTGTTGCTGATGCTTTAATGTGTTATCCCAAGGTGGGCTGGACATGCCTGGTGCATTTTGAATAGTCCAGAAGACTGACCATTTTTACTTTCTCACTTGTCGCTAGTTGGTTGGAAATTGCAAACGGCCTCATGGTTTATAAATCTTTCTGCTTTTTCACACATCTCAAACCTAAAAAGACAACACTGTCAGATGTGCTTCTCCTAGCCTCTGCCAACCATCTTCTTTGTATAAGACCCTGGGAAGGAAAAGACCCAGAGAAATGGCCAGTTAGCGCAGTTAAATTTAGATTTTTGTTTTTGCTCTTCTGACTATCTTACCTTGACCCTGTAAGCTGACAGCAGAGCTTAAGTCCTTGGAGAAGAGATGGATTTTAGTTTCTGGGTGTTTTAACAACATTCTGGACAGCTGAGTTCACCCCAGCCCTGGCCAGAAGCAATACAGTAGCATTTGTCCAGCAAATCCACTTTAATGAGGAGAGATGCAAATGATTCATTTGAGCTGCTCTTGGTCACCTGCTTTCAAGTTCCTGTGCCAGCATATGTGGCAGGTCCAAAATTATTCTCACTATCCAGCAAGCGAGAAGCGCTTCACACGCCAAAATGTAAAAAACAGACAGTCTTATTTTCCCTTAAAGGCTTCATAATCAATGGTAGACAAATTGAAATAGACACAAACTTGGTTTACTAAAGTGCGAACAGAAACACCAAGGCCAGCCAGAGCAGCATCATTTCATCCGCTCAACAATTTAGTTTTAACGCAGTCACAATACATGCCTGAAGAGGCGAGAATGGATGGGCGAACGGTATGGTATTCATGAAGAAAACTGGACTCTAGCAAGAATGTGAATTATGGCGGGAAGGGAAAAAATGAAGAATGGTGGTATTAAGTAAAAATAAATGGTATTTTGGATGTCTTGTAGGCATGGCGAAAGCTCTGAGGTATAAAGAAGGCTTCATGACAGCTTAGGACCTAGAGCCAGGACAGGCATTAGAGCAAGGAATACAGGCTGGAGGTGATCTCAGAGCAACTGTTATTCCATGTCCTATGCCAGCATGGTTTGTCACTGCCTCTGAGATGGGTTACACAATGTTCACTTTATTATAGCTACTTAGTTCTGTTCTGAACAACTGTGAAAAAAAAACTCATGTATCATAAAATCAGAGAACATTTGACAGTAAGAGTTATAACCATGAAGCCATAGTACTTTGAAATCCAGTTGTAGTGAAAACCCAGGTGAAATATGAACTCAAGACTTTTTGGTTTACAGCATCAGAGTTTTACCTCTGACCTAGCGGTGACCAGTGGACACCAGTGAGTGCACATGTTAACTGTCATCCCACGAGATGGTACCAGAGAATCCAGATCTTCGAAACTTTCCCGGTGGTTTGTGTTTATTCCTTTCGCAGAGAAGCACCCCTACTGGGAAATAAAAATGTGTTTAAATCAAACTCAAATATTTTGACTCACAGTCCTACATCATTTTAGATGTCATTCCTCCACGTTTTTCTATTTTGTTGCTGTCTCACTTACCTTTCTGCTGCTGTGAAGAGATACGATGCCCAGGGCGACTCATCAGACCGAACTGGGTCTCATAGCTCCAGGGCTTTAGAGTCTGTAGCCGTTGTGGCAGGGAGCATGGTAGCAGGCAGGCAGGTATGGCTGATGTTGGAGCAGTAGCTGAGAGCTTATACCTTGGTCCACAAGTGCAAGGCAGAGAGAGAATTATATAGGAATGGTACGGACTTTTGAAACCTCAAAGAACACCCTCCAACAAGGCCACGTCTACTACTTCATCCCAAACAGTTCCCCTAAGTGGGGACCACGCATTCAAATACATGAGCATATGGGGACCGTTCTTATTCAAACCACCACAGTTGACCAAACTAGTTCCTGTTGCTTTACCTTTGCTTACATGTACCTACACTGCATGTAAATTTTATTTTTAAGTCCCTTATCCTGGTTTCTGAGGCAGGTATTTTTGTGTTGCTGGGACTAAAATACCTGGAAGAGTAGGAAGGAGGCATGATTTAATTGGCTCGCAGATTCAGGTGGTTCCGCCCCAGGTGCTTGATTGCCTGGGCTTGGGCAGAACACAGTGGCGTGGGACTGGAAGTCAGAGTTGCTTCAAGGCATTTTTTTAAACAGCAGGCAGAGACAAGAAGAGAGGGAACCAGTGTAGGTTTCAGTCCTGTGACATGCTTCCTCCAGTCCTGACTCCCAACGTTTCCACAGCCTCCCCAAATAGTAGCGACACCCAAGGACCAAACCATAAAACCGCAAACCTGAGAAAAGGACATGTCATATTCAAACCATAAAGAAAATGGTGTACGCATTTCATAATATGCTTTTCCCTTTTTCCTAGCAACACTATTGATAGAATTATAAAATAAAATAGCCGAACACAGAAATGTTGCTCTAAATATGGAAAATTCCTAATGACTGGTGTTATGAGCTTTATTATACAAAAATTTTCCAAGGAAGTCCCTAAAGCCATATGATGTGTAATCCATAATTAGAAGGAGCAAAGAATGATATGATATGGTAATCTCCTCTGCTTGGAAGCTGAGCTGTCTGATTAGTCACTGCGGAATGTATGTTACTTTAACATTTACGCCGCAGGAAATCGTGGCAAACTTTTAATATGAGCTTTAATATTCTTTAGTCCGTGTACTTAAATACACAGACGTGCTTGAACAAAGTCACTGCGCTTTGGTTGTTGGTATGAATTATTGACCTTATTTAAGTTGTAGTACAGTCAGGTACATCATTGAAGTTCTAGTTAAATGACTCAGTAAAGTCTACTTAAACCATAAAGGGGGGTACATATAGCATTGTCTCTCCAAACGCAAGGCTCAGCTTCAGAGAGATTTGTGAACTGACCCAGGTCACAGGCCCACAAATACTCAGGGTTAAACTCGGGTTTATCTAATTCCCAAGTCAAGCATTTCTGCTGAGCATGCCAACACCAAAGGCATGTTACACAGCTTATGCGTGGTCTGTTATTTGGGCAGTTATTCATGTTCCCACACACGATGAGAACGCTGATCCAGTAATCTGCAGTCCGTTTAGATCTACCAGGGATTACGTCCCCAGAAGGAGAAAGACACCACACAAACAGCAATGGTTTGGCGTAGTTGAGGGTCCAGGACAGGGAGGGGCATGGCAGATGTGGGAGATGACAAGAAGTTCAGTGGTTTACGAAAGGCTGAAGCAAACACTTGAAGAAAGCGGGAGAGCACGGTGGCAACCGGGTCATGAAGTTGGTTGCCTTTGGTTGCCACACTCCGCAACTTAGACTGCATTCAATGAATTCATCACAAAGTGGTGGAAAGTAATGTATGCCTAAGGAAGCAGCTCCTGAGACCTAAAAGGAAATGGGCTAGAATGGGAGACGCTGGAAGAATTCCTCAAAGAGGCATGGCTGTTGCAGGGAGTCATCAGAAAGAAAGGGGCCATGACCAACCGATTCGGTTGCTGGTGTTCAAGGTTTTGAAGGATGCCTTTATGTTTTTTTATGTATTTTCTCCCTGACACACGTATATAAAACACCCAGAATCCATGTGGAGCACATTACATAGTATATTTTTAATTGAAAATAGATTCATTTCTTATATACTACATCGTGATTATAGTTTCCCCTCTCAGTTCCTCCCCTCTGGATCCACTCCCTTTCCGTCTCTCATTAGAAAAGAGCAAGTGTCTAAGAAATGACAACCAAACATGACGAAATAAAATAGAATAAGATTAGATAAAGTTCGAGAATAAGGCAAGAGATAAAAGCATTGGAGAAAGCATTGTCAGTGATGGCTAATTCAATAGTAGACCCCAAATAAAGGCACACAATGATACGACACAATCATGTGAGTAAAAAGACAGGCAGTCTCTGTAAGTATGTTATATACTCTTTAATCAGTGGGTTCTCTACAGTGAGGAGCTGGTATTGAGAAAGCGTTTGTGAACAAAAGCGTCTTTCCTCACCTGTGATGTCACAACAGTAGAAAGCATCATATGTACAAATAATTTCAGCTACTTAGCTCACAGGACCAAAGCATGGCATCTATAAGAAAATAGTTTTTACTGTACTTTATTAATATTTTGAATAATGGCACCACTCAGGGTAAGTTTGTGAACAGGTTTATGTGCCTGTCTGTAGTTCACCTGGAGTTTTCTTTGGGGGGAGGGGACGTGGGGGAATGGATTTTCTTTATAGGAGAAAGAATCTGTAAGAGCAGAATGCAACGGGCCTGAACCTGAAGCTGCACTGTTCACTCTGGACCAGGAATCCCCCCACTCCCTCAGCACAGTTTTTAATTTCCATAAAAACTGCATAACTGTAGTTATACTAACTGATTAGTTTGGGGAAAAATCCTTAAAATAGGAGAGAATACATCCACTCATTCTTGCAAACAATAATGTAGCTAAAAGATTCCTGAAAGCGACCTTTTGCAGATACATTATAAAGCATTGCAATTACTTCTGTGTGAGTAGACAAAAATACAGATTCATAAGGAAAAGTCTATACCACTTCAATATACTTACGAAGATTAGGGACTCACCTACAGCTGCACTAAGTCGGGCTCTCCTAGTTGGTAATTTCTTGCTGATATAAACTAAAGACACATTTGAAAATCGTGGGCAGGATCTCAAAACGACACTTGCCAGGAAATCAAATGTGTTCTGCAATTTCAAAATCAGTGAACTAAATCAAATTCATGCTGACTGGCTACAGGAATTTCTTAAACGTGGGCTACACCATTTGACCGTCTGTTATAAACAGTGAACACTGTCACAGTGACTTTTCTTTTTCTGTGTTAAAATGCCGTGACCTTCCAGGGGATTAGAGTCCATGCTGGCGGAGTGAGCACAGCAGGTGGCAGGCAGATGGAGCAGGAGTTGAGAGCTCGCATCTCATCCAGCCAGCAGGAAGCTGAGAGCACTAACTAGGACTGGCCAGAGTCCTTGGATATCTCGGAGCCCACTGTCTCAGTTACTTTCCTATTACTGTGAGACACTGTGACCAAGGCAACATAGAGAAGAAAGAGTTTGTTTGGGTTTACAGTTCTAGAAAATGAGTCCATGGCCATCCTAACTAGGAACATGGCAGAGGGTGAGCAGACATGGCGATGGAGCACTAGCTGAGAGCTTACGTCCTTCCTCACAAGCTGAGGTGGGAGGAGTGGGGCTGAAGGGAGAGGAAGAGAGCGCACACAATCTAACTGGAAATGACGCAGGCTTCTGAAACCTAAAGGCCCCCTCCAGTGACAAACCTCCTCCAACAAGGCCATGCCCCCCAATCCTCCCCAAACAGTTCCACCAACTGGGGTCCAACTATTCAAGTATATGACACTATGGCATTCATTCTCTTTCAAACCACCATACCCACCCACAGTCACACATTTTCTCCAGCAAGGCCACACATCTGAATCCTCCCCAAACAGCTACCACGTAGGGATCAAGTATTCAGAGGTCTGACGCTTGGAGAGGGGACATCTCATAACCACCACAAGCACTGTTCCAATTATTGGAATTGAGCTCCTCTGGGAAAGCTGACTTCTAGTTTAGAACGTACAATGTACACTCTAAAGTCTACCTGCAATCACTCTGAGGTTTTTAGCCATTGTTTGGTGACAAGGGCGTTGTGAGGAATCAGTGCTAGCCCCACAAGTGGCTTTACTGAACAGCTAACCATGATTTAAAACATCCTATTTCTTAATCTCTTTCTTACCTTACTTTCCTTCACCACCTTCTAAAAAAAAAATCAAAAATGTTAAGTTTCCTTAGTCTAATCGTTGACAGACAGAATCTGTGGACCCTAGAGCTTCCGAGAGGCTGATGAGGAGCAGCATACTCTGAGGAATCAAGAAACGAGGACCCTTGACTGACTACACCAATCTCAATCTCTCAAACATCAGGGGTGTTGGCAGACATTGCATCAAGAGGTAGAGGCTGGAGAAAAGGTCCACTTTCTGCGCATATTAAAGATAGCTTCACAGCGTCATGACTTTGAGTTCTGTCCTAAGTGCGGTAACGACAGAACTAGTCATCGTTCGTTCGTAGCCTCTTTCCTTCTACTCTGTGTGCTTAGCACAGTATACCTAGGACCAGTAAAGTCATAAACAATCACTGGGGGACAACACTGAAAAGACCCTTCACCTATAGGAATTTCATTCTGGCACTCGACAGAAGACAAACTCTTTGTCTGAGTCTCATTTCCTGTGGCTGTGATAAGACACCCTGGTAAAAGCGATTCCCAGGAGAAAGGGTCTCCTGGGCTCAGAGTTCCAGGCTACAATTGCATGAAAGTCAAAACAGCAGGAAGCAGCTGTCACATGACAAACACCGCCAAAAACAGACCCGCGAATTAGTGACTTCGTGCTCAGCTCTCTCTCTTCCGTTCATTCAGCACAGGGCCAAGCCCATGAAATAGGATTGCACATCTTCAGGATGGGCCTTCCCACCACAGTTCACCCAGTGTAACAATAATGATTACAGAAGAGATCTTAAACGTGAGTGGGAGGACAGAGGAGAATTTGAAGAGGGGAAAAGGTGGGGTGGATGTGATGTCAATACAGAAATTCTCGAAAACATTAAGTTTTAAGAAAGAAAACTCCTCCCGTGCATGGCCATGAGTCAGCCTAATCTAGAGGACTCCCCGTTTAGACTCCCTTCCCAGTTTTATCTATGTTTTTATTGAGCCAAAAATCAAAACTATTCATCACGCTAATAAATTTCTCAATATGTTCTGAAGAAAATAAACACATGGGCTAGGATAGTAACGAGCAAAGAATGCGGGGGAAGGTTAGCTGGAACAATCCTAAACAGCATCTCCCATCCAAGTATTAACCAGGCCCAGCATGCTTCCCTCCAGATCGGGGCAATGTTTTAGTAGACATAAACAGTCTTTCTAAGGCGGTGTTACTTACGAGAAGAGCCCCTTGCCTTGTAGAGACCTGGACAACAATAATCTAAATATCTAGAAAGGCAGACTGGCTCACAAAAAAGACCTGGAGGAACTGAGAACACAGCAAGGGTTCTCAAGCTGAGAAAGGGAAGTCAGCCAGGGGACAGCTGTGACCTATTCCTAGACGCTCTGAGAGGAAAAGTGAAAAGGAAGGACGTTACTCTAGGGACTGTGAGGTCCCAGAGGAGTTCTGGAGGGAGAACACTTTGTAATCTCGTTTTTTGAAGAATATTCTAGGTGCTGTATGATGACCAGGCTGGCAAGAGACTGAGAAGAAGTCAGAAGGCCAGGTAGGGGACAGCTACTGTTCAGTCAGCCTGGTTATCCACACACGGGACACCGCAGAAATGAGGAGTTTACACACTGATCACAGTCATACACAAACGTTCTCTAGCACTTGAAAACCAGATGAAAAATGAGAAGAGAATTGCTTACCCCTAGGAAATAAGAGGACTCAAAAGGGTCAATCATTTTCAGTTAAAAAAAAAAGGGGGGGAGCTGGAGAGATGGCTCAGTGGTTAAGAGCATTGCCTGCTCTTCCAAAGGTCCTGAGTTCAATTCCCAGCAACCACATGGTGGCTCACAACCATCTGTAAAGAGGTCCGGCGCCCTCTTCTGGCCTTCAGGCATACACACAGACAGAATATTGTATACATAATAAACAAATATTAAAAAAAAAGGGGGGGTATGTAGGAATCTAGCTCTTCTCTCCCGGATCACTCTTGCCTCTTCCCTGCCACAGATGTGTATCTAACCCACCTAACAATCTTGAGAGCTGGATATAGATGGGTATCCAACAACCAGCCACACAAAGCAAGGTCTGGTGGCAATGGCTGTATCAAAGTGCAACTGAAGATGGAGGAAAGCAATCCTCCCTCACTACTTAACGTAGTGACCGGAATTGGCAACCATGTCCATCACAAGCTTTACTCTTAATCTGAGGTGGCAGCATGGACAGAGAGGGGAAGTCATGCATCCAGCAACAGCAATTAAGTGCTTGCTAGCAGGCCTGTCCATGATGGGCAATCACCAAAGAGTGTAAATATTGGCTGCTTCCCGATAGACACTTATAAGACATGATGGAAGATGCCGACAATCTCTATGCAGTGGGAAAGTTGCCCATTCCTTCCACATAAACCACATGCGGCAACACGTGTTTGACACAGAGTGCTTATAACTTTATGGGCTGGTGTTTGATGGGATATTTGACAGAGTCCATGAAAAATGATTTCAGCACAGCTATTGGTTACCATATAACGAACCTGGAAGTAAAGACAGGTGGACGTACAGAGGTGATTAACATCTGAACTTGGATGTCAACCAAGGCAGCAGCGAGTAGCTGCTTCAGATTCCTTAACGTTCACCTAACTGCACTAGGTACCTAGGAGTTAGTGAACCCTATATCTAAAAATAAAAAATGTTTAAGAATCTGTTCAGGGGTTGCAGAGACAGCTTGGAGTTAAGGAAATTTATTGAGCTTGCAAGGGACACCCGTCTGGGTTCCAGAACCCACATGGCAGCTGCATGTTGGAGTTGTAACTGTCTGTAACTCCAGTGTTGAGATAGGTGGAGGCCTGGACTGACCAACTCAGCTACTACCCAGACCGACATCCAGGACTTTGGAGTTGGCCCTACTCATTATCTGAGAGCATGGAAGACTTTTCTATCTATTGGTATCTTATTTCTTTCTCCAATTCTTAAATTGGTTATCTCAAGATGTTTTTGAGGCTACTGTGAAAGTTATTGTTTCCCTGGTTTCTTTCTTATTTCGTTTCAGTTCATAAAGAAGGGTTACTGGTTTTTTTTTCTTTAAAAATTGTTCTTTATTGAAAATGTTTTTATATAGTGAAATATTTGTATTATAAAATATAATGGAGAAAAATTATAAGAGGACTTGAAAAATACTTCTTGCATGAGTATTTTCTTTTTTTTAAATATAATTTTTTATTGAAAAAAAATTTTCCGCCTCCTCCCCGTCTCCCTTCCCCCCCCCTCTTCTCTCCCCCTCCCCCCACTCCTCTCCCCCTCCCTCTCCAGTCTGATGGGCAGTCAGGGTTCCCTGCCCTGTGGAAAGTCCAAAGTCCTCCCCGCTCCATCCTGGTCTAGGAAGGTGTACATCCAAACTGGCTAGGCTCCCACAAAGCCAGAACATGAAGTAGGATCAAAACCCAGTGGCATTGTCCTTGGCTTCTCAGCAGCCCTCATTGTCCGCCATATTCAGAGAGTCCGGTTTTATCCCGTGCTTTTTCAGTCGCAGTCCAGCTGGTCTTGGTGAGCTCACAATAGATCAGCCCCACTGTCTCCAGGGTTACTGGTTTTTGTGAGTCAAGTTTGTAACCTGCAACTTTTCTGGAAATGTTTATCCTTTGTAGGGGTTTCCTGGTGGAGTCTTTAGGGTCATTTATATGCGCAATTCTATCATCTGCAAATAAAGATATCTTGACTCCTTCCTTTCCTATTTGTATCCTCTTGATCTCCTTCAGTTGTTTTACTGCTCTAGTGAAGATTTCAAGTGCTATACTGAATGAGCATGGAGAGAGGAGACAGCCTTGTCTTGTTTCTGGTTTTACAGGAACTGCTTTGGATCTTTCCATTTGGGTTGATGTGGGCTGTGGGCTGGAAACTGCCTTTATTATGTTGATGTATGTCCCTTGTATCCTTATACTCTCCAGGACCCTTGTCATGAAAGCATGTTGGATTTGTCAAAGGTCTTTTCTGCATCTGAGATGATCATGTGGTTTTTGTCTTTCAGTTTGTTTATGTTGTGGATTGCATTTATCAATATACATATGTTGAACCATCTCTCCCTCTCTGGGACCAAACTTACCTGACCATAGAGGATAATCTTTTTTGATGTGTTCTTGGATTTGGCTTCCAAGTATTTTATTGAGAATTTTTGCATCTTGTTCCTAAAGGAAATTGGTCTGTAATTTTATCTTTGTCTATAGGTTATAAACAGCTATGTGGAAATGTGATCGCACAAAAAGGGTCTCTTAGGAGGGGGGCAGAGATCAAGAAGATCTGTGTGTTTGAACTCTTCTTAGCCTCTCTGCTAAGTTTTTCTTTCTCTCAAGTAGCCATGCCACAGAAGATCTCTGACATAGTGTGAGACACGGGCAGGCCGCAGAAGCTCTTTATAGCTAATACTTACACAGAAAACCAAGGAACGCTCAGGGCAGTATTTTTAGATTTTATTGCTAACTTTTGAGAAAGTTCCAGTTTTTAAGACCTACCATGGGGAAAAAGAATTCCAGCTTCTATGGCTTCACCAGTGAAGTGGAGGCAGAATGAGGGAGGAGAGACAGGAAGGCAAGAGAAAGTCAGAACCTGTGCTTCTGCGTCTGCTTCTGACATCACTTTAGGGTCTCAGTTCTTCTGAGTCCAACATGCCTCCCAAAGTGGAATCATGCTTTAACACTGGTTAGGTATAAAATTCAATTGCTACAAATTAACAAAAGCCAGATTCAAAGGTCTTGGCTATTTCAGTCAGACATTGAATCACTCAGTACAGATTTACTACATCAAGATGTTTCATGAATGCTCAGTAGACACATCTCAAATCTCACACAAAGTATAACATGTTCTCTTGGTTTCCTGCTGTATCTGTTTATGTTAACATGGGTGTGTGGTGCTAACACACTCTTCCAGAAAACGTCCTTTGCCTGTGCTCCCTACCTTGAGCAGAATAGACTTGAATTGTCAAAAACTTCTGAAATGTTCTTGCTAACTTGTTCAATAATCCTCACGGTTATCACTAACATGGATATTCCCCACTGGTAATAGTGGCACAAACTGCAGTCTTTTTCCCAAGACTCTCATCCAAAACAAAAACCGTCACTGTTTCCAAAATAGCAGAACAGCTGCACTCATCCCCTACTTGCTAGTGTCCTGCTACTTCTTAATTCTCTTGGGATTATAATTCTCAATTATAAAATCTCAACAATAAGGATTAAGATAAGGAATCTTAAATAGTGAACTGTCTGCTCCACAGTGAGCAGTCTGTGAATGTTTCTGTTATGCATTTCTGTGGTTTGGAAGACTGTCTCGTAGAGGTATATTTTAAGCTTAGTCCTCAGACAGTGACACTAATAAGAGGCACAGAGATCTTTAAGAGGTAGGACCTTTTGGAAGGATGTGTGTCACTGGGGATGTGCATTTGAAGAGGATGTCAAAACCCCAGCCCTTCCTTCTTCCTCTTCGCGGACTGCCTGGCATAAAGGCGAGCTGTAGATTTCACTGTGATGTATTGCCCTATGCAACAGGCCATTGGTCATAGACTGACACCACAAAAACTCTGAACCAAATAAACCTTACCTTGTTTTAGGGTGTGTTTTTCACATATTTCATGGCAATTATGGAAATCCAGCTACTCCGTTATAAGTGTTGCAGTTATGAAGGAAAAAGTGTAGCGTATCCTGGTCGTCAGAATACCTGAAGGTATCTGAGGAATACCTGAAGTGTTACAGCTCTGAAAGTGGTGGACAGTCTCCCCAGCCAAGTGTTACAGTTCTTGCTCCCAGAAAGGATTGGTAATGCAAGTGTAACAATGTTCATCCAGCAGGGGAGGATTTCCGCAGGGAAGTTGTTACAATTTGGCTCTGCTCTGCTCCAGAGAAGGGTTACACGGCTCTGCTCATCTTCCCCAGAGTGTAACAACTTGGTTCCAGTAAGGGAAAGTTTCCCAGCCAAAATGTTACAGTTCTGTTCTGACTCCACTCTGGCAAGAGCCATTACAGCTCTGCTCTGCTCAGGACGTTTCCAGGGAGAAATGTAGCAGTTCTGCTTCACTTCCGCAAAAGAAAGTCGCTACAACCAACCTCACTCTAGAGATTTATTGGGAGGGAGGAGCCTAGGTGAGTGGCTGCCACTACCATGGTGGAAAAAGGCAGCCCCAAATTGAACAGGTACAGGGCTTTTATAGGGTTTCTTAGGGTTGGAGCTTCCCAGGGTGACAGTTTTCAGAGTGAGGTTGATAGGGTTCTCAATTCCTGAGCTTGAGACAAGCTCACAGATTAAGGTTGGACTTTGTCCTCAGGGATTAGCTGGATTTCAATTACTGAGTGGGTTAAGGGGCAGGATATTTCCCTGGCTCTGGTCTCAGGGCCAGGGTGTTCTTTCATTGGCCCTTTTTACCCTACATCCATGCATAGCTCTGGATCTCTCAGCCTAAACTCTTCTGAGATTCTAGGGAAGAGAAACTGCCCTGTGCATGTGGCATATCTATCAGCAATCCTGGCCTCTACTTACTAGATGTCGTTAACACCCTCTATGTGCTGGCAATCAAATATTTTTCCAGCCAGATGTAGTTGCTGCTACCTGTAGTTTGAACTACACGGGACATGTATTAGTCAGGACTCTGTAGAGGAACATCACTAACTGAGAGGGGTGTACTAGATTGGTGTAAAGTTAATACATAAAAATTAAATGACAAATGAAATTTACCATCAGGCCAAAAGAACTTCAGAACTGTGACTATTCGTTCATGGAAAAGTAAGGTATGAAGCTTGCAGGGTATTTTAAAGTTTAGTGGGCCCTTTCTCCCAAGGGGAAAGTCAAGTTCTCCTCCACAGCCTAGGGACTCTAGCATGGTATTTTCAGGAAACAGAAAGACCCAAGCTCGGCTCTGGCTGCTCCTCCCCAGCTTGTGTGGAGAATGTGAACTCAAGGCTGCAGGGCCACTGGGACCAGCCTGTCACACAGAACACAACTACTTGCCACTGGCACAATGTCCCCATGCCAAAGCTCTTTGCTTCCATCCAGCTAGGCACCAGAGGAGATGTGATAGTTCAGGAAGGTCTCTAATCTCATTTGCTGTTATCAGGCCACCACAACTCCTCCCAACACAGCAACCTATGCTACTAATGTACCCTCCTTCCATCTCTCTGGCGAGTCTGTCATCCTTTCAAATAGATTGTCAACCTGACCTGGAATTCCTCATCTTTAAAAGGAAACTGTGGGGCGGGGGGGAGACACTAGTGTTTCTTTCTTGTTTGGTTGGTTGGTTTGATTTTGTTTGGGAAAGAGTCTCGCTATGGCGGTTTTTGGCGTGGGTTCATCCGCATCACTCACCGAGACGCCCCTGCATCTCGGAGACCCTGCCGGCCATCGGCCTGCTGGGAACAGGACTTCTAAAGGACAGTATGTCTGGAAGGCTGTGGTGCAAGGCCACTTTTGCTGGCTATAAGCGAGGTCTCCGGAACCAGAGAGAGCACACGGCTCTCCTTAAAATTGAAGGCGTTTATGCCCAAGATGAAACTGAATTCTACTTGGGCAAGAGATGCGCTTATGTGTATAAAGCAAAGAACAACACAGTGACACCTGGAGGCAAACCAAACAAAACCAGAGTGATCTGGGGGAAAGTAACTCGGGCCCATGGAAACAGTGGCATGGTCCGTGCCAAATTCCGAAGCAACCTTCCTGCAAAAGCCATTGGACACAGAATCCGTGTGATGCTGTACCCATCCCGGATTTAAACCAATGAAAAGTAAATAAATAAAAGTGGAAGAAGAAAAAAAAAGAGTCTCACTATGTAGCTCTGACTGTCCTGGAACCCTTTATGTAGACCAGACTGACCTAGAACCCTCAGAGATCCTCCTGCTTCTACCTCCCCAGTGCTGGGGTTAAAGGCATGTGCCACCAGACCCAGTATACTGGAAATTCAGTTACTAGAAGAAAAAATATGACCCTCCAAAGTAAGAGAGGTTTGTTCTTCTTACTGAAAAGAACCTGGTGGGCTAGTGATGCCAAGGTCAGCATGTGTGACTCGGCATCGCTGAGCTCCTTTCGTGTGTCGGTGCTTGCTAATCACAGCTGCAAGGAGGTTGCTGAGGATCTACACGCCATCTCATGTTGGAGGCTGGAGCATGGAAGGCATTTGTTAGTTTCAGGAACGCGAGCTCCTCCAGGACTTCCTGGTCTCCATCGCCAGGATGTGGTCTCCATCGCCAGAAGAGTGTATTGTAGCCAACTGAAGGCAAGAGAGCTAGGAAAGTTGTTCTTACCAGTGCCTTCATGGGGAGCCAGTGAGTGGTCAGGGTTGCTGGGATAGCCAGGTAACCAGCAAGCCAACAGTGCCCACCACACTTGCGTGTAACAGTGATGTGAGCTTACTATGTGCACAATCATGAAACCTTTGATTTCTTGTTTCAGATCTTACTGTTCTATTCATAATCTTTCCAGATGGGAAATCTTCCTCGCTGTCTAACTCACCAAGTTCAGCTTAAGTTGAGTGAGCTGAGCCCCTTACAAAACCCTTCACAAACATATTGAACTATTATTTGAAAAAAATCTTACACATGAACTAATTTTATTTTATATGGTTCAAATGTTTGCTTAAAATTCTAAAAAAAATCCAATAAAATTAATTTTAAATATAGCAAATGTCAAGTTTTCTTCAGCATTTTAATGCTGCTTATATATTTCATTCCATTTTTTTCTGATTAAAGTACACATGTAGAACCAGACACAGTGATGCTTACTTGTAACCATGGTTACTTGGGAATCTAGGGTTAGGGGATATGAGTTCAAAACCAGCTTTGGCAATATAAGGGGATATGTCTCCAAAAGGAAAAAAAAAGAAATGAAGGTAAAGAGGGAGGGAAGGAGGGAAGGAAGGAGGGAGAGAGAGTGTGGAGAGAGAGACAGAGAGAGAGAGAGAGAGAGAGAGAGAGAGAGAGAGAGAGAGAGAAATCTGGGGTTGGAGAGATGGTTCAGAAGTTAAGAGATCACACCTTTTTTCCAGGGCACTCAAATTTGTTTCCTGTTCTATGACTGAATAGCTCACAACTGCCTGAACTTCAGCTTCAGGGTGTTTAAAACCCTTTGTTGTCCTCCTCAGCACCCACATATGTGTGATATACAGACACACACATAATCATATAAATAAATTTTTAAGAAAATACATTTTAAAAAGTATATATATATGTATATATATGTGTGTGTGTGTATATATATATATATATATATATATATATATATATAATTCAAGGGGAGAATTGTACAAGTCAGTCAAAGCTCCATCTCGGACAAACAAGTAGAAAGGAGTGTGTGTGTGTGTGTGTGTGCATGCACACGTGCGCATGCTCGTTCCACAACACACGTGGAAGTCAGAGAATAACTTGCAAGAGTAAGTCCCAGGATGGAAGCTAGGTCATCAGGCTGAGTGGCAAGCACCTTTACCAATAAGAAAACAAACAGCAGATAAGAAAGTCTGTGTCGTCTCTGACCCTGTGCGTCTGATGTGGGTCTCTATCCTTCCTTTGGGGCTGTCTTTGTCACTGCTCTAGTGCTGGGAAGAGACACCATGACCAAGGCAACTCTTACAAAATAAGGCATTTAACTGGGGCTTGCTTATAGTTTTAGAAGATCAGTTCATTATCATTACAGTGGGGAGCAGACAGGCACACTGTTGGTACAGCAGCTGAGAGCTTTACAGCCTGATCCACAGACAGCAGGCAAAGGGCTTTGGCACTGACTTTTGAAACCCCAAAGCCCACATCCAATGACACACCTCCTCCAACAAGCTCAAACCTCCTGATTCTTCCCAAAAGTCCCACTCCCTGGTGACTAAACATTCGAATATATTAGCTCTGGGGGCCATCCTCATTCTCATATCCTCAGGAAAGAGATTCATTAGAGGTTACCCTTGGCCTCACTCCTGGGACTAACCAGACTGGCCCAAAGGGGGAGTCAATGCCAGCTTTATTCCCCAGGCATTTCTGCTATTAGTCAGACAAATGAGTTCTGAGAAGGCACATTTCTCCATCTGTTGAGGTCCAAATGTCTTTAGTTCAAAATACCAACTCTGGAACACCAAGTAAATCCCCACACCTGTTACAAGATAATTTAACAAGAATTAGGGGAAGAAGAGATTAGGAGTTATGAGTCATACAGATATAGAATCAAAACGTCTCAAAGACTAATTCATTTACTAATGAGAAAATCAGTGGTAATTTAAGAGCTATTGTATGTGTGTGTTTAGCCAATAGGAACAATGGAACAAAAGCATACAAAATCAACTAATACCATGGAACAATAATTAATATATATCACCATCTTATCTCTACCACAGAAAAATCTGTATTTCTAGGGACAATGGTTATTTGCATTTTTATATGCTAGAGTTGAGAAAACAAAAAATCAATCAAACAAACAAACAAACAAAGAAGCTGTGAGGCCAAGATAACTCCGTTCCGTGATCTTGTGCGTTTTTCCAGTTTCAAAGTCTTTCACTTTTGCTCCAGTCCCATGGCTGTGCTGGGACAAAGCCAAACATCATGGGACATCTGGATAGTCAGGTGACAGGCAGGCTGGCATGCTTTCCTAGGGATGTTTCTTTGCAAACCTTTGGGTGACTTTCCAGAGAGGTTCATTATCACATCTCGTATTTGCCAGTCCCACAACAACACGATGTCTTCCTTCTGCTGTAAGGAACTGACGCCATAATCTAAGGGAGACATTCTTCCCACGTCTTTGCAGGTGGCCTTCAGTGTCTCCAGAACTTTCCCAGAGCTCTGCCTCCTGGCTGTTTGTCCTGAGCAATTGTGCCCTAAAGGCATTTGGGAGCCCACAGGAAGGTGTTCTGGGTTGGGGGTGAAAGGAGTGGTGGGTGGTGGAGCAGGCTAGAGAAATTCTCTGCAGGGAAAGCGGTCCAAGGTGGGGGCTAAAGTTGTCAGCCTAATTATGTTGAAGCAACAGAAAACACGTTCCTCACTCTGAGAAAAGCAGGGAGAGAAACTTAATGAGAGAAAAAAAATCAGCCTTAGTCTTGTGGTACTGCGTGGGAGGAGGGACTCAGGGTTCAGTATTGAGAAACGGACTGAAAAGTAAATGTAGATGTCTACATGCACAGGTCTGAACAACTGCACAGTCCCAGTCCATCCACTGAGGACATTGGGGAAACAACAGCCCAGTAGCCTTATGTACTGAGTCCTTAACTTGGCTTCTAAATATGATTCAACTCCCGAGGAGCCAGAACTCAGAGAAATGGTGGATTTGAAAGCCACAACAGGCAAAATAGATGATTCTGGAAAAATCATTCAGTGCCCGAAAGCATGGAAGTCCTCAGAGACCAGTGGGTTCTGTTGAGGCTTGAGAGGATCAAAGTCAGCTTGAGGTTCCCACCACCAAAGATGAAGACATTTGGGGACAGGGGTACAAAGAGGGGTAAGATGGATCAGCTGGCTAAGCATTCGTCATTGGTTCAATTCCTGGTCCTCGGAGCTGTCTTCCAGCCTTCACACGTGTGCCCTGGTGCCCTTGCCCTCTCATCCCCACATTCTGCACATTTACACAATAATAACAATTTTTAAAAGAACCAAAGGTGGCTCCAGATAAAACTAAAGACGTAAGAAATCATCTCGGGGCTAAGTCAAAACTTGCCCCATTCACTTACAGGATATTTGGGAGCCCCAGCTTGAATAGAACCTGAGAGTCCCGTGCCAATGGCATCTCAGTGTTCATCTGATTTTGATGGTTGTGTCCTGTTGTGGAGAAGGCCTTTACTTGTAGGGAATATATAGCAAAGTGTCTGGGGGTAGTAGCAGGGGAGCACTTTACTCTCGGACATTTCAGGGAGATGAAAAGATTCTTAGCCTGTATTTGCAGGTGCTCTGTCAGTTGGGGAATTTAAAATTGTAAATTAACATCAATCTATCATAATATTAATTATATTATAACTATATCATAATATCATAATGTTATGGAAATAGACTAATTTCGTGGTACAAGCACGTAAGAGAATTTGGGAACCAAGATGTATTGTCCTTTTGTGAACTGCCTTTATTTTAGGTTGAGGTCTGGCAGGGATAATTAATGTGCCCAGCTCTTTGAGGCCATAGGTTCAATCCCCACCACTTTGGCACTCATCGAGGTGTGGGGGCAGTGGATAACGAAAGAGAGGTTGGCAAGAGAATCCTAGGAACAGAAGCCAGTATGAGCATTCTAGTGAGGCAGAGACTCCAGAAAGTGGCCACGGCCACCATAGATGGTAATGCCAGGTTCCTGCTCTAACTGGTCCAGGGGACAAACGTGTGGGAACTATGAGGGGACTACCTTTAGTGCTATGTGTGTATTAACTGTCTCCAAATATCGCATCTCTCTCCCTCTTCCCCAGTCACTCCTGGGATTGCACAGGATGTCAGCTGTCCCCTTGGTTCCTTCCCCTGTGGGAACATCACCAAGTGCTTGCCCCAGCTGCTTCACTGCAACGGTGTGGACGACTGTGGGAACCGAGCAGACGAGGATAACTGCGGTGAGTGAGGAGCTGGGTCACAGCCAGCAAGGCCTGGCCATGCCAACCTGGAAGAGAACTGAGTGTGTGGGGGCAGGGGGTTGATTGGCTTCTGTATCTACTTTGGGAAAGGACCAGAATCGGCATAAGACACCCCAAGACCAAGTTCTCAGCACAAAGGAGATTTATTTGTCCTGGAGGTGTAGTAGGAGGCTGCTTGTTCATTCCTGGCCATTCATACTTGAAATAAACACACAGAAACTATATTAATTTAAACACTGCTTGGTTTATTAGCTTAGGCGTCTCCTCCTCCTCTTCCTCCTCCTCCTACTTTTCTTCTTCTTCTTCTTCTCCTCCTCCTCCTCCTCCTCCTCCTCCTCCTCCTCCTCCTCCTCCTCCTCCTCCTCCTCCTCCTCCTTCTTCTTCT